>NW_026262695.1:654717-1128739 GCF_021869535.1 Mytilus californianus | reverse complement strand
AATAATTACAATTCTGTATTTCCTTTTAAATTTTAATTTTTCGAAAACCTGTGTTTAAAATGATATTCAAAATTATATACCTTTGTAACGAAAAAGTCGATGTCAGATAAATATTAAAAAAGTAATGCTTGATAACCCAATTACTTCATTTAGTCAACACCTATGAACCACGAAAAGGTCAACAAAAAATCCCTAGAAACGGTCACAGTCGTGTTCCAAGTGAGTGGTGATTGATTTTGTGTCTGTCAAAAAAGACTTCAACCAACAAATTCAAATATTTTGTCAACTATAAACAAATATAAAACCTGTCTTGTACGTTGGCACGAATGGAGCAGAAACATACTCTTCTTGATCATCTGCTTTAACCCTGTCTTTCTTTTGAATTCGGTTTGTTCAGTTTCATGTTTTCTGAGCTTTGTTTTAGAGAGCTGTACGTCTTTTTTATGCAAAACACAGAGGTTTTTCTATCCGATTGCATGAATGGCAATTGCCAAATGTAATAAATAGATATACGAAATTGTGGTATGAGTGCCAATGAGACAACTCTCCATCCTAATCACAATTTGTAAAAAGTAAACCATCATAGGTCAAAGTACGGCCTGCAACACGGAGCTTTGGCTCACAACGAAGAGCAAGCTATTTAAGAACGTTTTGGGAAATTGTGGCTATAAATTTTGGATTTCATTTAGAGGTTTAACTTTTAACAAGTGTAATGTAAACGTGTATAGCGTATTATATAATAGCCTGGTATTGTTTATATTGTGTTTTCAGTATGTGGTGAAGGTGTAATACGAACTCGGAATTTGAATTGAGATATACAAATTGCGTTTGAGGTTTGACTGATTTCAATGATAAATGATATACATAAAATTATTGGCACTAGGGATTTGATGGCAAAATGAAATAATAGTCAACTACAATGAAATGGTTCAAATGAACAAAAGACATATGAAGGTCTTCATGAAGTCTTCATTAAAAATGAGTGTCCCTTACATCATTAACAATACCAATGATATTGCCACAGATGCGTAACTTGACAATCGATGTTTCTTCAGCAATGATTAAGGCCAAATTATTTGAAGATCAAAAACCTAATACAAATGTCGAATAAATGATTAAACAGAAATGAACCGAAAGTAAATCCTGAATCATATATATTCCCAAAATTCGAAAAATGTTAACGAACCATAGTTTTTGGGCATGTCATTACTGCGTAACATGTCAATGATATGAAAATAAAATATCTAAGTCGTTGACTTTCTTCCTCCAATACTTGAATATCTTGCAAATATAAGGATAGGTTAGAAAAGACATGCTTGAAAAAAACAATCATTTATTGTTTTATTTATTACAATTAGGTTTTATTTTCTATGAATTCGAAGTCCTGTTACAAACAAACTTATTATAGATAACAATATCAAAAGTTTGTAATCCGGGCGCGCGTTTTGTCAGCAAACGACTTAACAGTTTGAAATTCTGTCGACAGAAGTTAAATACTATAACCATTTCACATGGCTAAGTTGATTTGTCGTATATATCAGTAGTCATGCTTTGGTCGTGATTTTTATATGACATGTATGAATAATTCCCTTCAACCACTGAAAAAGACGTGTCATATAATTCGTTTCCATTATTGCGATTTCCTTTCCCAAATGCTGCGCTATCGTATGTGAGGCCATCTTCATTTCGATGTGCACCATGACTATAATACACATTTTCTGTCGGGCACATTGTTCTATTTTTTTTATCATGTAAGATATCATATTCTCCATCGGCTGCGTCATGATAGGCCACGTTCATATTTTCCAGTGAATTTAAGTTTTCTTCAACGGAATATCCTGATGTGCCCGTTTCACAAATGTCATGTATCTTCCTATTTCTGGTATTAGTTGAATCTTGGTTGATTTTCTTTGAAAAATTCAAATGGCTAGTTTCTCCTTTTTCAAATGTATTATATGGTTTAAAGATTCTCTTTGACCTAAAAACAAAAATTAGTTATTGAACAAACAAAATTTCAATTACAATTAAATAAATTGATAAGATAAGATCAAGAAGAAAGTAACAAATAAAAATATACTGTATTTGGTTTACTTATAACGATTTTTCAAATATAGCTGTAAACCACAATGCCCACGTAAATATCTATCCTTTTGGCCAGGATGTGGTCCATCTAATCCAATTGCATTTGTGCCATGTGTGATTATGCTTTTGTTTTTTTGTCGTCACATTAACTAGTTTTGCTTCACGTCTAGAAAACCAATAATATGGATATATATATTTAAGTAATTCCAATGTTTTGTTTACAATATGCAGATTGAACGTATCTTTTTGAAGATAGAAATTGCAACAAATAATGCTTCTGTGGATTGTTCATTTTTCGTGGATTTTGTGGGTAACGGTAAACTACGACATTAAATGTTAAAGGAAGTACAAATTTTCCATATGCTTGTATGACGACTGTGAAAAACAAACCCTGCAAAAAGCACTGTCCGACCACTCATATTCTGTCATTCTTAAGTCAAGTGCTGGCAATATCTTCAGATATCAAAATGTTACCCACCTTATTTTGCATACAATCAATACAGCCGATACAGCAAATATAGAACAAGCACCTAGAATTCCACCAATCACTGCACCTGGATGTATTAATTAAAAATAAGCTACATGTTACACAGATAATAATACTTACCACGACAAATTTGAATTCAAATAGTTGACATGCAAAAAATCGGATATTAGGCATATATTAATGTGACAGCAACCCTTTTCACAAAATATAAACAAACAGTTTTTCAACAGCAAACAATCGACTAATATTGTTTATCAAGATATCAAGATCACATCAATTAAAAATAGCTTCCCTAAAATTTGTCTGTTTTTTCTTAAATCTTAAACCATTTATATGAAAGACAGACACATTTCGGAAGCTAATTTACATCATGTCTTCAGTTTTCTAGATAATTGATATGTTTGTTCATGAAATATTGGAAGCTAAATAATCAAACTTGGTATAGACATTTAAGACAGCAAACCTTTGTAATATTATATGTTATTCAGGTCTCAGACAGGGTATATACTTTGACATTCCCGTCTTGGAGTTTATATCCCCTGAGCCGAAGTCGAAGTCTTAATGTTTTTTCCAGTGCAGGTATTTGTTAAACATTCACAATGCAGCATGTTTATTCATTACATGTTTATTGTTTCTTAATATATTGAGTAATCCATTTAAATGCACCCTTTTTTATATCGACAATTTTTATTCCGTTAAGAAAATGTTTTCAATAAAGTTTTTAGATTTCATGTTTTGTGTTTGCATGTGTTTATGGCAAATATTGAAAAAAAAAGCAACCCGATATGTTCCGCATAAGTGAAGGATTTTGTAATTTGCGGTGAAAATAATTTCATTGTGCATGTAATAATTTATAATAACACTTTAAAACATTACATTTAAGTATTTGAAGTGTAAATTGTGTGATGTTGTATTAAAAATGTATTATTGACGGCTGCACGTCATTATTTTCCCTCTGTGAGTCGCTGACATTCCTTAATGTTCTGTATAGCTTTCGACTACGTCACATAGTTACAGGTGTTATGATGCGTTTTTGAGGTTCCAGTTTGGGATAAAAACTTCGTATATACCCCGGCAGTTCCTTGAATATATGCTGACATCTGTGTGTTGTTATCTAATTACAAAACACTACACATTTGTAATCCGTAATATAACAAGTTACCTAAATCCTTGCTGGAAAATATATATATATATATCAAATGCGTTTTGTAAAAATATATTTTTCACTTTTTGGTCTTTTGGAAAATGTTGTTTGCGTTGATCATTTTTTATTTCTGTCTTTGTACTAACCAGGGATGCTGAAGTTGCATACACAATGTAAAAATAGCTTTTTGTTTTAGAATTAAAACAAGTTAAAACCAATGTTATGATGGTAGATTATTAGAAAATGAGAAAAATTTATGTATTAGGAAGAATTATATGATTTAACGTATTATTGGAAAATGGATAATAAATGAAATAAATTACATACAAATTGGATTTATTTTTTATTTGAATAAAAAAATTTCGTGTGTTAACAAAACTAGAGAACATTGATTACTTGAATTAAGGGTATTTAGTTGTTAACATCAATTTTAAAATTTAAACAAACACGCTAGATACCTACAAGGAAGTCAAGCTCCACAACTCAAAGATTTAATGAAAATATATTCAACGGAAAATTGTGGTTTTAAGGGTTAATACATTTTAAAATGTAGACACACAGTCATGTAAGATACATACGAAGCAATCAAACTTGGATAAATACCAACGTAACCAATAGAAGAAATATAAAAAGATAGAAAGGACATTCGACAGTTTATTAAGCGCCGCACATGTATCTAACAAATCTTCAACTTTGCTCCACAAGAAATCGGGATGAACTCAAGTGATCCGTAGGACTAAGCAGTCCTGAGTTTTCGTGGTTGCACAAGTCGGAGTTTGTGATCAGGTATAATTTATTTGTTAATGTTGTTCATGAGTCGTAAACGAAGAGGGAATACTCCGATACCTAATCGTGTTTCTTTTGGTTCAACAAAGATGTGCCGAAATTAGTGAATAGAACTAAAATTTTCGTCGTAGGCGCTTTTCTGAACTTCCCTTGATCAGGAAAGCCGAAACTTTACAATTTGAAAGACAAGGACGTATACTTGATGAGCTATTTTACCTAACGGGGACGTTACGTTTAAGTATGTGAACTTTGAATGAGTGAGTTTGAGCATTACTTTCTTCATAATTTCTTGTTTTTTCGACAAACATTTAAGAAAGGATATGTTATCAGTCTTGTCGAATCCCGATGCACTGACTACTAACATCATGTGACCATTTAAGATTTTTGAAGCCGCAACTAAACTTGGAAAGAGATGACTATAGCTTTACAACTTCAAACATTAGTTTGTATTTAGTTTTGCAATAAGGAGGACTTATATAATCTCTGAAAACAAATATGAAAGTTGGACCTACATTATTGAATATCACTATGCATCATGACCATAGTTTGGCGTTTTTCTCTCTTAGTTTGTAATTATATTTATAATATTGATTATAACACAAATGTATGACTATTTATCGAAGTTTAAGTTTCATGTTAAAACAACCTAAGAGTTCAGATGCTGCTCCTGACTTTGGTTTTTTTGTTGTTATTTTCCCGTTTTCTTTTTTTACTGATAACTTCATTCTCATTAGGATTATAACGTCTGCCATTGTTAGCTTTTCTATCATTATATATTAATCAAATAAAGCAACACATACCAGTTGATTGAGAACTGTTTTTTTCTTTATCGTGTGTAAACGATGGGTCCGGTGAAGTGTTAACTTGTTCATCCTTGCTTACATTGAATGTATATGAAGGACTTTGTGTTTTGCTTTCTCTTTCTATGGTTGCAACTGTCAACAAATTGAAAAAAATATTTAAAAATATTTGTCGTAGTTGAAATCTTCATTTCACATGTAAATACGAACAAATATGACACAAATCGACAGAGACATTTAATAAATTCGCCAAAAACAAATGAACTTCACAGGAAACTCGACAGCGAATCTTTTACTTTCTTTTGTTTCTGTAAATTGGTGTTTTGCAGGTTTTAGTCAGTTATGCACGAATTTTCTAGAAGTGATTAAGAGATTGAGGTATTGTACAGGCCCTGAAATCATGCAACACTTATAACAACAACGTCCTGTTACTCATAAGTACACATTAGTGAGTGCCATTTTCTCATATATCCAATTGAACCTGAAATGAATTAAGGATACCACCAAAAGCAGAAGGTCTGCTTCATATCTTGATCTCTTCCTTAATATTGACACAGATGGACAATTTTAATCTAAAATCTATGATAAACGTGATGGTCTCAACCCATGTCTCTGCAGTAGCATACTCTCTGTTATATCATAGTTCGTTTACATATCTCAATTAATACGCTAAGCAAGTAAGTGTTCTCTATATACGGACCTTATTTACAGGGGTGTGCTCCTTGCATAAAATCGACTCCAACACAGTTACGACGAAGCTTGACTAAAATGGGCACTACACTACGTTTACGGTCACAATCACAAATTAGTGATTGATACAATGTGTATATTACTCAACATACAAACGACATGTTTCGCAGTCTTGGATATTAACACAAATCGTCTGGTTTGTAAATTTATTCCTCCGACTGTCACATGTTCAATGAGGATGGATTAGAATGGAAGGCGGTGCATGAATCATAGGATACGCTCAACCTGTTTGAGCCCCAGGAATTGCTTCTTTTTGGAGTTAATGCAATTCCTTCATTTATTTATTTTGATTTGTACCTTTTACGTAATTTATGGAATTTGAACATCGCGGTAAGCTTCTGTATCCTAGTATTCTTTGTATCGTTGTTTTCATCCAGAGACGATTTTCACATAGTATCATGTTGGAATTTATAACTTCATGTGCTGTTTGTAAAAATCAGGTACAGTTTTGAAGAAATATCAGAAACGGTAGTGTAATCAATTTGAACTAGATGCTTTCATAAATTACATTCATACATCATGATGCTGGTTCAATTAGATTTCAAGCATCTCACAAAAGGATAAGAGGAAAATAGTCATGTTTTTATTTTATCATTATGTGCTATCATGATGCAGCAACTTAGCAAATTAGAAATCAAGCGAGATTTACATATATTGCAATATTGTTTACTAGCCAAAACGTTTTGAATTTATCCATTTATTTATAAAAAATAAATTTGAATTTATCGAACAAACTTACTCGTTTTGCATATATACCATGTTATATTTTTGCTGCACTCTTGTTCTGTCATATTAAGTACTATTTTTCCTTCCACTGGGATAAATACTCCAGAAAAGCAGCGTTCGGGTTTGTCATAAAAATCTTCATTAATGAATAAAACAGTTTTAGAGTTCGAACAATACTGCTCATTTTCATTTCTGATTTATTTATAGATAATTTTGTTTTGCAAATTCATGAGGCAAACGATCAATTATCCATAATATACTATTAAATTAGATAATCGATAAGTCTTCAAACAGTTTGGCACTGACCCGTGTTTGCAACATTTTGTCATTGAAAACCGAGGTGATATTCCACTGTTGTTTTGTTTATTATGTTTTTTTTCTCATTTTGATTATGTTTCCGGTGTTGTAGCAACAATTTAGTAGTTGTTTCTAATATTGGCTCAATAATGAATGACAGTGTGATGGTTTTACCAGAACGAATCTCTATCAATTAAATAGATCTAATTTTCTATGATTCTGGTTTTATACATGTATAGCACATTAAAATTCATCGTACCGATATTCATTTTCACTTCATCATTTGAACTCACAACCATGGGTTGAAATACATGAATGAATCAATATTTGTTCTTCTACAATATGTGCAATTTATGGCTAAGGATACCAACATTTTGATCAACACAAATTGCACTCTCGTCCTACATCTACATCTACATGGGTAATCCGTAAAGAGTCGGTTGACTCATCACACGTCTTAGAAACATTTGTTTGTGAAAAAAATCTTGAAGATAACAAGACGAATTATTGAATTCTCTGTTATTTGGATTCAAATGACAGTTGGAATGAAAGTTCAATATTATCTTAGAAAAAAATAA
This sequence comes from Mytilus californianus, assembly GCF_021869535.1. Classification (NCBI taxonomy): domain Eukaryota; kingdom Metazoa; phylum Mollusca; class Bivalvia; order Mytilida; family Mytilidae; genus Mytilus; species Mytilus californianus. The sequence goes on along the minus strand of NW_026262695.1, from coordinate 1,121,089 downwards.
TGTGCTCAATTGAAGATAAAGTAAAGGTTAATTAGAATTCACAAAATATTATTCCGACGTAGCAAAGCGATATCAAATGTAAGCGTGAAACGTATTCTCAAATTAGAATGAACAGTAAGAGATTTAAGAATATAACGAACAGTGTTTAAATAATAGCGTTTGTTAGTTTTTTTTTCATATTTTGGAACACATTTGTACTTTTCGAATTATTGACTACTGTTTCATAGATAGTGTTTCATATTGAAGAATAGTATAACGTGATATCGCAATTTTGCATGATGGGTTGGATTCGTTTTGCTGATCATCTTTTCACGGAAAAATAAAACTAAATAGTATTTCATAAGGTGGTTTGCATTTCTGCATGGATAAATCCAGAATTGTTGTCGTACATTACTTCAAATTATACCATTTGAGTAATAAATATATGCAGCAGGTTTATTTTATTTTGTTAATGTAAAACAAGTGTAAAGATTGCAACATAACGTTCCAGCATGCATTATTTTTGACTTTGGGTTGGGTTTTCTTTCAATTTTTTTTTAAAACGGAAAAAATTAACACGTCATAATTTATAGTTCGTGTATTCCTTTTAAAGATTACTATTTATGGGTGCACATTTTTTCACCATTAATGTTTTTTTCTCTTGCAATGACCAAAATTAAAAGGAAAGTGTTTACTTCTAAAAACTAAGATCAGTAACCAATGATTATCTTTATCCATGTTGTAAATAATGCGATAGCTATAGCTATTGCTAAAGTTTACCAATGTTCACATCTTGGTAACGTTTATAGATAAGATATGAAAATAATGAATACATTGATAGCCAGCTACTTCACTTATGTTCAGTTTGTCAATCTCGTTTTTATATGAGGAAACATGCGTTGCTAATAATAAGACTCATAGAGTGTTTGACGACGACACAATGTGTATGAAGACAATTCACTCTTAAAGGTCTTGATGTAGACTTGTTTTGTATGTTTGTGGATAACAAATAGATCGTAAATTAATACTGATATTGATGTTTGCTGCTTCTATGCAATGTGCGCTTTCAAGAGAATGGGCCACAATTGGTCAATTTGGACAAATTGAATTCGAGCTGTTAGAAATTCACACATTTACCTTGGTTTCTAACAACTTCAACTTCTTCACGAAAGACATTTATCCAGGAAATTTGTCCCTTCAAACCACTTTGTTTTCCGTTTTGTTGACAATAGTTGAAAGATGGCAGTAATTCATTTTTTTTCATGCAATAATCCAAGCTTCCGAAATAATCTAGTTCCCATGTAAATGATAGCTTAGGTCGTCTACCTAGTAATTTAAAAAAAAATACGTTTATTAAGTAATGTAGATGTTAGATAATCAAATATGTTTAGCATGCACAAACGAAATCAATATATTTTTTATGTTTCAAAAATACAGCTATAATGTTAGCAAAATAATTTTCCTATATAAGTTTACATTAAATTCCAGTTGATAATATGCAGGTAAAAAACTTCATGAACTCGATAATCGAGCATTGAAATTGACGAAAAGAATACATGTATTTTTTTTTCACGTCATGATCACAAGTATCTAACAAAACAAAAATACCATACGCTTCAACACGTCAATATTGTATACTCAATTTGTAGATATTGAAGCTAGTTCATATAAATTAATTGAACTGTATAAGATATAAAATTCATCCACATAATATCAACATTGCAAAGCCAACGTCAATATACTGAGTCACCTGTCTGATCGTTAAAAACATTGATCTTATTTGTATGGCCGGCCAATGATAGTAAGAATGGTCCTAATGTTTCCGATTTGTCCGTTCGTCCATTCCAGGTTAGGGTTTGGTTTATGATTGTTTAATTTAAACATATTTCATTTGCTAAATTAAAGCAAAACGGATTAGACAAAAGTAATCATACTAATGAAGTCCTTTCCATAATACAATACGAATATATACAATAATAGTATAATGAGCATGCATGTATAGCAAACATTTATGGAATCTTATACGAGCTATAAGTAAAAGGGAAGAGAATAGAAAGATAGATGGATTGAAAAGTCATATAATACTGTTGACGTGGGTGTTGGTGATGATGTCGATGATGATGTTGTTCCGTGTCAGTATCAATAACGCTTTATGAGGGTCAAGAAATCTGTTTTACCTTTTGATGAAATTTCGGATATTTTGTTCATTCGAATGTTCAAAGTTTCCGCAAATTAATAGATTTGTATCTAAATCAAATTTTTCGGAGAGCGAATTAAGAATATTGAATAAAGTTTCCCTACATGAAGTGTGTTTTGAACAAATGGAAAAGTAATAGTGAACATTCTCAATATCTTGCTCACATTGACAAGAAGGATCATTATAATTTTAGCTCGAAAATGGTCATAGTTTAAGAATAAAGCGGAACATCGCAATTGATTTAAAATAATGTTTAATTTCCTTTGACCGTACAAATGAAACATAACTCAGGAGACGATCGTTTTTCAGTTCTTTTTTTAAATTTAGATATAGAGTCTATGCTGTAAATTTTTGGACCAAGCTTATTCCACTCACGTATTGTGGAGGGAATAAACGATTCAGTTATAACGGAAAGAAATTCTACAAAATTGAACAATAATATCATGATCATTTCGCAACGGAAAGTTGGTTGTACTTCGTACTCATGAAGGAACAAGATTATATAGGTGCTCTGGTGCATGTTTTTGATTCATATTATAAAACATTTGAAATTTTCATCATCTTCTTCTTTCAAAAATAGATTCTTAGTCAACACCAGAGTACAAGGTTTCAGTTTTAGTGAAAATTGGTAGACCGGATACAATTCGTGCGGCTAAAAATGGGTCCAACAAAAACTAGGAACAGTTTTTCTAAATTGCTTCAGGATAGACTGTATTGAAGTTTACGCAAACTTTTTAGTATTTCTTTACACTTGTATCTATACTTTCAATATGATTGTTCCATTTGCGTCACTACTGAAAATAACTCCCAGTTGCTAATGAGATATACTTAAAAGGAATTATAACCTTTTAAGGAAAAGCTAAAAAAAAAGGGACGAAAGATACCAGAGGGACAGTCAAACTCATAGATCGAAAACAAACTGACAACTCCATGGCCAAAAATAAAAAGACAAACAGACAAATAATAGTACAGAAGACACAACATAGAAACTAAAGACTAAGCAACACGAACCCTATCAAAAACAGAGGGGGTGTGATCTCAGGTGCTCCGGAAGGGTAAGCAGATCCTGCTTCACATGTGGCACCCGTCGTGTTGCTCATGTTATTACAAATCCGATAATTAGTCTTATTCGGTAGGTCACATTCGTGAAAAGGGATCGAGATTTTAGTTATGACATAAGGAACATATCCGATATCATCTGTGAAACGGATATTCCATAACGGTCAATTAACTCGTGATGGAGTCCGTAAAATTTACGAATTGATGATTTCAACTTCACCATTCAGAATTCTCGGATTAAAAATGAAAAGGTCACAATTGGGAAGCCGAAATCATCTCTTTTGATTTGAAAAGTCTGGAATCTCAATATTTGAGAAAATCATAATTTAGGTTTTATCAGGGTTAAATGACACAAGCCATTTGCTCTTTCAGATAGCGGTCGATAACAGATCTCATCCATTATTCATCGTTACCAGAATAACTGAATGACGTGTCATCAGCAAATTGCCGACTCCGTGATGTAAGCTTATCAGCAATATCATTAATATATAAGACAAAGAGAAGAGGCCTCAGAATGTATCTCTGTGAAACACCAGCTTAAACATTACAAAAGGAAGGAGACGTATTATGTTATACTACTCTCTGTTTTCAATCACGTAAATAATCTTCAAACCAGTGTAATAGATTTCGTCAATAACTTTGTTGATGATGAGGTTTCAAATACATCCACTTGCAACTATGAAAACATGCCAATTATGATGTTAGCTTTAAAAGATATTTTCTTTATGTAAGGATTTGATTTAGATTTTGCAATAAACTGAACAGTAAAATGTGAAAGCATGAGTTCGGCATACATGTAGTGTTCTGGGGACTGCCATTGTAAGTTTGAAGCAATTTGGATTTATATAGGAAATAATCAGATGCGGTGTTTAACAAGACTATTGAATTTCAGACACTGTATCACTCATATAAAAGAGAGGCGAAAGATACTATATAGACATTTAAACTCGTGAATGGAAAATAAACTAACAACGTCATGGTTGAAAAAGAAAAAGACAAACAGACAAACAGGCAAATAGACTAACAGACAAACAACAGTACACAAAACACAACATAGAAAAACCAATGACTGAGCAACAAGAACCCAACCAAAAAATGGATGAGATTTCATGTGCTCCGGAAGGGTAAGCGGATTCTGCTCCACATGTTGCGCCTATCGTGTTGCTCATGTAAAAAGAAACCCGTTGATAAGTCTAATTCGGTAGGTCATATTTGGGGGAAAGGGAGCCGTTTAACATCACAATATATAAAGTTTATTTGAGACATAACAATGTACAAAGTTTATTTTAAAACAATTTACAAAATATGTATATGGTTTTATTGAACAACAATACTTCAACGAAACACGCCGTCTATATAAGGCGCATCTGTGACGTTCTAATCTAGACATTTAAGTGATCAAATCAAATGCTACGTTAACAAGCACTGAAAAACAAAAACTCCGAAAAGTTGTGCAAAATATGGTTAAGGATACTGTTAATACAATAGAAGAGAGAATAGAAACAAGGAATCTTTTAAAGTGATAACAAACCTTTCAAAGAACAAAAAAACAATGGTCTTTAAATAGTGCGACAATCCTACTGCCGGAGTCGGGTTAAAGCTGACCCCTAATCAATAATGTATATTAGTTCAACGAAAAGGACGCCACACTAAACTACGAAACATAAAAATGAACCAAAATTTAAAAATACACACAAGACTAACAAATTCTAGAGGTTCCTGACCTTGGGAAAGATACAAAAATTCAGCGGGGTTAAACATGTTTTGTGATATATCAACCATTCCCCGATACATCTAGCCAATGTGGAATAAACACACACACATACAGTGATATTCACGGCTATTTCATCCTTCGACATAAACGACTTCAAAAAACTTATAGTTTAGTAGCATTTACTTATATATTTAACATAACGGTACTGATGCTATACATACTGTTAATATTTTCCACAAAAGTTGACCAGAATCAATACTTGCTCACTTTAGATATATCACGTTCCTACAAAACACCCATTGCATCCAAGTTTTCTCTCTCAGAAGCGTTAAAAGAACAAATGTTCTTAAGAATATAAATTTTAAACTTCAAAACTTTTTTTAATCTCATCCACAGACAAATACAGTCCTACGTATTATGTTATTAGAGGAAACCTCAGCATAGTGGATAATGAACATGTAATAAACAAAAACTTAAGGTTACTGATGGATGCAGTTGAGAACTTTATTTGATAGAAAGACGACAACAGTGTGCCCTTTATTACATACGCATATGTCGCACACAAAAGAAACCACAGCATGATAATAAAGATTTTGCACTAAACATTTAAAAATTTTGTCCGTCCGATGCGCTTTTCTGTATTTAATTTCACTAGGAACGCTTTAACCCAAACAATGAGAGTCCAAGGATGTATAAATATTCGAATACATGCAGAGTTCGGTGTGAGCCTAGGCTCTTTACTTTTATAATTGTGACTTGGATGGAGAGTTGTCTCATTGACACTCATTGACACCACATCTTCCTTTATCTATTTACATTAACAAAGGGACCTTTATTGTAAAGCCAAATGCTCCTTAGATCCATTTTGAATTAATTCCTTAATGATTTCTAGATTTATCAATGCAGAATTTATAAGAATGTCCTGTCACTCAATACTCACATTTTATTGAATACTTGAATATTATATATACATTTAAACTTTACCGTACGTGGCAAAACAAGAGTGTTAGACAACTTCACACTTGGTTCTCTTACAATAAAATCATTTTAAAAAGGGAACAAGCCATTTTGTATAAAAACAGAAATATAAACTGGTCATAACAAATTGTTTCTTCGGTCTTTTAATCGATTTTGACAGATTACATAAGACTACGCTACAATAACGTAAACAAACACACTGATGAAATGTTCGAACAGTTTAAAATATTCAATGTCTCTACTAAAGATTGTGGCAGTGATTTTACAACTAATATACGTTAATATCGTTGTAACAAACATAAATCAATCAAGGATAATGTAGGGTCAAGCTTATTAATTAAACTTTTAAAGTAGTTGCAGTACTTTAGGTCAAATCTGGACTTCGAATATTATGGACACTTTATTGTAATTGAATAGTCATTCTTAATCATGTAAAAAAATTAACTTTATACTTTCAAAGAACAAATCGAGGGTTCAGAGCAAAAAGGGGTTATCTGCATATTTCATAGTTTTGAGAAAATCGAGTTTAAAGGTTTATCAAATTATCAAAAATCAGTTTGTCATTTATATGATCTATAAATTGGTCAAATATGAGATAATGTTGGTGTGTGTAATTTGTCAAAAGTTTGGAATGATTAAGTAAGTATAAATAGGATAAAAGTAGGTCAATGCAGATAGCCCCTTTTTGCCTATTGACAAAGGTGACAAAAATTTAGAGCAAAAAGGTGCTATCTGCCATATAGCACCTTTTTGCTCAACATTTTTTCTGTTTAATCATGTTAGTGTTTTAAATATTATCAATCTATTATTGCTTAAGTTAGGTTTTTGACAATTTTTTGGATTATATTTATACAGACGGAAGTGTTTCACTAATTTGTAATAAAATATGCCCTGTTCTACAGTCAGTACAAGCAAAAAAAAAGTGAATAAAATTGTGTTTGGTTTATTCTGTATTTCATTTAAGATTTTAACAGTATAGTTTCGTCAGTTAAATTTGATGAATAATGTTGATTTTTTATTTAGATTTTGTATGACATTGACCTGACAATAGTATGAGCATTCAGAGATTTTTTTCTGGTACCTTTTGTCGGTCGGCTTTTTGTAATTAAAAACAAAACTGAATAGAACATGATTTATCATTTGTTACAAGGATACAACATTAAACTTTTGATTTGAATTAAATGTTGTCTATTAAATCTTCTTCTGTAATGTCTGGCTCTGGCAAGGTGTCCTTCACTAATTTTCCAACCGGAAGACTTTCATAGTACGAGTGATATGTAGTTGGGATAACCCCGCTCTTGAACAATGATAGGAGATCTGCTTTCTTTGCAGCAGAAATTTGTAGTTTAAACTCATACAAAGGTGACAGTTTAATATTTCCAGTCTTCTTTTTTCTTCCTCTTTAACTACTTGACTGGAACTTAGCTTCCATAAAATTCTCAGGATCAAAGCCGTTGTTAAAAAATACATTTCCTGGATTTTCTTTCGTTACCCGAATCCACTTGACTTTCAGCCAATTTATTGTTTCTCCCGACTCCGTTCTTTTCAAATTGATGTTAAAGTCGGTTTTTAAGTCTTTTATGTCATAAAAATCTCTATAGTTTACTGGAATAACTATATAAGGATTTCTCTTCCTCGCCATTGACACGACAGTGTCCCACTATGACGGATGGTATACCTTTGTACTTTTTTTGCTCTCTCCACTGACGAGTGTATGGAGTCGGCTTCCATTTCCGAATGACCCCTTTCAAAAAACTTGTGATTAATTGCTTTTAAGTTTGAATGAAAATGTAAGGCATACAGCAATGCAGAGGCCACAAACTGGTTCCTGTTTTGACCACCACAAGTATCTGAAAAGTATGTAATTTCTTCAACAGCGGTATTTTTTTCCGCTATTGAGTTGATGTGCATCAGTATGCAAGATCCAATGTCACTTGTCAATGTCCGCCATTCGTCTCGTCCCACAAATAACATGTGCCTTTACTATCCCCAAGTGAATAGAATGACAGGTTGTATGTTGACAGTCATCTTTTATAAAAAAGATCCCCAACCATGCTACAGGGTGATGGCAGCACTGCTTCCAAGTCGAAGGTAACTGCAGCGAAAGATCTATCTGTCTTTGCTCTTTCCTTGCAATTGTCGAGTCTTTTTTCTTCTCTTGATTTCTATTTCTTCGTTTGGTGTTCTTGAAATTGTTCTTCGTCTTCCTTTGTTATTTCACCTCTTTGTTTCTTCTCATAATAGATAGTACATGTTGAACACTGGTCCTTTTTTGGTTTATGAAATGCCAGGTTAAACTCGTTACAGAAAGTATCACTATATACATTTATTTTACATGGTTTTTTTTCTTTCCTTTGACATTCTTTTTCATAAAGTTGGTGCATCTTTTGTACTGACAGGTTTGAGGTAAGATATTGACGGTTTGAGTCCTTTCGTGTATAGTGTGATGATACCGTTGGAAATGATTGTATGTGTTCCCTAATAAAATGCCTATCACCTTCTGGAGTTCGGTTTATGGATGGGTTTTTTTCCGCGATTATCACGGCCAACAAATACTCCATGCTCTTTCTTTTTCAAGGAATATTCTACTGTTTTTTTTGCTGACATGAAGTATTCCCAGAAAGAAAGCTTTACAAACTCGCTCAATTTCCCGTCTGTAGTTAAAAAATATGTGTTGGAATTTTCTTTTCTATTTGTGGTACATCTTTTGGCCTTAGTTTGCTCTACATGTTGGCAAATAAAGTTTCTTTGCTTCTCATATGATCCCAACTGATAATAAGTGGTGACAATATCCCCTGCTTGTTCCTTTATCTTTAAAGAACATTGGAATTTACATTTTGAACAGTCACGATATTGCATCTTTTTCTTTGCTTGTTCTTTTCCTGTTAGACCAGTATAAGGTAAACCATGTACTCTATTAAATTGCCTTACATTTCTTTTCCAAACTTCTTGATTCTTTTTTTTTTTTCGAAAGTGGTTTCTTGACCGGACTTTTATAGTTTGCACGTTTCCTCGGTGTTATTGGAGTACTTCTTTTCCTTTTATTCGTCATAGGTGTTCGCACATTATTCATAACCGGTGGACTACAATCACCTATTGTAGATTGATCTGCTTGAGAGGTTCTTTCAAGAACTTCATCCAAATGACATACTGCATCATAATGCTCCTGACCTGTTATGGCAATTAAAGCAACTTTGATATCCTCCTGAGAATGCTCAGTGTCTTGTAAGTCAGGAATAATGTCATAAACTGAATTTGACACCATACTTGAATATATCCTTAATGGTCTGTTGTACATATTAGCTAAGGCCAAAGGCATGAAGTCAGCAAGTTCATTGTTCCAATGCCCATCAATACTACAATCTTGCAGTAGACTATCAAATTTTTGATTTTGTCCCTCAACAGTTGTTTCATGGTCAAACGATATGAACCTCTTATAGTGGTAATCCTCACGTGACATGTGATCAACCAGCGTTTCCCTGAGGATTTGGACATTCGATCGTTCTATTCATTGCTGCCTTTTGGCTTAATCTGATGGCTTCTGTTTCTGTTAAGTTTGTTCTATTTGCTTCTGCATTACTTTCTTTTTCTTTAATTTTCCAGGGTCCTGATCTGTGCCTCTGCGAGCTAGTTGCATGTATAATTTTCCTCTGCTTTTCAAACTTCTTTTTTAAACTTTTACCTTTTCTTTTCCAATTTTTGTCCCGATGGCTTTGCTTCGGTTTTACCAACTGTATACTGGATAAAGATTCTGGTTCACTTACAGAGTCCCTTTCAGATGTCATATCTGAGTCTGGAGATTGAAGATCCTTTTTACTTGGTTGATACAGTTCATCTCCTGAATCATCAGACAAATCACTTGTCGGCATAGGTGTCTGTTTCATTGGGATTTGTCTTTTACGGAAATAGTAAAGCTTTTTTCTTGGTACTGGTGTCATGTTGCTTGCTTTTGTACGTTTATCACGAACATTGTTTATATAACGTTTAGCATTCAACAGCCTTTTCAAAGCACTTTTTCTCAAAGCATCTTGTTTCTATAGCCTATGTTTGTTTTTAGTCAGCGTTATGAGTGGTGCATCATCATTTGATGAATCATTAGAGGTATAACCAGCTAAAGTTCGATGTTCAGAAGTCTCTGGTGTCGTTTTATTATTTGGAAGTACGCTTTGGTGTTTTGACTGAACATATTCATGCTGTACTTGTGTACTTTCTGATCCAATCTGCATATTTTCATCTTGATTTTCACCACTTATATTCCTTATAGTATTAGCTGATGATTGGTCTGTTAAAGTACTGGATAGTTCTATTTCTGATGTATTAGAACGACATGCATTGGTTTCATATCTACCATTCCCAGGGATGTCATCATGCTGACTTGGCCTGTCTATGATTGTACTTGATGATTGCTCACTTGAAATATTTGATGGTCCACTTTCAGACTCTTCAGAAACGCAATGGTTTGATTCATTGTCACCATTTCCAGGGCTCTTAGTATGTTGATTTTGACTGGCACTTGTTGTATGATGTGGTTCACTTGTAGATTGTCCACCATTTAATTCATAATAGTTGTGAATTTTCAGCAGGTCAGTGTCTGACCAGTCTGACCATTCCTCCTCGCCATCCATCTGAAAAATTGAAATATTTTCACTTTTTTTTTTAATTTTTTATTCAGACCTATTTTATGCTATCAGTCCAAAAGTATCACAACATGAATTGAATACTTCTGTAGACACCCAGTCTATCGCTATATTTTGATTCAAGAGGTTACTGTATATTCAATTCAAAAGAAGGATATCATATTTCCTTCTAAAATAATACTAAAATGAGTTTGAAATTTTTTATTTCATGATAAACAGAATATAATTCAAGTACTTAACTGTTATTTTATCAACACACCCATGTAGACCCTCAACATATTCTGCAATGATTTGCTTTGCTTTTGTTTAAAGGTATTTTTGGTGTCATAATCTAATGAATTTAATTGTATTTACGCAAATAAAATTGAAAAATTATCATTTTTTTTTTTAAATTGTAATTATAGTTAATTACTTACCTTTATAATTTAATTTTCTTTGTCTTTAATGTTATTCTGTTTTCCTCAATGAATACACATTCATACACATATGTTATACATCAGCATCATGTAGAAAATAGGATGTTAAGTAATAAAATTAATAACACATGGCTTTTTCTTATCTTATATTTGATCAGTTACTGAGGGCAAAAAGGTGCTATTTGTCAGATAGCACCTTTTTGCTCTACATGGATTGCAGATAGCACCCTTTTGCTCTTATGGTTTCTTTTATTTGCAGATAGCCCCTTATGTTAATTAACATTATTAGTTTAATTATTATAAATACATATTAGATATTTTTATACAATATAGAGTTGATCTTTTTGCATAGTTTTATATGAAAATGTAAGAAAAGTGGAAAAATGCAGATAGCACCTTTTTGCTCTGAACCCTCGAAATATAAATTTATGGTTTACTTTTACAAATTTTGACTTGGATGGAGAGTTGTCTCATTGGCACTCATACTACATCATCCTATTAACTATTATGAACAAACTAGAAAAAAACCGGCTTGAAGACTACTTGAAATGTTTATGGCGATACAATGCTTGGGTTCGTGTTTCTCAAACTGTTTTTATGCACTGATGCATTATGTTATTAGTTTGTCAGCTCTTCTTCCATAAGAGTTTTAATGTCAAATTAGTAGCTTATGTCTCGATGTTACACGGGTGCTCCTAGAATGGAGGAAATAACTTAAAGAAGAAGAAACAACCTAGAAAACTGATAATTAAAACATTTCTCATGGTGCTAGTTCGTAGTATTTTTTTTCGAATGTTGCGAGTCAAGTTCTGTCTCTGTGTGATACGGGCGCCCAAAGAACGGAGGGAATAACTAAGAGAAGACAATCTACAACTCTATGATGATTTAAAACATTTCTTCAGTGGTGTGAGTTTGTAGTATTTGTTTCTCGAGTGGTGCAAGTTCTGTCTCGGTGTGACACAGGTGCTCCGAGAAGAAGAAACCAATTTAATGATTAAACACATTTCTTCGAGTTTGTTAAATTTCTTTTCTTTTTTGAGTGGTGCGAGTTTGATATTGTGCGTCGATCTCTTCGGATAACATATAATACGTTGTTCGGCTGTGCCTTTTTTATGTGCTGATTTAGGTTGTTTTACGTATTCGTTTTTATTCTAGAGTAAGTCACCACTTCGGTGTTAACATGTTTATCTATTATATGGTCATTTTTATAAATTTACTGTTTGCAAAAGTATGAATTATTCTAAATTCTAAGGATTTTCTTATCCAAGGCATATAACCTTAGTCGTATTTGGCACAACCCTTTGGAACTTTTGGTCCTTAATGTTCTTCAACTTTGTATTTGTTTTGGCTTTCGAACATTTTTGATCTGAGCGTCACTGATGGGTCTTATGTAGACGAAACGCGCATCTGGCGTATTAAATTATAAGCCTGGTACCTTTTGATAGCTATTATTTGTGTGTGTCTTTGTCCTGTATGTTCGTTCTCCCATTTATTTGTATTGTAGTCCTGTTATGTAGTATTGTCATTTTAATGTTGTATTTAACATTGCCGTACAAGCGGGCGGTTTGGTTAGCCACAAAACCAGGTATAACCCTCCATTTTTTCTTAAAATGTCCTGTACCAAGTCAGGAAATGGCCATTTGTTATATTATAGTTCGTTTTTGTGTGTGTTGCATTTTAGTGTTGTAGTTCTGTTGTGTCGTTGTTCTCCTCTTATATTTGATGTGTTTCCCTCAGTTTTAGTTTGTAACCCCAGATTTGTTTTTTTTTTCTCAATCGATTTTTGAATTTCGAATAGCGGTATACTACTGTTGCCTTTATTTGATAGAGTGATGCAAGTTGTAAATACTATGAGTTTGACTGTCCCTCTGGAATCTTTCGTCCCTCTTTTGTAATAATTAGTGAGAGTGTTTGAATGGTGCAAGTTTTTCCTGGGCCAAATTGTCATAAATTCAAGACAAATTACTTCCATTTAAACCATTTCCGCCTGCTTACAAAACGTAGACGGTTAGGAACCAGCTACAGAATTGTATTGGGGTTTAATTAATTAAGCAACACGAATTAAATTAATTACTATATGAAGTTATAAAGTACATTACATACACTAACTATTTATAATTATATGATACTTCAGATGATCGTCGGCTTGGAGACAAACCGGCAAAAAGATTTTGGTCTCCAAATATAATAGTATGGATACAAATTAATAACATCATACATGTCATACGTTAGTCACACAAAAATGAATCCTTGTAGTTTTAATAATTTATTACAAACATCTAAAATATCCGTTGCAAATTGATGACTACATATTTTGTACTATCGTAGAAATATGAGGATTTTCCATAATAAACTTTCCATACCTGTATAATATGTTCGATTGAGATTCAATATATGCCTGATTGGATCTCTATCAAATCTACTCCTGTTAAGCTTGTGTAGTAAAACTTTGCATACATTTCAAATTCCGACCAAATTTGTTGAAAACAGGACAAGATTCGTGTGTTTGAAGGACTGCAACATACATGTTAGCGAATGCTTTGACAATGAAGGTATGTCAACAAGTTTGTTACAACAAATGACCGTTTTTACTTGAATATGCAGTTTGTCAATCACATTATATTTTTAATACCTTGGTGGGGTTTAATACCAGAATATTTTGATAGTTTTCACTAAAATCTCCATGTTGGCGAATTTGATATGTAAATGTTAATGCGTTATAAGAACACAAATTGTTCGTTTTCAACTGTATAAAAGAATGATAAGTAAGCATAAGTATGGCATCAAGGTTTCAATATGGGAAAACAATTTTTTTTTGTGATATTGCGTATTTGGATAATTCTTAATGTATTACCACATCTACCAACTATAGTGTTGTCATCTGAACTACAACGCCTTTCTTCCAAGTTGTTGCCATTTGCCGTTTTTCTATTACAATTACCGCAACATATCGTTGTGCAGTTTCCTGGGTCTGATGATTTTCTCACTGTACCATTATATTCTTCAAACAAACAAAAAACAATATTCCAATTTTTCACATTCCAAAACCTTCTTTTTGAAATACATTCTTCAAATATACAACATTGAAATAGAAAAAGAATTAAGCAAATCACAATCCTTATATTGAGGTCTTTCTGTGGGAGACCCTGGTATCCTCAGTTGTGATATTCGACAATGAAACCCTTATCTGAATTAAATACCGTCCAAAAATAATATTTTCTGCAAAGATTTAAAGGATTTGCGTTTTATTTAACTGATTACACTAAAGTGAGAAAATTTTTTTTTTATGCATTTTCTTTTTAATACGTCCAACGGCTAATTCATAATCTGAAATAAAACTCACTAATGATTCTATATATAAACTTTAAAAATAATTATCCAGTAACAATAAAAATATTACTGCAACTACTGCAAGAAGAAAGACACACATGAATTGTTACAGTGTTCGAAAAATAAAAGTCACCTTGCAAGTATAAGTTAGACAATATTTGGTCTGTTTTATGAATATTTAAAGCCCAAGGCAAGTACTGTGAGACCATTAAGAACATATCCACACCTTCGAGCGACTTAAAAAATTATCTCTTCTAATTTAAATAATCAAACCTTAAATTAATTATAAATTAACTTTTTACAATAAAGTGTTAACAAGGTTAATAAAAGGAATATATATCTTATTTAATGGTCATTTCAATTGAATGGATTAAACAGCACTGACAGAGTTTTGTAAGGCAAAAAGGATAAATTATTCAAAAATTTATTTTTTTTATTTTTTTTTCTGTTTCAGGTCAATGGTAATACTTTTATATCTTAAATTTATTTATCTTCAAAAGCACAAAATGTTATATAAATCAACTTTTTGAAATTTGTATATTCTTTGATAATAATAAAACTCACTCAATTAATATTAAAGTTACTATCATTCAACACCAGATGATTACTTTTTATTAATGAATGTACAAGTTTTTTGCCTTTTTTTTTCGTAAAGTTCATTTGCTCTAAATATCAACAATAATTGATTTATTTCGGGTCTGGTATAAAAAACTGAATTAAATATTGTTTTACCTACACCCCCCTCCCTCCACCCATTTTTTTATTTATTTAGTTTTGTTGCCTTTATCATGTTTATGTTCCATTATTAACGTTTGTAATATTCAAAATGTTTTTATAAATCTTGTCTCTTTCATTTTTAATCATTAGGCTCTTTTCCTATGAAATTGGCCTTGAGTAATTGTACACTTCTAAGCATTCAGAACCCCCCCCCCCCCCCACCCCCTTCCCCTATTGTAAAGGTCATTTGATCGAGGTAAAGTTAAGAACTACCACATAGAGAGTACGAAATCGTGATATACATTTAACACGAAAAACGAACATCCATTGTTCAAAATATAATTTCAAATACAGTGTGAATCAAAAAGACTTGTTTGAAAAGTGTTTTGTATATCGTCTCACGTAATGACCCTTTATTGTAGCGATGAAAGAGAGTCGCAAGATACCAAAGGGACATTCAAACTCATATGTCGAAAATAAACTGACAACGCCATGGCACAAAAGAAGAAAAAAACAAAAGACAAACAAGAACACACATTTCACCACATAGAAAACTAAAGACTCAACAACACGATCCCCACAAAAACCGTTGACGACTTCAGGTGCTCCACAAGGGTATGCAGATATTGCACCATATGTGGAGCCTGTCATGTTGCTCATGTGATAAGTCTTATTCAGTAGTTCATATTCGGGGAAAAGGAGGATAAATTAAAAAGCTTCACTTTTTTGTCCGAAAGTTAAAATGCACATCGACGAAATTTTCTTGTGTTTTTTGTCCAATAAATGGAGGGAAGTACTGTCTCTGCCTTTGACCTATCAAAGATGAAAAATTGAAAAGTAAAACCCGAATTGGCAACAACACACGATAACTATCAAATAAATTAAATGTGGAAATGGATTGCACTTTGTATTTTAATCAGTGAAAATAACTTAAAACTAACATAGGTCATTCTTGTATACCTTGAAACAAATTTCATTGAAACGTGGTATCGTCCAGGTTCATTCAACAAAAGAGAGACCTAGGGTAATTAAATAAAATAAATCCATAGAGGTCAATAAATTGGTCTGCAGCTTTTATAAACATGATAAAGCAAAGCTTCTGATGTCTCGATTGTTGCACTCCACAAACACAAAAGTAAGAAGACACCACCAGAAACGGTGTTAAATTCTTACTTTATAGCAGAGAAAAATGTTTAAATGGTATCGCATTATAAAACAATAAGGAAATATAGTATGAAACAACTATCCACCAGAGAATAAATGCAACTTACAACTTACTATTCCCGTTAGCGCCATGTGTCGCATAATGAAAAGGATATAATTTATATATAAATAAAATAAGTGCGTCATACTGATTGTATATGTATGGTAAATATCAATTCATTATACTAGTTTAATCAAAGAATCTTACCTTTATATACGAAAAAATTTGTTGAATTCAGACAAAATTGTATATCAAGTTGTGGTGTGTGATCAATTTCATCATGATTGCAAGCACAGTTTAGTGTTTGGGTCTGTAAAATAAAATCATGAACATGTATTTAGTTTGATTGTACAGCCTATATTTTACATATATAAAATGTAAATTGCTGGAAAGGGTTTATACAATTATCTAGTTAGATATATCTTGAAAGTGACATAGCTATTATTAACAAAGTAGGAGATGACCTTAAACTAAATGCAAAGAATGAAAATATTTACGTTTGTATACTTACGTTCGGAACTCTCTGTCTGTAACCAAAATAGCTTCCCATGCGTTTAGAGTCACATTTATGTTTACAATATCCAATCGATGCCGCTGAGTGATAAGAGTGGATATGCATTTCAGCAATTGAAAAACACCCTTAATGAAAATTGATAAATTATTTGATGGCAGTTTAATTAAAAATTCATTCATTTCTAGTATTCCATGTATCCACATTAATTTATTAAAAGAGATCTGAATGCTTAGATATTATTTGTTAAACAATCTCATGTTGTCTTTACCGGTAACAGTCTTTTTTATTCATTGATCTCCACGGAACGGTTGATATTGTATCCGCTTTTTCTTGGGATTGTGTTGCACAGCATTTAGTTTTCTCTGTCGATTGCTGTTTGCTTTTCGTTGTCTGTTTTTGAATTTAAGTTCTCTGTTTATCTTCGACTATATGCAATTCTGTAGAATATGTTGTATTTTAGCTTTACATATGATTTAGACTACTTTTTTATTTGTAATATTGAATACTGTAGTTTGAACTCCAGCTTTGCTTCTGTTTTTAGTGTGTAAGTTTTTTTATATTAGGGTTTCGTGTTGTTTTATTGCTATTCTCACGCCTTTTCTTATTGGTACGAAATGGTCAAGGTACGAAATTGTTTCTGCCAGGGTACGAAAAAAAAAAGAGAGACGAAAGATACCAGAGGGACAGTCAAACTCATAGATCGAAAACAAACTGACAACGTCATGGCCAAAAAAAAAAAGACAAACAGACAAATAATAGTACAGATGACACAACATAGAAAACTAAAGACCAAGCAACACGAACCCCACCAAAATCTGGGGGTGATCTCAGGTGCTCTGGAAGGGTAAGAAGATCCTGCTCCACATGTGGCACCCGTCGAGTTGCTTATGTTATTACAAATCCGGTAATAGTCTAATTCGGTAAGTCACATTCGTGAAAAGGGAAGGGTATTGTAGTTACGACATAAGGAACATATCCGATATCATCTGTGAAACGGTTATTCCATAACGGTCAACCAACTCGTGATGGCGTCCGTAAAATTTACGAAGGGATGACTTCAACTTCACCATTTGGAACTCTTGGTTTAATAGCTTCCTTGTGAGCAGCAATCCTCTATCAAGGAAATCATGATAGGAAACACAAGCCCGGGAATATCGTATCAATTTGGAGATATATACTCCGTATGCAGGCGCTGCTGGAATGTTGCTACATAGAAATGGAAAGTTCACAATTGGGAAGCTGAAATAATCTCTTTTGTCGTAAAGTTTTGTTTTCAACCGACCTTCATTGTCAATTTCTTGCTGAAGTCAAGATATGAGGCAGACTTAACTGTATCTGTAGTATCCTTTATCTCTAGTTCGATGGGATAGATTCGTTCAACATAGTCACCAAATTTTGTATTATTTAGTGAGAGAACATCATCTATATAGCGGAACGTAGAGTTAAAGGATATTGCTAACTTCTTATCTCTCTTCCTAAGAAGCTCCTGTATGAAGTCAGCCTCATAATAATAAAGAAACAAGTCGGCAAGAAGAGGGGCACAGTTGGTTCCCATTGGAATTCCGACAGTCTGTTGAAAAACATGTCCTCCAAACGTAACAAATATGTTGTCAATCAAGAAATCAAGCATCTTGATAATGTCAGTTTCAGAGAATTTTTTGTTTGAATCAGAGTGATTCTTTACAAAGTAGGATTTATCCCTCCCCAAGACAAGATACTTGTATTTACGTTCGCCATTCTTTTTAATGAAACAAAGTAATACCAACTCTTTCAATTTGTCTTTTAGTTTGGAATGGGGAATACTTGTGTAAAGTGTAGAAAAGTCAAATGTTTTAATACTATTGCAAGATGAGAGAGTCTTAGATTGTATGTACTCTAAAAGATCTTTGGAATTTTTTAGTATCCACATCTGATTCACGCCACCTCAAGAATAGGCAGTTTCACAATAACTTTGGAGCCCTGCTTTGATTGCTGATAAAATAGATGTTAATAATTTAGAAAGAGGTTTCGTGAAGCACTTGGAAGACCCAGCAATATACCGTTGTTTGTAAGGACACTTATGTAGTTTAGGTATCCAATACAGTGATGGAAGATCCAGTTCTTCGTCTTTGGTTGAAATTTCAAAGGAACATAGAACAGACCTATGATTATCTAGGATTTCCTCTTTGGTAAGTGTCGTGAGGGTATATGTTGAGTTTCGAAGTGAATTGTCAATACCTAATTCATTTATCAAGCAGTTTATGTAATGATATTTACACACAAAAACGATGTTGTTTGGGGCTTTATCTGCGGGGACAACAACATATTTGTCATGGAGGTAGGACAAGTGTTTTGCAACATTTGGGTCTTTAAAAATTGATGTAGCGTGGGTATTGATATGCCCATTTAGTTTCTTAATTCGGATTTGTATTAACGACCTCACAGCCTTAATCCATTCGGAAAGAGTATCTATGTCTTCTTTCTCGCGTATAGCCCATTGCCTGGCATAATCCTCGACTGAATCCATCAGTATTTTTAAGTTGTATTTCCAATTGATGGATTTAGGCTCACGATATTTCGGACCTTTGGATAACAAATTTCGCAGGGAAGTGTTATCGACAATGTTGAGGTCTCCGGTAATAACGTGGCCAGCCGGATTATATGTGAATTGGGACCTAGCACAGGTGCAATCAGGAGGTTTAGACTTGAAGTCGTCAATGTTGAGATCCTGCAAAACGTGTTTGTAATTGAAAATTTTAGTTGCAATTGGTTTGGTATAGGTATAAGAAATTATTGGTACAGACTGATCTTTAAAATAGGAGGTATTTTCGACTGAACTAAATTATGATGACGGATATTGCCTAAGTTGACGCCATCCAGACCTTTGTTGGCAAAGGAAAGTTTAAGAAAAGATCTTTTCTCTTTTTCATCTTTTCCAATGCGAACTGGTTTGAAAAGTCTGTGACTTGCAATATCCGAAATAATAGCGGTAAGTTTGTATTGGTTTGGATGAGGGTTTGTAACCGTGGTTTCCAAACATAAATTGAACAGAGAATGAAGTTTTGAAAGGGGTAATGAATACAGTTTCGTGCGAATGTGATGAATACCTAACGGCTTTTGTATAGATGGCAGCAAGTCATTAATAGAGACATCATGCAAAGTAGGTGATATATAATGACGATGACCATGACTGCGTCTACGTCGAGGAGTAGAGTTGAAAATATTCATCACATTCACCGAGCTACAGGAAGGACTAGATAGAATACCTATACTATACGAAATGGTTAGGGTACGAAATGACTATAATTAGTTATATTTATGTTCAACTTGGAAAATATGATGTGTTTTATTGCTATATTTTAAACTGATTTTTTCTGCAAGATGGACGCCTCGTTAGATCTTGAAACTTGTTTGGCTATAAGTAAACAATTGCATTGTGAATGCAATACTTTTATCGTTGTAAGAAATATTTGTGAGTCACAACAGATTTTTTTTACAAAGTAGTAACGGCTCCGATTCCTTAACGTTTTATTTATTGTCTCACTTGTCAGTTGAATATAATAGAATATTTTCTGGATGAAGCTGCCGTACAAATTCCATAACATTCTCCCTTCCATTTCATTATTTTGCAAAATAGGTTTAGACTTAAAGTAAGAACATAACCAATTATAAAGTAACGTGTCTTGATGATTTTTGTAGACTGGTTGTTACCTTTTATCTGTTTTTATTTTTGTTGATTTTCAGATGTCACATAATCACATATACAAACAGAAGTGGCTGTAAAATTTAAAAAAAAAAAAAGTTTCTATGCCAGTGCTCATACTGTTCGATATAAATGGGAAGCGTGATTCAACTTAGCTAGGATAGTCTGAAATGCCTACCTTTGCTGTGCACATGAATTCAGTCCCTGTTTTTGAGGAGTTCATGTTACTAAGTCGTAGAGTTCTTTTAAGTGTTCCGTATATAATAGTTTGTCTTTTGTTCTCTTTTTGTTTTGTTGTCGTGTAGTCTGCTCTTATTAAGTTTGTAAAGTGTTTTTTTTTTCAGAACTAATTTGATACTGTTGTTGGCAGACTGCTAGTCCTTGCTAGTATCATCTCATCAGCTCAGGAGTAAATATAATGCATCGACATGGATTATTAAATACCATTTTAGAATAATATTCTATTGATAAATCTAGAAATAACTTAGAAATTCAGTTTTGAACAGTTACAGCAAAGTTGACTTATCGTGATTTGTATTCGTATTTGTATTGTTCTATAGAACATAAATAAAAAAGGCACGAGGATAGCAAAAAAACAACACAAAATCCTAATATAAAAAAAACAACACTTAAAACAGAAAAAAACAAACGACAGGTGGAGATCAAACTACAGTATTCATTATTACAAATAAAAATAAAACCATTCTTAATCGTGTGTATAGCTTATGTGCTTTGTTTATATGCCATTTTGTTTTTCTTTGTTGACAAATTTGTTTGCTTTTATACTGATTGAAATTATAACACAATGTTGACTGCTGTACCCCTATTTATGACATTTTACCTATTATATAGATATAAAAAGTTGTGGTATGAGTGCCAATAAGACAACTCTCTATCCAAGTTATTATGTCTGTTTGTTTTGTTCACACAAGTCATTGTTGTCAATATAATGGAATGTTATGCGACTGTCATACAAGTGCAAGGTTTAACTAGCTTTCAAACCAGGTTTATCGTGTTTATACACCATTTTCTACATAAGGAAATGCCTGTACCAAGTCAGGAATATGACAGTTGTCTTCCATTCGTTTGATGTGTTAGAGCTTTTGAGTTTGCCTTTTAAAAAGGGACTTTCCGTTTTGAATTATCCATGGAGTTCGGTGTTTTCATTATTTTACTTTTTTCCGATTATTTGTGGTGAGATAGCTCCTTAGATATCAAGTATTTTTACATTTATACATGGTGAGATAGCTACTTAGATATCAAGTATTTATACATTTATACATGGTGAGATAGCTCCTTAGATATCAAGTATTTATACATTTATACATGGTGAGATAGCTCCTTAGATATCAAGTATTCATACATTTATACATGGTGAGATAGCTCCTTAGATATCAAGTATTCATACATTTATACATGTTTTACTCTTAAACATGTTAAATATTTGCATTTGAGTGTTCCTTGATGACAAAAGACACAGAGAAGCGCTTCGGACACACCACATCTGTAAATATTATTTTTAGTTAAATATCCCAAACTGTTTACTTGTGAAAAAATAATTGGCCGTTAATGCCGTAAAAAAAAAATAGCCCCTTGCATCATATTAAATATATATATATATTACCTATGCGTCATGAACAGCTCGATGACAAAACTTGATGCAAATGAAAAGGGAAACTAGTTTAATGCACTTAATCAATTTGCATGCCAATGTTTCTATTTTGTTTTATTTTTCTGTGAAATGGTGACAGGTCTTTGGTACTCTCTGATTTTGTTTTAACTTATTCAAACTGGATACGAGTTAGAACTCTTAGCATGCTATGGACATTTGTATGCAATGTTTTAACGATTTTTCTTGTTACGTTTTTTTCTATTATTGACACATCTATTTTTGTTTCGTTCATTTTACAAGTTGTAGTTACCAATAATCTCAAACCATCGTGTTGGTATTCTATAAATAGCCTTTCCTATCCAAAATTCGTTCTCATCATTAATGCCACTACTCCGTAGGAGGTCTTCTCTGTTTTCTAAACCATACGGTTTGCATGCATCTCTGGCATTATCCCATGTTATGCCATTTAAATCCCTGTGGACTGTTTTTTGAGAGGATTTTGCTAGAGAAATCGAAAATAAATTCTATTAAATGTTGCCTATTTACCTATAAACATAACAAATTTTGTATTTAAAGATATATTGGCATGGCACTGTCTGCAGTACCATGAATATCATGTCGAACAAACTTCATGTCACACCAAAAATCTGTACAAAATGCCTGTACCAAATCAGGTGTATGACAATTGTTATCCATTCGTTTGATGTGTTTGAGCTTTGATTTTTTTCATTTCATTAGGGACTTTCCGTTTTGACTTTTCCTCGGAGTTCAGTAATTTTGTGATTTTCCTTTCAATGCCTTATGAATAACCATCAGATCAATATTATTGAAACAGACCTTTCAAAAAGGGCAGTGTAAATTTGAGACTGAGGTCTAAAGAATATTTGGTTTGAATACAATTTCATTGATAATGATTAACCTGTAATTAGGAAAATAAATGTGTTAAAATCAGAACACTGACTCATACATAGAAGGCAATATCGTAACCTTTCTGTCTTAAATTGTGAATTCATACACACTATACAATAAATTAAGGAAATTAACAAATACGTATGACTAAAATAACTATCAATTATTAAAAATATAACGCAACAACTGTTTGTATGACCTCATCAATATTTAAAATATTAGAAAAACAAATGTGGGAAATATGTAGGTATTCGAATGATCACATGTAAAATTGGATAGTCGTCAGAAACTATTCACTATAATTATAACATAAATCGGAAATCTGAATTGGTTATATTAAACAAGGAAGTCTAAAGTTCACATAATACTACATTTTAAAAAAACGACAAAACGTTCAAACCAATATTTGCCAAATAAGGAAATCACACTTATTCTCAACCTATTTGTTAAATGTTAAAATTTAGAATAAATATCATCGACAAAATGAAACATTTATTGATTCCAAAGTTTGTAAAAAAAGTCCAAATATCAAATAATGATTTCAGTTGACCTACATCGTCATGATCGTGTTTGTATTCTCTTTCAATTGCTTGAACATTTCAATATTGCATTCAAAACCATTAGCATGATTAGCTTCAATTACAAGGCTGAGTAGTTGATCATTTTGTAGAAATACCGTTTGATTGGTGATAACAAGTTTAGCTTTTAAAGTTATGAAACCAGGTTTGATATATAATTTTTTGCATAAAAAATGCATGAACCAATTCAAGAATATGACAGTTGAACTGTTTTTCATTCTTTTGATTCGTTTGATTCGTTTGATGGGTTTGAGGTTTTGATTATTTGTAAAGTGACTTTTTTTTAAGTAGTCCTTAGAGGTCGTTTTTCCCTAATTACTACAAATAATTTCTTCGAACATTGTAACACAGACATATACGGATTAGATTATGAGTGGTTTGCTGTTGTAAATCTGTATGCATACACATTCAAAAAGATACGTGTATGACTACATTTTCTTATATTGTATAATTACACATAAGAAACCTTTATATAAATATAAATAAATATTGAAATGAGGTACTATGTGAAAACAACTTACCAAAATGTATGAAAATTATCACTATTAAAGCATGTAAAATGAGCATGTCTACAGCAATCATTGAGGATATCAGCAATCGGAAACAATGAATCTGAATCATCATTGTATACATTTATGACCAAACAGGGAAGTTGATAGTTAGCAAACTATTACATTTCGAAAAAAAAACCTACGTATCTTTAAAATCGCATTAGCTGTCATTGGGTATAAGTAAGTAAGAGTTGGTAAAGTACTTTATGTCACATGCAAAATTATTCCTCAGACTGTACCACGAAATCAAGCTAATATTGTATAATCTGTATGCTTACTTCTAATATTAACAAATTAAACTTTTTTTAATTTAAATTTATATTTTCAAACTTAAAAGCACTTTTGGAAAGCATACAGTATAACAAGTCAAAAAAGGAGAAAAAATACACCGTGCACAGAATAATCTTTGAAGAAGGGGAAATACATATCAAAATGACAAAATAACGAAATAACAATAAAAATCTAGATGTATGTACATAGTTAACAGATGCTTTGTGAATAAACATGTATTTTGCGTATTTATTTCAAAAGTAACTTTTATTTTTTTCTGTGGGTGATTTCCTACTAATAGTATTCAAACGTTGAATTCCTGTCTCCAATCACGTACTTACTTCTTTAAATCAAAGTCGGTTTTAGCCCTGTGTATAGGAACACGTCATTAAAACAATGTCTGTAAGATTTGTATCAGATCCATAGATGTAAAATGGACATCCACGTATTTTAAAAAGACAAATCATTTTTTAACAATTAAAATTGATTGTATATGTTTTACGATCGACATTATTTTGAAATAAATAAATAAAATTGATTACATGACATAAACAATCTCTAAAGACATTATGTCAATACGATAATTAACGTATCTTGACGTCGCCGTATAGTTTACGAGCAAAGGTGAATTGTCAATATCAATACTGCTTGACCTCAATTAAACTGATTGAAAGATTATGCCTTCATCATATGAAAATCAAGTACAATTCCTCCCGTTAGGGGTTAAGTATCTTACCATCATAAAATATATGAGAAGAACATAACCCGTATCATGCCAACAACTGGTTTTAGAATAAATGTGTTTATTTTCGATGCAAAGACCCTATGAGTGAATCAATATTAATACCAAAATATGCAATCCTTAATGACCTGACAACAGTATCGTAACTATATCCTTTCTGAATAAGTCTGTTTTAAGGTTGGGTTAGCCTTTGAGGTGAATGCCGACATTTTTGAGCTATGTTAAGAATATTATCATAAAATATTGGATGTGAAATACCTGAACGTATAAGATGTCTGCATGTTGATGTATATTTACGAGTGATGTCCTTGTACCGATGATAAAATTTAGTGAATGTTTTGACTAGTTTGTGATATCGAAAACCCTGGTGTAATAGTTTTTCAGTAGTACAGAGATTTCTTTCGTTGAAATCAAATATGTTGGTACATACACGAGCGAATCGAACAAATTGAGATATGTAAACACCATAAGCTGGTGACAAGGGAACGTCACCATCTAAAAATGAATAATAAACAATATGAAATGAAAAATCATCTCTTTTATCATAAAGTTTGGTATTAAGCTTCCCGTTTAAGACATTAAGCCCTCTAGAAATAATTTATAGTTGGTTCTTATAATAATGTACTGCTACACAACTGTTCCTGGTTTTGGTGCCAGCAAACATGTTTAACCCCGCCATATTTTGTATGAAACTTTCCCAAGTCAGAAGCTTGAAATTCAGTGGTTGTCATTTGTTGCTGTATATCATATTTGTTTTGGGTTTATAATTGTTTGTACATAAATCAGGCTGTTTTCTCGTTTGAATTCTTTAACATTCACAAAATCACAAAATACTGAACTCCGAGGAAAATTCAAAACGGAAAGTCCCCAATAAAATGGTTAAATCAAAAGCTTAAAAAACACATCGAATGAATGGATAACAACTGTCATATTCCTGACTTGGTGCAGGCATTTTCTTATGTAGAAAATGGTGGATTAAACCTAGTTTTATAGCGCTCAAAATAGCTTTAAAGTTTTTTTTTAAGTTTAGGTCTTGAGGGGGCAGTGACAATTTCTGGTGGTGTTGGAAGAAGGGGACTTCCTATTTAATGAGTGGAATTGATAAGCCGCTGGAATAGATGACTTTTAACAAGTTTACAGCTATATAGATAAATATATTTACATGTAAAGTTTTATTAATATATACATATATATAAGCACTGGCTACGGTTACAATGAACGTCACAATAATAAAAAAGTTATTGTTACATTGGAGACTTATTGCCGGAATGCAGGGTTGTATTAATATGATAATATGCATATTTATTTGCCGAAAGTCTTCAACATCGTCGTCGTCATCATCATCATGATCATCAGTTTCATCATCATCATCATCATCATCATCATCATCATCATCATCATCATCATCATCATCATCATCATCATCATCATCATCATCATCATCATCATCATCATCATCATCATCATCATCATCATCATCATCATCATCATCATCATCATCATCATCATCATCATCATCATCATCATCAGCAGCAGCAGCAGCAGCAGCAGCAGCAGCAGAATCATCTTCATCGTCGTCGTCGTCATCATCAATCAGGACGAGAACATGTTACAAACAAACAACAGTACACAAAACTCAACATAGAAAAAAAAGACTGAGTGTTGATCTTAGGTGCTCCGGAAGGGTAGGCAGATCCTGCTCTACATGTGGCAACCGTCGTGTTGCTCATGTTAGTATGTTGGTACAAACCCGTTGATAAGTCTAATTCGGTAGGTCACATTCGGGAAAAAAAGGGGGGCGGGATTTTTTCTAGAGGTAACAGCCAGCAGGAAGACACATAATTCTGACTTTGAGTCGATCGTCTTTTCTCTTACTCCGTAATGCTATTCTTAGCGGCGAAGCAACATACTAATTTGAAAGTCTTTGCTTTGACCAGGCCGGGGTTTCAACCCAAGACTTTTCGCACTTGATGCTATTACGATACCACGAGTCAACCTAGGCGGTTTAAATGGATTGAATATAAATAAACAAATTGATTAATGAGTTAACTGACTATGCGGTATGGATCTTGCTCATTGTTGAAGGCCGTACAGTGAACTATAATCTTTGTTAAGTTCTATGCCATTTTGTCTCTTGTGAAGATTTGTGTCATTAGCAATCATACCATACTTTCCTATTTTTAAAATTAGAATATACCCTTTATTCATGCAAGTAGGAAAGATCCTTTCTCTATTCTTTTTTTCTATTTTCACATTTCCCAACCGATTGTGAAATATCTGTTCTCGGCAAATATGGTCGAGATTTAATTATGATGTCAAGTTTTCTTGGTTTCTTCTGAATTTCCTATTGTAACGTCATGAAAAAAGACGACCATGCCTGAATACGTCACATATATAAAAAAAAAACACAGCTTTCTGCAAATCTTTGAAAAGGAAGAATAAAAATCATAAGAGAAACAGATTCCACCACTATAACTAATTTACCCTTTGTAAAATATCGGGAATTGTAGCACAAACTCCACAACATAAAATATGATTCTGATGATTAAATTGATGTCTAACGTCCAGTTAAAAACCAGTAATACATATCAGATGAGAACATGTTAATGTGATATATGAATAATTATATGACCTCGCATTGTACTTGGTTGACACGCTGAACCGGATTTGTTAAACATCCAAGTTCACAAGGTAGCATTCAAATTGAAATCATGCTACTTTACCAAGACACATTATTCCGACTCAGAACCACCCAGTCTTTCTCCTTACTCATAAATGCTTCGTGCTGTCGGAGAAACAGTAAATAATAGATTTTCTTAAAAACAAACTTCAGTCTTATTCTTTGCAAGATGATTTTCTATACTGTACAGAAAACTGTCCCAGGTTAGGGAGAGGGTTGGGATCCCGCTAACGTGTTTAACCCCGCCACATTCTGTATGTATGTGTCTGTTCCAAGTCAAGAGCCTGTAATTCAGTGGTTGTCGTTTGTTTATGTGTTACATATTTGTTTTTCGTTCATTTTTTGTACATAAATTAGGCCGTTAGTTTTCTCGTTTGAATTGTTTTACATTGTCATTTCGTGGTCTTTTATAGCTGACTGTGCGGTATGGGCTTTGCTCATTGTTGAAGGCCGTACGGTGACCTATAATTGTTAATTTCTGTGTCATTTGGTCTCTTGTGGAGAGTTGTCTCATTGGCAATCATACCACATCTTCTTTTTTATATGTATATTTCAAGCACCAAATTGTAATATATTATGTTCTAACTTATCAAAGAATCAAGATATGTGAACAAAGCATAAACCTTTGTTGTGTATTTATCATAGAGATGGTGGAAGCTGTATTTCTAATAAAAAGTGAGCTCTATAATGATAAAAACCTAACTGTTTAGGAATATTTGTTTATCATCATTATGTATGAATACATGATTAATTGACAATTTCTCCCATTTTCTTTTAATTCATGAATCTTTTAAGAAATCCAAACTTATAACAGTATATAAACTAAACACCAAGATAAGATGAACATGATGAAGAAAAGGCTTAATGAGATAAAACCAAAATTTGTTAAAATAAATCAGTGAAACTTCTAGAAAAACAGAAAAAGTAAGATACAATAAGTCTGGCAAAGTGTAAACTTTTTATAGACGAAAACAGGTTGATCACATATCCATCGAGTCCATATTGATTGTAAATTTGTAAACATCTGTATTATGTGTACCGTAAACAGCAGTCCTCAAGTATGCTAGCTAGTAGGCACTCTGTTGGTAACTGAACTGTCGAGGTTTGTTTCCCTGTATATTACTCTTACGACATTTGCATTCCTTGTAGGCTAATAGTTGTAGGTTTATGCACACCATTTTGAAAGAATTAGACTGCTTCTGCCAATGTTGAACACGTAGTAAGAGAGCTATTTTCTTTATTACAACTATTATTTTATAGTGATTTTTGTTTGTGTCTGAAATTTCTAGACAATGATTTATTCCTTTACATTACATGGAGACAGATAGTATTATTTTCATATCTACAAATATAGAATGCGTAATCTGATTTTTTGTCAGAATTTAATTTTTTACTTTATTTTCATGTTATAATTCAAAGAATATATATTCGAAGTAATAGACTCATCTGAAGACATAGCACCTCCCATAAATTAAAAATTGATTTATATGGGATTTCAATATGATTGAAGGCCGTACAGGGAAGAATAGCTGCTTACATCTACGTCATTGAGATTAGTCATGTCAATAACAATCATGCCCCCTTTTTTATTTTCTTCATAATATTCGGGGGAAAACAGTTTGTCTTAAACCAAGGTTACTATTTTGCATAATCAACATGATCAATGCGAAACACAACATAATCGTGAGTACACCATATAAGAATAAGAGGATGTGGTATGATTGCCAATGAGAAAACTCTCCACAAGAGATCAAGTGACATAGCAGTTAACAACTATACGTCACCGTACGGCTTTCAACAATGAGGAAAACACATAACGCATAGTCAGCTATACACGGCCCTGAAATGACAAAATGTATTTTTTTAACATTTCAAACAAAAAAAATAACGGCCTGATAAATTTATGTGAAAAACAATGAAGGAAAATCAAATATGATATACAGCAACAATCTACAACCACTGAATAACAGACTCCTGACTTGTCACAGGCACATACAGAATGTGGCGGGGTTAAACTATGTCTTTAGCAGAAGCTATTATAAGCATATGCAATGTTTAACAAAACTTTACTGTATTAATTATAACATCAAAAAGTCCATTCATTACCCATGTCAAACTCACAGGGGTAAAGCATATTTGTAAAACAGAAGAAAATCAAGAGCTGCGCCATGACAGCATGATACGCTCGTCACTTTTTCAAAGAATAAAGTTCTATAACTCCTCAATGGCATATCAGAAATTTATAAAAAAAAAAACAAAAAAACTAAAGGGCGGTAATTTTAATAGATATAAACCAGTCATCAAAGTTTCATGAAAACTGCTCAAAGCACTTTTGAGTTATTGTCCGAAAACTGGAAAATCCCCCCTTTTTATGAATAAAATTGCATATCTCGGAAACGTAAAATCTAAAATTAATAAAAATCAAAAGGGAGCTTACGTCAATAGATATAAACAATTCACCAAAGTTTCATGAAAACTGCTTAAAGCTTATGAGTTATTGTCCGAAAACTAAAAAATCCCCCTTTTTGATGAATAAAACCCAACAACTCGGAAAAGTAAAATCCAAAATTTATAAAAATTTAAAGAAAGCTTACTTAAATAGATATAAACAATTCACCAAAATTTCATGCAAATTGGTTAAAGTGTTTTTGAGTTATTGTCCAACATGTTGACGACGGACGGACAGACGGACGGACAGACGGAGGGACAGACGGTACGACGGTCGAACAGACGGACAACGGTATACCATAATACATCTCGTAAACGGGCGTATAAAAAAACGAATTAACACGGAATAACTAGGAACTATTGTGTCCCTTTCGAATGTTACTGCGTTAAGTCTGAAAACTTTGACTTGTTCTTGTATATGTCACAAACACACGATACATACACGCACCTCGGTACTTTGTGTCTTTTGTGTTAATGTAACAAGTAATTCCTTCGAATTTCGTGCAAATCGGATGAGTCAAGTAATTTCAAAACTGACTTTTACAGTTTGTTCTAATAATGTGTTGTTCCAACACCACTGTCCAAGGTTAGGGGAAGGTTGAGCGCTTCCAAACATGTTTAATCCCGTCACATTCTTTAGTTAAAACAGTCATTGCCATATGTTGCTGTTAGTCATATTTGTTATTCGTGTATTGTTTTGTCGTAATTCAGAACGTTGGATATCTCGTTTGAAATGTTTTACTTGTTGTCATGTCGGAGCTTTTTATAGCTAACTATACGGTATTTATCTTGTTCATTGTTGACGACTTTACGGTGTCCTATAGTTCCTTGTATTCATGTAATTTGGCATATGGTGGATAGTTTTCTCATCGGCAATCATACCACATTACTTTATTTCTAAATACTAAAAATTCAATCTATTGTTGTATCCATGTCTAAAAGCTAGATGCATAATCTATCATTACAATTCGTATGCTTAAATCTTTCGAACTATTTTGTTATAATTCTAGATGAATGAATATAGAAAAATAATATCTGCAATTTTATTTTATGATATGATGATATAGTTAAAGCTTAGCACACACTTATTGAGAATGCACTATGCCTCGAATTCTTTTCAGTCCTCATAACGATATGAAATCTGCAAAGAAGAAAAAAAAAACTCTAATTATAAAAAGAAAATATATAAAGCGGTTATTTTTTTCTGTATTTGATTGATATAGTAATGTTTTACAATGCAATTAGTTTCATGTAACTATGTATTGCTAGGTCAAAAGTAAAATAACAAAAATACCGGAGTACAAGGGAAATTCAAAACGGAAAGTCCTTAATAAAAATCAAAAGCTCAATCACATCTAACGAATGGAAAACATATTCATGACTTGGTACAGGCATTTCCTTAGGTAGAAAATGGTTTTATAGCTAGCTAAACCTCTCCATTGTATGACAGTCGCTTTGAATTCCATTATATTGACAGCAATGTGTGAGCAAAACAAACAGACATAATAGGTAAAAAAGTAAAAAATATGGATACAGAATATATAATCTTAATCACTATAAAAACAAACTATGTTGTATGGTTCTTAATCAATTGAATGACGTTTGTTTTACATCCACTTGTAAATGATACATGTACATGCAAAACATTCGAAATGCGATAAAAAAAAACGGTTTTGCTTAGTCCAACCTGCTAAATCGTATTTCAGTTTGCAATCTTAAAATGTTACGTAATAGTCCACAGGAAGGCATATTGACATCTATTAATAATGTTCTTTTTATATCCAGTATACGCACGTGTGAACATTGAGCGCATTGAATGGAGCAGCACGGATGACAAATAAATTATCGAAAAACGAATACTGTTTAGCAAATCAAATACGGAATCCCGAATTATTCCTGTCTATGAATATATTTGGAACGAAAAGTTGCAGATACCTTAAAATTTAATGCGGAAAAAAACAACGGTAATGTTTGTGTATTAGACAAATCAAATATTTTGTATTGAACTTTTCATTTTAGACACTAGTGTATAACAAAAGTATCTGAATAATTTACTCTTATTATTTTAATAAAATTACAGAATAAAAAGTAAATGCTGTGCACTGCTATTCCTTAACAATAAGTGAACAAAGCAAATAAAGTAGTGTTTGCTACTAAATAAAGATAAAGCAGTTAAGTGTTTTTTAATTTATTTAAAAAAAACAAAAAAACAAAGAACAATATCATGATTCCTATATTTCGACTTCTATACATGTAATGCGATGATTTAAAATTAACACAAGTTAAAGCAAGTAAACTCACCACACATAGGTATCTTACAATATTCCCAACGTTTGGTTGGATCTATTGTATAACACCATGGTTGTCCGCTGTTGTTAGGATTTCTACAGTAATTATGTTTCGTTTTAAGCTTGCTAAACACGTGTTTGTGTGGATATTGCCGTTTCCAATGCTGACAGGTACGCCCAGTTTGTGTCAAACTAATTCGACCTTTGTATTCCGTACCCTTTGTGGATTTTCGACATTCTGAAATATTTATGAATAAATTGAGATGTGGTTTATACGTCATTGAGCCTGCAATTCAACGACAAAGCAAATGACGTTAATAGAACAACACACTTTAAGGTTGTCTTCAACAATTGATCGATTTCATTTATATTTTTGTTAACTGAAAATGGAATTTTCCCAAGCATCACAATCCTGATAATCGCTTTGTCATTCTTCAGACAACATATGCGTATCGATTTTTATAACAAGCTAATCTAAAAGGAAGTGGTATGATTACCAATAAGACAACTCTTAAAATGAAGTAGACGTTAGCTACTTTAGGTTTTCCACAATGATCAACACATATACCACATAGAAAGCTATTAAAGGCCCCGAAATGACAAAGGTAAATCGAATTCAAACGAGAAATCTTGTACTCGTAAAGGACGATGCATGAAGTTCTATTACTGGACGTTAAAAATAATATTTTGAATATAGTATGAATTAGTTTCAACATTACATGTTCAAAAGCTGCATTCATTTTCTTGAAGTTGTTTTAAAGTGTATACGAATGAAAGTAACTCTTGCATATTTCAAAGTTTAAATGAATAGATTTATAATTATAAAATAAAGTTGTGTGTATATGCCACAAAATTATGTCGAAATACGCAGCTCTTGAGTAAAAAAGATACCATTATATAAAACTACTATATTAATTTATAATGAATTTATTTTGACTTAATTTGGAGAAAATACTCACCATCAACATTCTCTTGATCTTCAGGTGCTTTGTATAAAAAAAATAAATACACTTTATTCTAATTTCAATTTCGAAGAATAATCCCATTTATATATTTGATACATATTTTTCCTAAAAGTTTGATAAAGATAATTTAAAAAGAAATGTATTAAAGTTCGTTCACATTGCCTAAAATATTAAATATGATTATTTTGTAAACATATCAATGAACCAGTAAAAAAAATGTTATGTATCGCTAACTCTAAGGAAATGTGTGCAGATTCATGTCACTATATGACATTCATATCTGCAAGGATCCGTATCGTTTACTGGGTAACAATCACACCCAAAAATAAATCTGCATATCATATTGAATACTACTCTTGTGATGTATTTAGACCAAAAACATTTAAGGACCAACTCCTGTCCCCGTCCAAATAGAAATAATAATAAAAAGAAAAAAAATAGGAAAATTCTACAAAGACAACGGGTGTTGACTATTTATTGAATTCGATCGTAGTTCATTATGATGTGTTCAAAGAAAGTCTCACAAATAGTTCAAAGAAATATACACATGCTGAAATGGATCCTGTCCAACTGATCTTCAAAACACGATTTAACTTAAAATTTAGATATACATATACCTTTTGGTCTACACATTTTGTTACCTTTATTTTTCATTAAAATTGATTCCATTCATGAGATTTAAACATCGTTAAAATACCGTTGGATTTTATTATGTAATAGGGTAACGAAAGTAACAAATTGCTTTCCAACAAATACTCTTTAAAATTAACACCCCGCATCACATGTTACAGATTTAACATCTCAAAGTTGATAAGATATTTCAGATTGCATTTTTATTCAAAATTGGATTACAAATTTCAGCGTTGATCAGATATACCAGCTATTACTAATGCAATAAATAGATTAACTTAAAAAAATTATGCAACTAAGTTAAGACACATTTTTATAAATTTGAAGTAAAAGTGTTATAGAAGCTATCACAACTTTGTTGATTGTTTTGGAAAATCCATGTTTTAACCATCTCTTGTACTTATTCTGTAGAAACAACCCCACTTTGTTTACTTATTACACATCAAGAAGTTGGCCCGGTAAGACTCTTTTTTTTTTGGCCCAAAAATATAGCATTTTTACGAATTTGTTAAGAATTTAAACCTTTAGCTAATATTTGGAAAGTAGAATATTTTTGTTACATAAATATTGACTTTTTTGACAATACAATGCACATGCATCAGGTACTAGCATCATTAATTGATGAAAAATTACTTTAATCTTCACAATTTTAGCATTTGTGCTAATATGTAGACAGTTTTTGTCTAAAATGGAAGTGACCGCACTTGTATTCAGTCTTAATATTTAAATATATGTTGTATTTGATGATAACACATAACATGTATGTGGCCGTTTATATTCTAGACAAAAACCATCTGAAAAATGACGTTTTATGGCATATTTGATAAATTATTTTTATATTCAAGCTGGAAGCGTGTTTAATGACAAAATCTAATACATAAACTAATTGAATTGACTGAAGAAAACACTTTTTGATTTAAAAAAGTCAAAAATCTGTTATCAGAAATACTTCAAATTTCAGGCCAAAACTAGCTATTACCGGACCTTCTCCTTTCTGATTAATAATTAATTTTACAATTATTCTATTATAATGATACTACAGCTCCAATTTGGTTATTCCCCGACGACTAACCGGTCTCAATCCTTTTGGAGTTCATGCGATCCCAGTTTTGTTTCTTACCTTGATTTTCTTGATTGTATTCGATTTACGAGATTTGATTATCGGAAAACAACTACTGTTGCCTGAATTCATGACTTCCCGAGTTTTACTTATGACTTATGCGAAAAAGTTCATTTGATTTTAAGGATGTAGTTAGGTGAAATTAAAAAAAAATCTAGGATTTAAAATTGATACTTTAACTTAGAAGAGCTTTAGTTAAAGAACAAAATAAGCTAAACATATTGATAGGTCATGGAGCTCCTTTTCAAGATATTTAAATTTGTTTAAATGGCGGGAAAAGGCTGTCTCGGGCTTTTAACTTCTATTTTCATCGGTGTTATTTTGGTGTTAAATCGAAGGAAAAGAAATTTAAGATCTGCTTAAATTTTGGTAAAAGACCTTTTATGAGCTATTGAAGTCTTATATGAAAAGACAAATATGTGTCATTGGTCAAACTATTTTACCCTGTACCGAAGGAAAAAAACCAAGGAGTCCGAACATCTGACAAAAATTCCTAAACCTGACCTAAGTACATCCTTAATTATAATTTCAAGATCATTTTATTGAAATGGTATGTACTATGGTATATTTAACGATTTTGTTTTGTATGTGTACTTATGTGGGCTTATTTTACACATCAATTAACTCCGTAAAAATAATAACTAGATTGTTTTATTTTTGTTTTGTTTACTTTACTCTATCAAATATTGACAAAGTTCAATAGGGCTTGGGTATATCGAATGTTTGTTACGAAAAACTTTAAAAAAGCTACCTTAAAAATGTTTTCAATGTAAAGTAATGGGACATACTGGCAAAAGAAATTAACTTTTGATACATTTCGTGTGTCCAAAGCGCGTTTCAGAATTGATCCTCATCTTGAACGCTCAAACTCTTTTTTTATAAACCAACATTGTATAGATAGGTAGAACCTTTAGGAACTATATGACCAAGTGAGATCTATAAGAATAGACAAATTCCTCCAAGGTCAACTTTGCATGATGGAGTAAAATATTAAGTTCAATACACACCAGTCAAAACCGTCTAAGGTCAAAAGTCAGCCTTATCTGAGTAAGTTTAAATATAAATTATAGGGCAATTACAAAAAACATATTTCAATTGAAGGTTCTGCCATCACCATACCCTTTGTTATGACAGAAGTGCAAGACAAAATCACTATATAAAACAGCTAATGTACTTACGAGTGCAAACATCTACACCATTTCCCTTGAACTTCTTTTTACATATACATCTATATTGACCTCTTCGGAGACGACATTTAGCATTTTGATGACAAATTTGTTGTTTAACAACTGTCAAAGTTGGTTTCCCGTTTTCTCTGGAACACTTGGTTACAATTGTGCAGTCTGATGAAGTTAATTGCTTTCCAAGCTAAGAAAAAATTAATTTAAGTAAGTTGACAACCAGAAAATCTTTATGAATGGAAATATTATCAGCTTTTTAGTACCAAAAATTATTTGTCAGTTTGATGGAAACAAAATAATGTTTTACAAAATTAACGTTCCCTCTACATTTACTTAATATATGAATAGAACAAAATGTTGATAATACTCCTATGAAACAGTTTTGACAAAGGTCACCATACAATGTGGGTCGAGTCATACAAAATGCTGGTGGTTTTGTTCGGGCATAGCTTGATAACTAGTATGTTGTACTTAATGGAATTTGGTTTTGATGGCAGATCTTTAAAACTCTAAGTGTGTTTGTTACTAGATAGACCCAAATATATTGTATATTGCTGAATACAGTATGCTTATTTGTAGGTAGTTTTTGAATGTTGACTTTGCTGGTTTATTAACCCGTACTGCACATCTTCTTTGCTTGATGTCAGGTTCTGTTTAGTTCTTAAAATATTAATTAAGATTCAAGCTTATTAGTTAGATGTTATCGTAAATATAAGTCCCTTTCCTATACAATTAACTTTCAAGAAGCAGACTTTAAAACTATAAAGTTCTAATTGTTTTAAGTAATGGCCGTTTAAGAGTTTGAAAGATATGGCCCTGTCCTAAACAATTTTGATTTTGTTAACAAAGAGAGGCAGTAACAAACTTCATGTCATGTATGTTTAATGTTATCAGGTGAAAAACGTAAAAGATCATCGGATTTATGTTATAATTGCCTGACAAGGTATAAACAGAAGATATTGTTTTGGAAACATTCGAAGTTTTATGCACTTTGAAGACCAGGGAATGCAGTATTTTTTTATGTATGCATACTCTGTCACATGATTTTATTATACGTCAGGCACATGTGAAAACTATAAAAAAAAATTCGAGCTTTTGATTAAGTACACCACAAGCGGATATTTCTACACAATATTTTGAACCGAAGCTCGAATCAAAATAGGTGAAAGTCAAAATCAAGAATGAGGTTAAGAACATGCATTGAAAACCCAATTGCGTACACTCGTTAAAATGTCTAATAGTCCACAGTGTAAAGTGTAAGCAGATTGTAAAATTGCAAGACAGATATATTTTAATAATCAAGCAATTAGTGATGCGATATTTCCCCTCATACATACATTGCTACTTTGCCGGGGGGGGGGGGGGGGGGGGGGGGGGGGGGGGGGGGGGGGGGGCTGGGCTGGGGTGGCAGTTTTATATAGTGTATAACCTTATAGTGAAATATCTATTTTGAGAAGCTTTGGCGTATCAAATCACATGAAGATTCGAAAACTTCTGTTAATCTTCTGTGATACTAAATTTAAAGCAACTTGTAAGAAGTATCATAAATTATATGCTTTGTAATATTAATACATTTGAACAGACGAGGTTTTATTCGGTATTTTGATTATTTCAGGTCTTAATTCCTTCCAAACGAGAATTAAACGTGCCTTAAACTTTAACATGAATTGATTCAACGAAAGTAAACAGTATTAGTTCCAGCATGTTAAAAAATTTTTGGTATACTTAAATGTTACTTTGCACTGTTTCCGTTTTATTGACCATGTTTTCCCGTTCATAAATTCACAAAGAGAAAGGCAGACATACTCCTCTTAATTGGGAGCCTGAAAAGGCATCTCACTAATGTTATCACTTCTAATAGTTAACCAGTCATAAAATTCTCAAATCATTTGAAAGCACTAGGATATTTACACCCCAAATTATAAATCGGCGAAGCAAATTTTGCTTTTTAATGCTCTTCTTCATCGTAATTGATTTTTTTTAAATTACACACATTTTGATATCAGGGCTATTTATGAATCTGGTGTTGAGAAAAAAACCGTCTAGCATATTGAATGATAAGCCATTTATCTTTGATGAATGTTTGCTTTATCAAAAATTAATCGCAATACATAAATATATGTGTATACATACGGGATAGTATTCTCCTTCTGGTCCACGACATCCACATTGTTCTTTGGGCACACATTCATTTCCACTCAGGAGAAATCCTTCTTTACATTGACAACCTTCTGTATTTGGTAATCTGCATGTTAATGGAGCATCTGGGTCCACACAAGTTGCTGGACATCCACTCCCAGAAGTAGTATATTCCATGTTATCTGGACATGTGAGTGCTAAAATAGGAAAATGACTATTTTAATGTTGTCATTTTAATGTTATATGTAACATTGCCATAAAATCGGGAGGTTTGGCATGCCACAAAACCAGGTTCAACCCACCATTTTTTTCTTAAAATGTCCTGTACCAAGTCAGAAAAATGGCCATTGTTATATTATAGTTCGTTTCTGTGTGTGTTACAATTTAATGATGTGTTTTTGTTGTGTCGTTGTTCTCCTCTTATATTTGATGCGTTTCTCTCAGTTTTAGTTTGTAACCCGGATTTGTTTTTATCTCTATCGATTTATGAGTTTCGAACAGCGGTATACTACTGTTGCCTTTATTTATCTTTTTTGACTGAAATGTTATATTTTTATCTCGATTCAGGTCTTCAGAATCGAAAAACTATATTATCATTGGAATGTTGCACACTACCTGGCACAATTTTTTACAATTTATATCGACGTTTAAATAAGTAACTAATTTTCAATATTTTTTCACTTCCCTTCTGAAAACAAATTGTGTAGAAAAAAAAAAGAAAATAAAACAATTACTTGAAGAAACATCATCACTTTCTCCTTAATTGATAAATAATCATTGCATTAAACAACTTGAATACCGTTCATCAATACAACATATAATATATTTTGTAAACCAACTTATTTTCGCGGATACTTAATTTCGCGTTTTGCCATTTCAATTCGACTTCGCGGCGATTTATTTTTAGCGATGTTTTAATTTCATTAAATGTCATGTATTATCATAAGAGAAGATCGAAGTTTAACATATTTGCGACGATTTATATTCGCGTTATTTTTCTACTTGCAAAAGTCGCGAACATTAATCGCTCGTAAGTAGTAGTTGGTTTACACTATTTGGTCAATTTGTACTCATATACACTAAGCATAAATCGACAGGTCTTCTTGGAAGGTGAATGAAATGCTTTTGGGTTTCAGTATTTTGATGAAAAAAATACACTTTTCTGTACGTTTGTAACGTCATTAAGACTAATTTCCTCATGTCGTCTCATGAAAATATGTAGTAATATGTCGAATGAGATGAAGGAACGAAAAAAGTATTAAGATATTTGTGAATTTGTATACATACGACAAATATCCCTTTTCCGCCAAGTTATTGATAAACCCATGTCTTCGCATTGTTCTTCATATCCCTCCAAAGACTCACAAATAGATTGCTCGAGTTCAGGTGATCCTTCTATACTACAGTAATTATATAGACAGGACTCATATAAATCCTTGGCCATATCCATATCTTTGTTCGCACAAGACATGAATGGGCTTTTTACATTTTTCGGATTCAATAAACCACAGTATTTATCGTCAGCGGCTTTACTGGACTGGTCTGCAGAACATGGTTCTTCTATTATAGGAACAACTACGCACCTGCAATATCATTCGATGATTTATCAGTTTAACCCTAGGAACTATTAAATCTCATTTTGTTTTAATATAATAAAAAAAAACACATAAAGAACATTTAAAATCGACAAAAGGATATCTTCAAAAATAACAAATCGTCACAAAGAAGAGAAAGATCTCTAAATGCTCTCTTTTTTCCCAAAAGTATTTTTTTAAAGGAATAGAACCACTAATTCAGGCCGGTCGGAAAGTACATACAAGAAAGTAGTACATATTGTAAGCAAAATAGTTCCTACGCTTAGCTGTATCTGTGTCAATAGGTGAAATATTTGGGTAGTTTTGGTATTAAATGAAAGCTTGGGGACGTAGGATTGCTGTAGAACCTTTGTTGAAAGTATCTTTTGAATTATAAAGAAGTATATATAATTATAGTAGGAGGGCACATTTGCCCTGTTGTTCAGATCTGAAGTACCAGTTTTTGTACTATCAACCTTCCGGCACCCAGAATGCTCTAATATGCAATTAAAGGTATGTTGAATTTTTCAACAAACGTTAGGATAAGGTATAGTTTTGACATGAATTGACTGCTACTTTATTTGAACTTAAAACAAAATAGCCATTAATGCTTGAAATTGCAGAATTTAGCATAGAATGCAATGGGGCTCTGAATTAGTGGTTTTATACCTATTACTGAAAGACATGTGAAATTTAAATTTTAGAAATCATATCCATTACAATGAAAATTTGTCTCATTTGTTGTTAGTTATCATATTACATTATTTTTTTTTTATGTAACAATGATCATGGTGTCAAATTAAAGCCCTCAAATTCAGCCTTTTTTGGTCATTTAGCCGGCACACAGTTAAGATTTTACCTGAAGTTTATATTTTTGCATTATCTAACACTGAAACCAATGAAACATGGATATTATGACTGGTTGATAGTATAACTATAGCTTTTAGTCAATTGATCTAGTGGGTGTTCATGTTTTATTAGGCTTCTCAGTGTATCATTTATTCCAAAGGAAATTGGTGTATACCTATATCATGTATATAGTAATTCCAAAATCCCACTTGAAATGCAGTTTATAATCAGTTTAGCAAGTTGTCTAGCTGTGAGATACATAATTTGTTCTTGTTGATCCATGTTTTTACATAAAAGTATGGTTTTTACCAAATCACTCTACTTTTTCAACATGTAGAAAAAAGGGGACAACATTATCAATTATATCTCATGTTTGGACCACTATATATATATTCAAGGAATAATCTCTGATAAAAAAAGACATATAGGTAAGAACATTGTTATTTGAGTAGATATAAACAAATAAGAACTGGTAAACATTGAAAAAGTCTCATATCTGTCATTATTAGTATCCATATGGAGTTTTCTATGTATAACGCATATGTTACTACCAGTCCAGTTTGAGCTTGGATTCATTGATAAAGTGATATTCATTGAACTTAAGACAAAAGCTTTATGTGTTTTTCTATGCTAGCAATAGATCATAGAAGGAAATTAAGTAAAGCAGTAGTCAATATAGCAAGTTTGAATTCATTGATATAGTGATATTCATTGAACTTAAGACAAAAGCTTTATGTGTTTTTCTATGCTAGCAATAGATCATAGAAGGAAATTAAGTAAAGCAGTAGTCACTATAACATGTTTGAATTCATTGATATAGTAATATTCATTGAACTTAAGACAAAAGCTTTATGTGTTTTTCTATGCTAGCAATAGATCATAGAAGGAAATTAAGTAAAGCAGTAGTCAATATATCACGTTTGAATTCATTGATATAGTGATATTTTCTGAACTTAAGACAAAAGCTTTATGTGTTTTTCTATGCTAGCAATAGATCATAGAAGGAAATTAAGTAAGGCAGTAGTCAATATAACAAGTTTGGTGCTGTTATAGGTATAGAACCACTAATTCAGGCCCGGTCGGAAAGAACATACAAGAAAGTAGTACATATTTTAAACAAAATAGTTCCTATGCAAAGCTGTATCTGTGTCAATAGGTGAAATATTTTGGTAGTTTTGGTATCAAATGAAAGCTAGGGGACTTGGGATTACTGTAGAACCTTTGTTGAAAGTTTTTTTTTTTTAATTACAAAGAAGTATATAGTATTATACTAGAAGGGCACATTTTCTCTGTTGTTCAGATCAGAAGTACCGGTTTTTGTATTATCAAACTTCTGGCAACCAGTACACTGTAATATGCAATTAAAGGTATGTTGAAACGTCAGGATAAGGTATAGTTTTGAAATGAAATGACTGCAATTTTATTTTAAATTAAGACAAAGTAGCCATTAATGCTTGATATTGCAGAATTTAACATAGAAAGCAATGGGGCTATGAATTAGTGGTTTTATACCTTAACAAGTAACATGAGAATTAAACATATATGTCCAGCTAATGATAATATGACACATTACAATCAAGCAAAGACAGTTTATCTATTTGAAAGTTTTAAGCATTTTAGGTAAGTTATGTTGTTTGTTTGGTGAATCTCTGTTAATGAAGAGCAAGGAAAAGACAACCCATATTCTTTTGTTTA
Source organism: Mytilus californianus (assembly GCF_021869535.1). NCBI lineage: Eukaryota > Metazoa > Mollusca > Bivalvia > Mytilida > Mytilidae > Mytilus > Mytilus californianus. The sequence continues at coordinate 1,078,431 of NW_026262695.1, read as the reverse complement.
CTTCCTATTCAATGAGAGTATCTATTACATATAATATCCAATTAAATCAAATGATAAGTAACAAAAGGACACATAACAGGTTTGAATTGTTTGTTAGCAATAGTTTGTAATGAATCCAAGCACATTTAAATCACATTTACTAGAACCACTTAGCTACTTGTCAATATAATATATATATAAGTTACCTTTAGCCTGGACGGTATGTCTTTTGTCTTTCATGTAATGTTTTTTTAATGTTGTTTGTCCTTTTGTCATTTATAATTTTACCATGGCATTGTCGGTTTTAATTTAACTAATGACTTTTAAATGACTCCTATGTTTTTTTGCTCTCTTTTCTTTATATCAATCTTATTAATAAAGTGTATATTTTAATGTTTACCTCAATAGCAGATAAATAACATTATAACTTATTAAGGATGTAAACTTCTGAGGAGCCAAACATTTCTAGAATTAAACTTTTTTTTCTTAGTCTGATGTTTATATGACTGTAAGAAAGTAACCGATGAAGAAAAAAGTATATGGTGGTGCACTTCCTTTTTTTGCTAAGGCCACTTGAAAGTACCCATTTTTTATGATTTTTCCATTTTTCATCAATTTGTACCCATTTTTGTGCTATTGTCATGAAAAAAATTACAATTTCACAATTAAACTTTTTTTCATACTTTCACTAAAGATGAAGTGGCCCAATCTGAATAAATTTAACTTAAAACAAATTATAGGTTGGTGTTTATATTAGAAAGTTTTATACTATTTTGTTGCTTTTTCGTGTCAAATTGACCATGCTGTCAATTTTGTAAATTTCGGATTTTGCTCTTTTTTTTTACAACAAAAGGCATATTATTTCAACTTCTTTGTTTTAAATGATTAACAAAAATACATATCTAAGAGTTTGTTAAAGAAACATTTATATGGGATGTACATATCTTTGGTAAAACTCATTTGTTTTTACCCTCACATATTTTCGCAACATTTTGGCTGATGACACTTACCAGATTGGTTAAAAAATTTGAAATTTTGAAAATCAAAAACTACTTATTGTAAGTACACAATTTGTTCACACAGTTTAGTTTGATTATAATATTTTTTATATTCATTGATATATTCCACTTGTATCACATGTTTTGGAAATAATTCCCGAACGAGATTTCAACGAGACTGAAACCTCAGAAGACTACATCCTTAAAAGAGAGCTTTTACAAAAATGGATAAGTTGCATTAACTTTTCACCTTTACACCAGTACGGGGAACTTTGCAAAATTTAAATTGTAAGTTTGGGATTGGCTTACTTGTTATCCTGTGTTTCATAGATTCCTGGAACTGTGTAGCTCTTTCCAATTAGCTCGAATTTGTCTTTCTTTAGACTAACATCCTCACCTGTTGCTGTTCTGAAATCGTCTTTCTTTCCGTTGCAATCACCACAAATACCAGTTACAATTCCCGCATATGTCTTTGGAACGGATACTGCCACGGTACCGACACCATTCCATGTTATCAATATGTTGCATTTTGTTTGTAGCCGTACATATCTACCAGAAGTCGTAATTTCAAAGTTTGTACAAGAATAGGGAGTATAAACTTGAACGTCATTAACCTTATGATAAACAGACACATTATACCATTATAAACATATTGATTGCGAAAGACTAGCACAAAATATATTTACAGGCGTACAACATGTACAAATGAAAATGAAAGAATCATTTAGCAACAGGTGAAAAAAAAACATGTAATTACTACTGATACTGCGACTGAAATATTGATCATTAGCTGATTTTTAGTATTTTTCATATATTGAAAGCGTTTATAAACGTTTTTCTTACGAAGAAATAAAATAACAAATATACGGAACTCCATGGATTATCCAAAAACAGAAAGTCTTTTATTAAATGGCAATTTCAAAAATGAATATGTATATCAGAACGATGATGCTTCTAGCAGTTGTTTTAAAGTAAATACATTTAATCATTATTTAATCTTTTAAAATTCATTACCGTATAATAACGTCTACGCCAACTGATTCCTGCTGGATGTGTGTCTCATTGGCAATCATTTCTCATCTTCTTAATTTTATATCAGTATATAGAGTATATCACTTTGTATTTTCGAATTTGACGGGATATACAGTAGTGTACGTGTTTTTCTATGCGTCACACAAGTTTCGCTCGACCGTATTGTTTTGAAAAATAAACACAATATGTAACGGATAATTTTATTCTAGTTATTGTACAATTTACCATTAATAGACCTATTCTGTTGAGTTATAAGATATGTACCTGAATAACAAAACTTAACATTTTCATGATCGAAAAAAGAATTTTTCCTTTGATCTTGCTGACTGATAATTTCCGTTCTCAGCGGCGTCGAGTGATATGAAAACGGAGTTGAGTGATATGAATATTATCGCTAGAAACTAAGGGAACACGTGCCGTTGTCAAGGAAATTAACAATGTCTTCATAGGTAAAATAGCGAAAAACAGATTATCGACCTACAATCAGTTACTTACAAAAACGATGTTATTTTTATCTAGCCGAATTGTAGCATCTGCTAACTTGACCAAAACATATTGTGTATATGAGACTCTTGTGTTTGAACCACGGTCTTTAGTTTGCACTTGAACTTCAAAACCACCACATTTATCAATGGATGTTGATTTGATCATGGTATAGGTACATATTCTCATAAAGTGAATGGCTTGTCCATCAAAACTTTTAACATGTTGATCTCCACTAGCAACACAGGTGCATGTCTCTGTAGTGAAATACAATAAATTAAAAAAAACATCTTCAGTTATTCCATTACCTTTGCTACCATAAACACAACACAAATGAATTCATTGATAATTAGTTAAGTACGCACGATAGATGTTGATGGTTTAAACGCATGCTTGTGATCAAAATTTGGAATGCAAAGTAAAATGTCATGCTTATAATTAAAAGGTCGTGTTATCTGTGGAATCTATACCTTAATATAGGTCCAATCACATTTTTCATAATCAAAACATTCATCATAGAATATTATAATTACAATCATATCATCAACATATTGCCAAATTGTATTTACGGTATTATAAATGTGTGCATTTAAACAAGTTTTAAAATAAAAATGATTTCTTTTTACATTTTAATAATGAAATAAGAAGTGGGTCAAGAAAAATATATTTAACACAACTTTAAGGAAAGGTGGTCAGCATAACTGTTTCTTGAATATCTTGAAAGTTTGATCTATACCCTTCATCTTTTATTTCCATCTTTGTTACAATGAAAATGTTGTATTTATATGAACTTACAGACTTTTTAACAGTTAAGGCCGAAAAGAAGAATAAAAGGTTAAGTACTCAAACATCTTGACCATTTGGTTCGTTCCCATGCAAAATTAGCTAGTATATTTCCCAATCTCCGGCGCAGAGCTCACATCCGTTCCGTACTTACTTCGTATCACTACACTTAATATGTCATTGTATTGTAGTGTACTGAGTATACGGAAAGGAAACAAGCTCTGTACGTAGATTGTATATTTCCTTGACGATCTATTCTACTAAACATATAACATAATACCTATGCAGCTATTTACACCGTCTCCGACAAACTCTATTTTGCATACACATCGACCATTGTGACATTTTGCTTCTGGATGACAAACGCTTGATCCACACTCGGGTCCTGTTTCTAAAGAAAACATAAGTTCTTATCAATAGCTATACCGATTCATTACGTATATAATATAAAATTGAGAATGGAAATAGGTAATGTCAAAGAGACTACAACCCGACCAAAGAGCAGAAAACAGGCGATGGATCTTCAACACAGCGAGAAAATCCCGCAACCGGAGGCGGGCTTCAGCTGGCCCCTACATGTAGATACAAATGTGTACTAGTTCAGTGAAAATGGACGTCATACTAAACTCCAAAACATATATTAAATAAACTAAAATTAAAAAAACATACAAGACTAACAAAGGTCATTTAACTGATACTAATAGTAAACTTATGATGTATTTGTCAGCATATGAAAAAAATACCAATAAATGTTTTGTATAAAATTTCCTTAGAACTCGGCATTTTTATGGTTGTAAATTAATTCTATAGTATATGTTGATTTAATCTCGTTTGAAAAAATCAATTTTTTGACGAGTCTGTTTTAATTCATTGCATACAGAACGTTTACGCTGTAATCACCTTCAACACTTATCCAAAGCTAAACATGTAAAATTTGGACTCACAAATGTATTAATAAAATGTGTGCTTTGAGAATCAATTACTGTCCATCCTCGAGTTGTTAAAATCCCCTGCTATCTTTAGCCCTTTTTGTAAGTAAAAAGACTAAAATAAATATACATATTAAACGATGTGAAGTACCATTACCACATAATTGTGACTAGGTGCATTCTAAACAGTTTAAGAAATACCTTCGCAGACGTATCGAACAGTAACGTATTTGTATGTGCCTACACAAGGATCACCGTACAGGCCGTTATTTGCTGATACCATGCATGATTTCATTCCATCACAATGTTTTCTTATTATAGGAAGTGGTTTGTCAGATGAACATGATGTCGTTTTCACATTTGAACTTCTACATTTGCCCATTTCAGTTCTTCCATATGTTGCTTCCAAAATTCTTATTGTTTTCTTCCATGGACATGTAATTTTACTTTTAAAGCCCTCACATATCACTTTTTCTGTACCAGGTTGTGGCTTACCTTTGAATACCATTTTTGTATTATTTTGATAAACAAAGTATAAATCACGAGAACATGGATACTTTTTTATTTGTTTTTTTTTTTCATTAAATAATTAGAAGAAAAAAAACTTTATATATTATTTATTGTCGTTGTGTCTGTTTGGTTTAAACGAGCTAAAAAAAACAGGTTAAACCCACTATTTTCCTCGGACAAGTCAGGAAAATGAGAGGTCTTTTTCACTCATTTCGTTAGTTGATGACGTTTGATTTCTTCAGTTCTTATGGGCTTCCTGTTTTTAGATTTACCATGGAGTTCAGTTTTTTTGTTATACTTTTTTCTAGTCAGAAATGGTTCAAAGACAAAATGTCCAGCCACAATCACGTTACGATATTTAAGTGATACAAGTTTAGCAGATGTCGTCTGTCGTTAGTCAAAACGTTTGTTCAATATATGCTGGGAGTGGAATATCATAATCGTTTCAGAATAAAGAAAAACATGACAAACCGGAAAAAAACATGATCACAAAGGAAAATAAATACAGTTTGCAGCTTTTTAAAACCAGAAAAAACAAAAATGAACCAAATTTTGCTTTGCATCAACAGATTGCGTTTAGGAAAAAAATGTATATTGCGATGATTAATATATTTACTTTTCATAGCATATCCATATTTTATCCTTAACTTCACATTATCTTTATTCCTGAACACTACGAAGGTAAAACCACACAACTATGAACGTATTTACACTTTTAGTATTTTGTCACCTAATAACCTTTTGACTTCATTCAACAGTCAATTTTAAATGATGATCTCAAATGTTTTAAATTGTGATGCAATAATTTGCCTGAACTAATGCAATTATAAGTAATGCAAAACACATTTGTATATAAGGATTAATACGTCTATGTAGACATAAAAGGTGTCAATACCTTTGCATTGTTTGACTCCATCTCCTTTGAAACCCTCTTCGCAAGCACAATCATAAACGCCATTGAGTAATTTACATTGTGCATTACTGTGACATTTTTGCCGTCTAATGACTTGTATTTTTGCGTAACCCGATTTTGTGGCAACGCATCTGGACACCGTCCTACAATCTCTAGATGTAATTTCTGTATCAATCTAATTGCAAAAAGACAAAATTGTATTTTACAGCTGAATATGGAAGTATCAAGCAAATGAGTTTCGAATTTCAATTAAAGATAGTCAATGTCCAGCTTCTTTTATATATCGTTCTTGAATCGATTTAATCGTTGTTTAGAGTATTAAACTAAACGGTGTACAACCATAAAACAAAAATAAGATGCATATATGGTCGCCTTCAAAAACCGAAATGAGAGTAACAAATCTTTCCATTGAAATAATATGAATACATATCTTATTTTGAAATGTTGAATTATTCAATACACTTAAGGATGTACTTTTTAAAATTTGAAAAATTAAAAAAAATAAAAAAATATTGAAATTAAAAAAATCTAGAATTTAAAATTGATATTATTAGTCGAAAGAGCATTAGTTAAGGAACAAAATAAGTTAACAATATTGATAGGTTATGGAACTCCTTTTCGAGATATTTAATTTTTTTTATATGGCGGGAAAAGGCTGTCTCGGACTTTTACCTTATATTTGCATTGGTGTTATTTGGGTCTCAAATCGAAAGAAAAGAATTCTAGAATCGGCTTAAATTTTGGTAAATGACCTTTTATAAGCTATTGAAGTCTTATATGAAAAGAAAAATGGGTGTTATGGGGCAAAATATTTTACCCAGCATCGTAGGAAAAAAACCAAGGAGTCCGAAAATCTGACACAAATTCCTAAACCTGACCTTAGTACATCCTTAAGACTTGAATTGTTTTAGCACACTATTTAGGTTTTTGTTTCAGCGCCAGTAATGAGTCTGATGAGCATGACTCGCGCGTCTTGCTTTCCAAATTATAAGCTTAATATCTTTATGTGTTTTAAAGTTTAATAACTAACTGGATAGTATTCACCGGTAGGTAGCCTGCAACCACACTGAGCTATCAGTATACATTTGTTGTCACTGAGTACAAATCCTTCTTTACACTGACATCCTTCTGATGGGGGTAGTTTGCATGTTTTGGGGGCATGTAGATCAACGCACGTGGCTGGGCATCCACTTATAGCACTACTGTATTCCATATTGTCTTCACATATAAAAGCTATTCAAAATAAATAAATGTAGTTGTAATTTCAGATATAATGCATGCCATGTCAATATTTATAGATTCCATTGAATCAAACGGAGCTGGGGGAGTTGTGACATGTGTAGACTGCACAACTTTTCATTCAAAATTAGATACATCTTGGTATTTACATACATAGTATGAATATTTGTGAATTTTTGAATTTTCATTTGTAATTGAACTACACGAAAGTGGTTGTGTCTGAAAGTGTATATGAAAATGCAAGAACAATCTGCGCAATATACACTACATCTTTTTCAGTTGGAGCTACGCGTTTCCCTCAAAATCCTGCAAATTTCGTCCTGAAGTTTAATAGATTTTTTAAAGAATATACATAAGCATTCTGATATGTTAATAAGGTTAAAACCAACAAACATGTAGTAAAAAGTTAGTTTCCGTGGATCAAAATGCAATTTTATATCGTTATCGTTTGAATAATAACAAGATAAATAAAAACATGGATTATTGGAAATATTGTTTAAGTCACATTGAGAAGTTTTCTAAATCGAAGAGGATTTCTTTTTTAACAGTAAATTATGTCAACCAATCTATTTTCACATAAAAACACAGTACTAACAGAGTTATAGGCTATTTATTTTTTCCATTTTTTGTTTGTTAATTGTAGTTATTTTCATTTAAGAGAAGACAAAAGTTTCATATATTCGCAACGATGTGTTTTTCGCGTTATATTTTCACTTCCGATAATCGATTAAAACATCGTTATCAAAATTCATTTTTTGTACATAATTCATATTTTGGCATAGCCATAGTGACGAACTCAACATTAAACTTCTTAAAAAGTAAATTCTAAAAGGATGATTGATCGTTTATACTAGAAATAAATTTGGAACAGAACACTTACGACAAAATTGTTTTGTTCTCCATGATATATCAACACCCATGTTTTCACATCTTTCTTCTAGGCCTTCAGCAGCTTCGCAAACAATTGTATTTAATATATCTGGTTGATCACTGTATGCACAGTAGTCATAAACACAAGTGTCATATATGTCTTGAACTAATGCCGCGTCTTCTTGTGAGCAGTCTTTGAACGGGCTGCTTGGGTTAGCTGGATTTAACTGGCCACAGGCGGAGTTTCCATTTGCTTTGTTTCTCAGTGCTGACGTACAAGGATCCGGTGGGGTTGTCACGCCACACCTGAATTGAGTTTCGAAAAATCATGTCGACAAACTATTTATAAATTTTGATCATGCTTTAGTACAATCCGGCACTTGTTTATTTGGGAAAATGTCTGTTATTTGTTTGCTAATAGTTTTTTAAGTTAAATATAAATTAATGACAAAATATCAATACAAAAAAAGTAATAACAAAAATACCCCAATAACTCCAAGGAAAATTCAAAACGAAAAGTGCATTCTCAAATGGAAAAATTAAAAGCTCAATTACATTAAACGAATGGAAAACAACTGTCATATTCCTGACTTGGCATTTTCCTATGTAGAAAACGATTAATTAAACCTGGTTTTATAGCTAGATTAACCTGTCACTTTTATGCCAAATAGCGTTCAGTAATCAACAATTTAATATTGATACACTTAATCCTATCAATATATTAAAATTCCCCATGATCTATTCTGATGATTAACTATTCATGTAATACGCAATGGTATAAACGTCAATGACCAAACAATATGGCCAAAAAGAACAGAAGAAGAAAAGGACGCAGAAACAAAATAAGAAAAAAAAAATCCAGTTTCCAATCCTTTTGATCACGCAAAATGTTTTGAGATCATGTATTTTTTTTTTCATTTTGTTCATTCTTTCATCATTGTGAAAAACTATTCAATTACAAAGCACTTATCATGACCAAATATAAAACTTTTTTCCAAAATTCTTTATCTTGGTTGAGAGCGATTGGGCGGTATCATTCTGTAAAGATATTCAGTATTGTTTCGTGCTATTGTATTAAGTTCTGAATTAATTTTTTTATGTTTTTTTTTTTGTATTGATATTGACTATAGCCCAAATACCTATTATGTATAACTGTACGTGTTGAACGCTTACTTTTCGCTATTGCCTTCTCGAATCAGGTAACTTTCACCAATAAGCTTAAACTTGTCCGGTTTTGTGCGCACGTCCAAACCATCTTTTGTTATAAAATCATCTTTAATGCCATTACAATTTCCACACAAGCCAATTAAATTTTGCCTGAAATGACTCGGTACCGATATAGTTACTGCGCTTTTCCCGTCCCATGTAATTAAGACGTTACATGTAGTTTTTAGTCTCACATAGCGTCCTGAATTTATGATACTGAAATATCCAGTTTTATATGGTAGATATCTTTTAATTCCATCCACCTACAAATGAACAGAACAACTTGAAAAAAACAATTAAGAAATGAATGTTTCTTTTTGTAATTTCATTGGTGTGTAAAAGTGTTTACTGAAGCACATTTTGTATGAAGCGTGGAAATGCTTCATTCTGAAAATGTGTGAACGATCATCACTTTTACACCCCAATAAAATTACACTTTTATGCTCATGAAAAAAAAATGTTTATCAAGTTTTTCTTTTATTTACCTGTGCACTTTTTTGTGGAAGCACGTTTCATCACAAATGTAACATTCATTTTGATATGAAGGTAAATTTTTGAATGTCGCACGATTGATGTTAGCCAATCAAACCAGCGAATTCTCGTGAAACATACATGTAATGTAATTATTCATATGTGTATATGATCATAGTACTGTATTACTGATTGAAGGAGTGACAACGTCTTTTCATTTAGTTTGTTCTAGGTCAGTCCTGTTTTAACTCATTGTATACCATAAAGCATCATGATACTAAAAATTGAGATTACAAAAAGTTATTTTCGTTCTTGTTAGGGGTTCTATTTTTACAAAGTATATGCATGTAGTACCAATGGACTGTTTTTGAGTTGTTTGAGTTTGGTTTAAGAAATGAAATATGTATACAATTTACAACAAAAGATTTGTAAGGCAATAATACTTAAATGGCTATTCTGTAATTAATCATTAATTTCCAAATTTCCAAACCAATTCAGTCAAATAAATATCCTTTCTTTTTAAATGCTTTTTCATCAAAAACAAGCTCTGTCTTCATTGTTATAAAATGTTGATGGAATTTAGGAATATGAGTTTGCTTTTTGAATATCAACAGCGGTTTTTCATTCATAATAGCATATATATCGTTTATCATTTTATACCAAGATTCACATAAAACGTAGATGTGAGTTTTCATAAGAAATACTAGATGACATTGAGAAAAAGACCTAAATGAGAAATAAGGCAAATAATATAAGCTCACAGCTGTGTTTATTAAAATAAAACATTCCAAAATGGTTCAACAGAACAGGCTGCTATTGGTGATGTAAGCGTAAACATGTAATGTTGACTGCCTAACACTTAGTTCATTCATCAACAAAATGCAAAATCTTTTTTTTTAAGTCGATCTGTTGTCTTTACATGTCATTTCGTAATATTAAAGAAGCCCCTGTTTAAGTTTTGAACATTCCACAAAAAGCTGATAAAATGATTGATGTATAAAGTTTTTTGACCGATTGTATGTTAAATTCTACGAAAACGTGAGGAAAAAAATCAAAGTTTTGCTTCAGACATTTATAATGTAATCAGAAATGAATATTGTAAATTACCCTACGACTACTCTTTCAAGGGGGATCTTTGTTTTTTTTTAGGTAAGAATAAACAGTCAAATCTTATATGATTGTGATCTAGTTGGAACTTACAACTACTCTTACAAAGAGGATTGGCTCCTTGAGATGTATAAATAAGCAGTCACATTCAGATTGATAGTACATTTATAACTCAACCAATATCGATTCAATATATTTATAGCTCGGTTCAGTCAAGGTTTATAACTCTAGAAGGCTGCATTATTCTTGATTGTCAAGGATTGTTGTGAAAGGATTTATTCATTTATTTAAGCATTTAAAACGATGGGTACCACACCTTTAACAGGACCAACTGGCCCTTACTGAGCACGTGGGAGTAACCCGGGTTTTGAGAGATCGTGGTGGTCAGTTTGTCAGTTTTGTAGTTTTATGCAGACTTGTTTGAGTATTCGTCGTTTTTTTTTTTTTTTTTTTTTTTTTTTTTTTTGCCATGGCTTCTGTCGGTTTCCCTTCGATATTAATGTTGATTGTCCCTTTTTTCTATCTTTCGCCGTGTTTAAAGTTCACAGAGTCTCAGATATAATGAGAATGTTACTGTTTAAATTCGGCTAATATGTTGGTTTTTTTTTAACATGCATGAATCATAGTTATTTTCATCATGTACTGATTATAGTCATGTGTGAACTTGCTTGTCTTTTCTGTCGACTTTCGTATTTTTTTATGATGTTGTTAGTTTATCTTCAATGTTTCTTTCGTATCTTCCGCCTCTTTTCATGAGAGTGTCTATTTACTCATTTCTTATCTTTTCTCTGATATTTTAATTAAAGATCCTCCTGTCTTTTGATCGTTTTTTGGGTTTTTTTTGCCATGGCATTGTCAGTTTATTTTCGATTCATGAATTTGAATATCCCTTTGGTATCTTTTGGCTCTTTTCTTCAAAGCTTATCATATCAATACTAAATTTTGAGATTTTACCTTGACAGCTCTATTCTTTAACAAGTCAATCTTCGTCTTTCTGACGACTACATGAACAGATCTTGTATACATGTATGAGACTCGTTTATTTCCTCTGTTTTCATTCTTGACTTGAACATGAAATCTGCATGTACTGCTTGGGTTAACATATTGAGACAAAGTATATTTACATGTTCCCATGAAATGTAATCCTTGTCCGTCGAAAGATCTGTAATGCGGATCGCCGCTCGCTGAACATGTACAACTTTCTGGCGATAGAGAATATACAAAACATATCAAGTTCATTGAAAGAAACAACATATCTGCATATTATCATACAGCTGTTAGAATGACGTTGAAAAAATTAACATTAATAACGAAACTAAATTTAAATAAAGGCAACAGTAGTATACCGCTTTTCGAAATTCACAAATCTATTGAGAAAAAAACAAATCCGGGTTACAAACTAAAACTGAGGGAAACACATCAAATATAAGAGGAGAACTACGACACAACAGAAACACAACATTAAAATGTAACACACACACAAACGAACTATAATATTTCAATTGCCATTTTCCTGACTTAGTACAGGACATTTTAAGAAAAAAATGGTGGGTTGAACCTGGTTTTGTGGCTGGACAAACCTCCCAAAAGAGTCTTTGTAACCTGTACTATATGTGTATGCAAATTCTCTACTAAAAGTTATTATCAATTATCAATTATCTTTCTTTCTCGTACTCAGCACTTCATCATGCTTAATTTTCACCGCCGTCAAATGATCTGTTTTAAACCAAGAATTATAAAGTATTAAGTAAAAAACGAACACTAAAACTTTTTGTTCGAAATAGATGTTAATCAAACGAAACGTGGAAATAAGCTGACTATTGTTGCCATGACACAAAACAAATGAAATCTAAACCTTAGGAGGTAGACTGATGGTGTATCAAGTTTAAACGATGGCGTAAACGCTTAGATGTTTTCCAACCATGTGTGGTAACTCTTATGACAAAAACACTTCAGAGGAAGTGACAAAAGTAACAACAATTGGTTAATACATCAACCTTTGAATACACAAAAAAAAGTAAGAGCAATTGAAATGTTCATATAATTAGAGATTAAAGCCACGTTATGTAATAAATGCGAAGAATAGAACCATAACCCGAAGGTGTGTTGAATCACAACTGTTCTGTCTTTTATAAGCCATCAAACCAAATCAGCTATATTTTTAAAATCTTGCAACCTTTGGTTTAAGTCAAATACAAATTGAAAGATGCTGCATTTAATACACCACACTATCGCCTATGGTCCAATATAATGAAATTGATCCTCAGATGTGGACAAGTTTGTTTTTCAAATTAAAAATACCTTTAGCTGAAATATACATTACATGATGCCCTTTTTTATTTTTGTAAGTGGTACTTACTGGAACAAACGTTAATGCCATCTCCTGTGTATCCTATTTTACATCTACATCTTCCTCTTTTGCATTTACCATTTTTGTGACATTTCCCCTTGCAATTACTTGGTTTGCCTGCATAGACAAACACACTTTTATTTATTTATTATCAAATAAGTTAGTCCATTCAATTGTTGTTGACTTTTAGAAATTGAATTGAAACACCACTCACAGATGAAGAAGGGGGCTACCGAACTTGCTTGAATAGCTTACTATACAGTAAAGTTTTTGTTTATTGATGAAGGTCGTACGAAGACTTCTAGTTCTTATCATCCACGTCATTTCAACTAATGGGATGGTATAGATTTAATAGATGTTAAAAATGATCCCTGACTATGTGTAATCTAAAGTTTATGGCTCTGATAATATTGGAGGCTATATCATAAAGGATAAGTGTAAATAAATAAATAAATAGAGTCAAGAGTTTTATTAAGCGATGTCATGCACTGCTTACTTAATTATAAATATAGTAGGGAGTAAAAAATAGTTTTTAATTATTCATAATAGACGCCAAAAAGAAATAATAATGTGGAAGAAAAAAGAAATTTTCATAGTTAAATGTTTAAAAAAGGACGCAGAGATGTTTTACAGCAAAACCACATATCCTTAAACAATTCCTCACTAATTTTACATCCAATCAATTTGACTGTCCCTCTTGTATATTTCGTCCCTCTTTTATTAAGATATAAATGTAATTTACGTCAGTAGAAAAAAAGAGGCATAGAAGACGGCCAAATCGCACTAATAGAAACAAAACAGAAAACAGCATGCTCCCCTCCAATACAAAAGACATTCAAGTCTTCAAACCTCTACAAAGAAAATTAAAGATTACACATCAAACCTTTATCGAAGAAAGCATAATAGGAAAACCAAGCTTCTGTATATCGTAACAACTAAATGAGGGTTTAGATGGGGGTCCGTCATTTCTGTTTTCTTTAATTTTTTAGGTTTGTCTGTATTTTTTTTAATTTTCTGCCCATTATTCTCTATTCTTTATATTTTAGCACACCATTATTTCCTATTCTTTTTTTGTTTGCCCTATTTGTCTGTATTGTTTATGTATTTTGCCATTTATTCCGCACATTTTTCACACTATTCTCCACTCTGTTAACCCAATCCGGACCCCCCCTGAAAGTGTCATATTGGTTTTGAAGGAGATAGTTAGTCCAACCACATAATACTAACTCATACAAAGGCTTGTTCTCATTATTGAAAGATATCAAAGCCAAATGGGCATCATTGCTAGCCATTATTTTAAACTTGATACTAAATCTTTTAGGATTATCTACATTGATGCCATAATCTGAGAGTAGTTTATATTTATACCTATTTGGCGTTTGGATTTTCTTTTGACAGCTTAGAAAATTTACATACAAAATGGCATGACAAATTTCATTAAAAAAGCTACAAAAAAATCTTTAAGCTAGACAACACGAATTCAACTCCCATTTAGTATTAAGTGTTTAAATTTTGAGATACTAGCGGTAACTGTTGATATTAGTCGATTTGTAGGTGTTTCTTGGCTAATCTAAGTCTAGTTGCTAAAAGAACCACTTTTACAAAATTATGACGTTGAATTTCAACTTATCAAAAAACTGAAAAAGGTCACAATTTTGTTTTATATCGAACTTTTCCAACAGCCATAAGTAGAACTGGTATACTTTCATCAGTGTATACTGTAAACTCTAAAATATTTTTGGAAATACTGTCAAAACATGTGCATCTATCGAGCCTAAAAGCTTGAGAAAACCTTAGTTAAGAGTCAATTACCAGTCCGTTATTGCGTGATCCCTTATCACTATAACATATCAATGTAATTTGTAGGCGTAACACGACGTGTGTCAATGGTAGAACATGATCTGCTAACATTTCCGGAGCACCAGAGACCACTGTGTGTTTTGGTGAGTTTCGCGTTTCTCAACTTTTATTTTAGTTTTCTGTATAGTGTTTTGTGAACTTTCGTTTGAAGCGATGATATTGTCAAATTATCTCGTCTAGATCGAGGTTATGGCCTATTTTAACCTGTAGTAAAACTAGTCCTGAATAAAACATCGGTACTTGTACATATTGAAGATTTCACATCCATAACCAGATTTGATTCGATATTAAATCCACCTGAATGGAAACAAAATCTTTTTTTTTCAAAACTGTCCTATGTTTTTTTGTTTTTTTTTGTCGTTATTCTGATTTCTGCCATTGTGCTGTCAGTTTTTTGTCTGGAATTAGTGGATTTTTATAGTATATATTTTAATTATAGCTTAGAATGATATAAAATCATTGTAGCCGGAATTAGACCAAGACTTATGACAGCTCTTAATGTTGGCTTATATATGCAATTTCAAAAGAAAAAAACATACGATACCGTTTGAATAATAAAATAAGCAAAGACGGCGGTGCTCAGTAGGATTCTTACAAAACTGAAAGGTAATATAACAGATCACCTACCATAAATGAACATAAGGAATCTGATGTTCAGTAGTTGTCGTTTGCTGATGTGGTTCATAAGTGTTTCTCGTTTGTCGTTTTTAATATAGATTAGACCGTTGGTTTTCCCGTTTGAATGGTTTTACACTAGTAATTTTTTGGGGCCCTTTATATCTTACTGTTCGGTGTGAGCCAAGGCTCCGTGTTGAAGACCGTACTGTGACCTATAATGGTTTACTTTTATAAATTTTGACTTAGATGGAGAGTTGTCTCATTGGCACTATTACCACATCTTCTTATGTCTAATAATTGTCCTGAGGCCAACGGATGTTAATAAAATACCACAAGTTACCTTTGACGAAATTATATAGGTAAAATATCCCAAATGATTTAAAATTTGTCTTTATTGTTTTAACAATGTTTTACCTTTTGGCTTCTGACAGCACCAGCAAGTTCCACAACCTGGATAGTTTTTATTTATGCCTTCTGTGAACCTCCGACCATGTTTTTCACATATCGATTTTTCTCCAAATTTTATCATTGCAAATTTGTTTGCGAATGTATAATGATAGCATTTCCATTTACTTGAAGCTGAAAAATATATCCGTTTCTTGAAGTATTTTTTTCTTTATATTACTTAAGCAAAATACTGGTTAAGTTAGTTTTTATTACTGGTGAAATCAACATCAGCCCATTACTTTTCTCGTTTGGATTGTTTTACATTTGTTATTTCAAGGGCCTTTTATAGCTGACTATGCGATATGGGTTTTACTCATTGTTGAAGGCCGTACGGTGAACTATAATTGTCAATTCCTGTGCATTTTTTCTATTTTAAAGAGTTGTCTCATTGGCAATCATATCACATCTTCTTATATATATATATATATATATATATATAAACGCCTAAAAAGTGTACACAACAACACCAATAACAAAAAAAGGAACTATAAATGTAATTATTTATAAATATTTCGGATAACAGATATCCTTCATCAGTAAATATGATTGTGATGTTGAATGAATCATATATCAGTCTACTTAGATTAAACTATACAAATCTTGAAATTTATACAATAAAAATGTCAAACCGAACATCAGGTAAGACGCTTGCACAATTCTAAATATGTGTTAAACACGACATAGGTTATATGACTAATTACAACAGAGAGTTCAAATATATGCTTTAAATAAAAATAATAATGTGCGATATGAACTAGCACAATTCTAAAGCTTTAACGGTGACGACAGTTATGATGTTACAAGAACGATTGCGTCAATAAGAATTCCAAATAAACAGCACTGAACGATCTAAATTTGTAAATATATATATATATACAGACATCTTGCATATAAACAATGAACAATAACATGCAAAATTCCAGTGCATATGGATAATTGTAAGAAAATAAAACATTTGGTATCTATAACGAAAACTACTTGATATTAAATTAACTACATTGTCCTAATGGTTTTTGGCCTGTTATTTATCTCACAAATGAAGAGATATATCTCGTATCACACTGAATGGGAGTTTATACGATTAAGTGATACCTCAAAAGTAATGTGATTTGATATTGTGACATTTAAATTGGATATCCATGGGATCAATGATGACTAGCAAAGGTCACGATGGAGTAATTTTCTATTAATTCTCCTCGGGAAGGGCTTGGCTATTTACGAATTTCACGATGTCGTCTATATTATATTATATTATATTATATTATATATACTCAATTTGCTATAAATTGTGGTTTGGCTTCATTTGTACTTACGTATCTTGTCTGCAAAATGGAAAATAATTGAATTATAAGTTATAATTCTTGTAACTTTATTTCTGAGAAGGATTAATATCTAATAGAAAAACAAATGATTTGGAGTATACATCCATGACACAAAATCAGTACAGCAAAAAGCACACAAAAAGCAAAGGAAAAGCGCTTTTGTTTCTGTTCTTCATCTCAAAGTCACAGTGAGACCTTCAAAATGAAGCAAACAAAGTCTCACCTCACTGAAAGTTTAAGACGGCCCCAAGCATCGGCTTAAGCGGAATCCATTAATTTTTACCATATATTTCAACGATCCACTCGACATCTAGTTTTTTCGATAAATTAGTTAGTCCTAATGGAAAAGGGAATACAAAACATGTTAAGCATGAACTTGAATGATATATACCGTTACCTTTTATACAAGATCTTACTACGTCTCCTTGGTATCCTGCTGCACACACGCATTTTCGATTTATGTACTGAGCTCTACCATGCTATTTACCCATGCACTTAGATGTCTTGCCTAAATTTTATAATTTTTACAATTAACGAGGTTATACACTTGTTCTTTCTGTGTTGTCAGCAAGAAACGTTTTTGTTTTATTCTGACTCTGAAGTTAAAGAAGCTCGACAACTTCTTTGGTAAAAAAAACCATTAAATGATATAATAAAATAGTACATAAATTTGACTTGTGTACAACATCTTACTTCGTCACATTAACGTTTTATACACTTAGCTCTTTACAAACAACGATGTACTGTATTCGTTGTAATTTCTTTGTTGACACTGAGAAACGTTATCGTTTTATTCCGATTTTGATGTTTTAAAATCGCCTCGACAACAGGTTTTAACTGCTGATTTTAGTCAGTCATAATGAATAAAAGAGAGACAAAAGATACCAAAGCTATTCAAATTCATAAGTCGAAATCAAACTGGCAATGCCATGGCAAAAATACGCAAAAACGATCAAAAAGAACACAACAGTAGACATAACACAACATAGAAAACTAAAAAAAATCGGTAAATAAGTTATTAATTAGTAAAAACATGTTTGTCATAAAAATATATACTATTAAAATGCATACCTTTCTTGTTTTTACAAGATCTAACTCCGTCACCTTGGTATCTTGATTTACATACGCATTTTCCATTTATACACTTAGTTTGTTAATGACATTTCTCGAGCACTTGCGTGTAATGCCGGCAAAATGGACAATTGTACGAACAATGGGTATTGTAATTGTTGTCGTTTCATGGCTGACATTGATAAATATTTACAAAATAATTAATAAAAAATTGAATTAATGAAAAATATTCAACGATTGATCCAACATTACATTTAGTCATAAATGCGCGTAGCGCACACGATTGTTATCAGTACTATTCGGTCACTAGTTTAATATTATACAGTAATATCTTTTGATAGGGTAGATATGTGGTTTTTGTTGACTTTTTAAAAGCTGATATGCACTGAGGCCAACAACCAGTTTTTCAAAAGTCAATTAGGCCAAAAATTCACCGAACCAAAAGACTTATTGTTTTTTTCCATATTCATGATATTCCGAAAGAGATAAAAATGTATTAAATGATTATTTATCAAAAGTAATTGTATATCAAACATTTTACCATTATAATACCTGTAAAAGCAAGTGACGTAAAGAAAGATGAATATGTTATAGATAAAGCATATTGTAATGTGTTTCTTGTTGTATAACAGACCTCGGGTTGTCAGGATTGATCAAAGGAAAGACCAGCCGGAGGGAGATCTTTCTTTGTGCAATCCTAACACCACGATGTGTGTTATACAACAAGAAACACCTTAAAGTATGCTTGATCTGACTTATATTCTGTCAAAAACTATTTTTTTCTGCAAAGATTTCCAGGAGTTGTATCCTATTTTACCGATCACATTGAAGTGAGATATTCTTTTCTTAAACGTTAAGGTATAACAGCGCCCTACGGTTCATTTTTAATGTAAAATAACATTCACCTTATTAATCTAGATATATGTATAAATATTAGAAATCACTGTCCAGTTACAATATAAATGATATAGTAATTGCATGAAGCTAGAAGCAACTGAATTCTTAAGAGGTATACAAATGCAAGTCACTTTGTAAGTTATTATCGTATACTCTATATAAAAGGGGTGCCTTGTTATTTCTCTTGTTTAAATACATTTTTATCGCGGAAAAGCAGATTATTTTTCAACAATTTTTAACGAACTTTTCAGAAGAATTGTTTTCTCTCCTTTTGTCTGGCAATACATTTTATCTTCAAAAGTTGAGAATCAGAATGACATATTATAGCCCCCCCCCCCCCTCCTTTTTTAAAGAACGTGGCTGTTCCCCTATAGAAACTAGGAATATTTTGTCATTTAATAGAGTAAAGGGTATTTGATTCAGCCTAATACACAAATTAAATAATTATTTCTGTCTAAATGTAAAAAAGTGTTAAAGATAGAAAATTGTACAATAAAACACAATTGGCAACAACACGCGGATTAAATGTTTTAGTAACCTTTCATTGAAACTTGGTATCGCCCAGGTTGTTTCTTCAAAAGAATGACTTTTCGTTCTGAAAGAAAATAACTCCATATATGTATATAAGTTGTTTTATTCAAAATCCAATTCATATAGAAAGACATCCAAATTGCAACTAAAGATTATGCAGCATACTTCTCGGTTCAACAATGCAGAGATGAACTCAAAGAAATACTAGATTTTTGTTGTTTTGTTATTTGCCAGTGACATATTATTTTATGCTATTGGACGTCAAGGTCTACAGGGTAGCTCTGCAAAGTGTTCGACCGGAATAAAGATCGCAAATGACTGACAATGTTATACAAGGGTACATATACGTTGTATAGGAACAGAAATTTGCATTACAACTAACCACTTATGGACTGTTTTTTTTTTTTTTTTTTTTTTTTTTTTTTTATAAAAGGTGTTGCAAGGGTTCTTTCGTGTTAAGCGAGTATGGCTATCTCCCTAGACAAGGACATATTTAATGGTAATACCTAATACCATGTTTTCCCACTAAAAAACAATTTCTCTCCTCTAATATAACACACAATTGGTTTAGTTAACACATTGTCGATGACTTTGTAAAAAGCGTTGGAAAAGATAAAGTTCCTTGCATGTTCTGTGTTATTCCTATTTAAAAGTCAGTGGTCAATGTAAAGAAAAGAAATAACTTATCCACGAATAGAAATATAGAAAAAAATAATTTAATTTAAGATTAGTTATTCAGTAAGCATTTATTCACAATATGTAGAAAACTTCATATTTTGACTGTGTTTAGTTTCCAAAAAGTCTCATAGACAATTTATAGTTTGGTGGCAAATTTAAACAGTGATAGACGTGATACTCGGTTAATAGTTGGCGTTTGATATTCCAACTGAAAATGGTGTCGTCAGCCTTCGGTTTCAAGCATCTATTTAGTTTTCGGGTCAAATAAAACAGCTGATGAACGATAATCCCGTCTATTTATAAGTGTTTAGCAAACTGTCTTTTGTTTGCAATTGACCTTCAGTTTGAACTGCCACCTTCATTATTCGTATTTTTGGCTTATTTCTTTGTTTGGGCCAAGCAAAACGGTTGTTGGCTTCAAACCCAGTCAATAACGGTTATTAACTTCCGGTAGACGTGGCTTCTTATTTAAACAATTTGCAAGGCTAAAAAGACGCCCTTGTCAGTAGGAGTTTTTTTCAGTTTTGAATTCATACGGCTCTTAGATAAGTGCAAACAATACTGAAAGGAGCTGTAATCTGGTTATCGAACCACCAATTCGGGCTCTGTCTGAGAGAACATACCAAAAAGTAGTACATATTTAAAAAACAATAGTTCCTACTCGTGTACTTTCTCAATAAGTACAATATTTGGGTAATTTTGATATATATAATAATAGCTAAAGGTCTTTGAATTACTTTAAAACTCATGGTGAAATTTTCACTTATGAATAATAATAAAATATTTATATTATATCATTGAATAGGAGGACATATTTGCCAGTTGTTCAGATCAGAAGTACTTGTTTTTTGTACTACCAAACTTTCGAGAACCAGTACGCTCAAATATACAATGACAGGTATGTTGATTTTTTTAGCACAAGTCAGGATAAGGTATTGTTTTAACATGAAATGACTATCACTTTATTTGAATTTACGACAAAATAGCTATGAATGCTTGATAATGCAGAATTTAACATGAAAAGCAATAGGGTTGTGAATAAGTGGTTTTAATCCTCTTCATGTCATGTTAAGCATATCAGTAACCAGACAAATTATTAACTTAAAGATTGATGTATTTTCAGATTTTCAGAAGCAGTTAGAATAAGATGACAGAAAGTAAGTTATTTTGGACTATTTTAAATAGAAAAAAAAACACTAAAAAACGCTTCAGAAGAAATATTACGAATAATTTTATTATGCGTAATGTATACAATTGGACATATGGCGCGGATGAATGTTGGATATACTAAGTGCATTGAAATGTATACTATGCACTCATTTGTTAACGTGGGATTATATTTTGTTATGAATTGGTGGGTAAAAATAAGCACAAAATGAATAATTCCACAAAACGAAAATTTAAAAAGCAATAAGTTCAGCTCTACAAACAAATTTTTTTCTTACAATCCACTTAAAAGAGGGGCGAAAGATACCAGAGGGACAGTCAAACTCATAGATCGAAAACAAACTGACAACGCCATGGCCAAAAATAAAAAGACAAACAGACAAATATTAGTACAGATGACACAGCATAGAAAACTAAAGACTAAGCAACACGAACCCCACCAAAAACTGGGGGTGATCTCAGGTGATCCGGAAGGGTAAATTGCTAGCATTAAAAAAAAAAATGAAATCTACAGTAGACTAATGGGGTTTTTATGTAATTGCATACACGGAATATTATAATTGGGTTGTAAGTCTTACTATATCTTAATCATTGTTCATGAGTGATTTGCAAAGACGTATTTGTATGTCCGAGGACAAGGATCACCATACAACCCGTTATTTGCAGCAACAGCACGATTTTCGCCCATTACAATTCCTCCTTGTGATGCCAAGGGGTTTCTTCGTAGAACAACGAGTTGTTTTTAAATATAAATGTTTGCACGTTCTTCTATTAGATCTACCATACGTTGCCTGCTGTATCTTGATTACTTTGTTTGATGAACATGACAATGTTTTTTTTTTTAGTTTTCGCAAATTACTTCTTTTCCCCCCGCAATAAATAAAAAATATATTCATAGATGATTGAACTGTTACAATACTAATACTTTTAAAGGTACATTAGCTTCCAATTGTCCGACCAACAAATATATTTAAACTCGCAAATATCATTTAATAAATATAAAAACGAAAGCAATGCGCATGTCTGGAATCCTACATGCTTATGTGCTTTGTCTATATGTATACTTGTGAACAATTTAATTATATTTTGACAAAAATATATAGTCAGTAGGAAATGAAAACTATTAATAGAACGTTAGACTTTTGTTTGTAGTAGCAACATGATACACCTTTTTTTTACACGAAACATTATATCATTCTATAACACGGCCGACACTCGGCTCACCGAGAGATTGGTCGGTTAATCTATATTGAGTATGCGGCTATATGGGCGGTTGGTCTGTTAATCGGGTCGGTTATACGTCTGTTAAGAGTAAAACGCACAATTTAATGTTAAACTCTGTTAAATATACAGATTTTTGGCATATTATGAGAACCAAATCAAAAAAAAGAAAAGTGTCTGACAAAA
Organism: Mytilus californianus; assembly: GCF_021869535.1. Taxonomy (NCBI): domain Eukaryota; kingdom Metazoa; phylum Mollusca; class Bivalvia; order Mytilida; family Mytilidae; genus Mytilus; species Mytilus californianus. The sequence continues at coordinate 1,055,563 of NW_026262695.1, read as the reverse complement.
TGATTTCTATCATAGAACATTTTCCACCTGTAAAATAATTTCATAGCCTGCGCAGTTTTCAGTAGAACTAAAAGGCGTCGCGCAAGTATGTGGTTTTTATGTTTATACGCATAGCAATTTTTTTGATAAAAGGCGAAAAAAAAACATTTTTAGATATCATTTAAAGGACACAAAATAGTACTTTGGTTCTAAAAAATATATTGACATTGAGAAATATTTTTTAATTGTAATATAACTTGAGTAATACCACATTTAAATGAATATTAGGGGAATAAAGTCTTTTAATGGGTTGGACAATTTAAATCGTGTCAGTTAAGAGTTATTTAGCCACGGCAATAGTTTTGCTACCTTTATATTTTCCCATTGAAAAAGTTAGAAATGAGATGTACTTGTAAAAAAAAAATGGCAAAACGCTGCAACAGTATCCTTATAGTAAGAGCATTTTTATTTTATTTTTATTACTTTGCATTTTATTGAAGGGTGTGTCACTTCAATATAGCGTGATATGGAATGATTGGCCGATGGAATAAGCATGAATTTATTATTTACGCCAAGTTATCAATCAGCCTTATTTTTTTTGTCTGTTCAAAGTCTGCAACATCTATGAATCTGTCATGTGTTGCCATGCAGCTGGTTAAATTCCATGCCTTTTCCGGTATGCATTGTCTTTTCTTCCAAGTCATCATTGTCACTTTCTGCCTAAAGAAATGTCTGTACCAAGTACGGAATATGACCGTTGTTTTCTAATCGTTGGAAAGACGTGGTTCTAAACAAGAAATTGACATTAGTAAGTTTGTTTTTTTCAATATTTGTGTTGGGTGCTGATTTTTAAAATGTGTAACAAAGAAAGTTTTTTATATTCCTGGAAATCACAACAAAAGCATAATAATAATTTCATTTTTCGAGTAATGATGTATTTCCATCGTAAGTTATTTAGCCTACATTACGAAGTTTATCTCTGATTCATATACCGGTTACCTATGTAGATGACAAATTGGTGTCATTCATAACAATGAAACAGAATCCACATGATATATGCGACCATTCTTTGATGAAATTAATATTACTTTAATATTACACTTTTTGAAACCATTTTTATCAATTTTCAATTTCCATTGTCTAAATTTATGTTTCATTGTTCATGTGTTGTTTCCGTATATTTTAGCCACTCGTCTTGAACCTACCCATTTGTTCCGATAACACCCCATATAGCAATCAAATTATACTTTTATTGTCATTCATAACTCTTAACAGACCAATTAACAGACCGGGTTTTATACATCCGACCAATTAACAGACCAGATTTTTAATAAAAATTGATTTATGTCACCAAAATACAGTTGTTCGTGTAGATTTTTCACATAATGATATTAATATGGTTAACAAACATAATGCCTGTCTTTTTTAGATGTTCAAAATATTGCATGCAAGTAAATTCAACCAACTTGTCATTTTTGTGTACATTTGTGTGTGTTAAATGTGTATAAATATACTGATGAGTAACCCGCCTTTTCATTTTATAGATCGTTTATCGAAGCTAGAAAAAAAATAATTATATCACTGGATTCAGTACTCAGAATTGTTTTGCCAGACATGAATAGGTTTTATGATACAAATATATTTAAAAAGTTATACAATGAAACATACTGACCTTGCAATGATTTTCTCGATAACACCTGATTAACAGACTTTAGCCAACCCGATTAACAGACAAACCGCCAATATAGCCGCATACTCAATATAGATTAACCGACCAATCTCTCGGTTAGCCGAGTGTCGGCCGTGTATAAACTGAGAGCTGTACCTTTATGTTTATCCTATTTGTCTTAAAAACGCTGCATAAAATTATGTATTATTTTTTCAGTCTGAATATGTATGAAATATATTTTGCTAGTCTGTAAACCAATATTTTTTACTAAGATCAACAACTGTAACCCTAACCCCTTTTTCCAACGAAAATGAAACTATAAAACAATCAAATTAGAGAATAAAAACAAATAATAATTAGAAATCAGTATATATTGATCTATGCAACAGTACATTACCGATGTTATAATTTCATACATCCTTATATTCTAATTTAAGTTAAATGATCCGTTTATTTTTTTTTTTATTATTTTAATTTACGTAACATCTTTAAAATTTCAACTTACCAACTACTGCCTGTATGACTGTCACAAGCAACAAAATTAAAACTCCCGGTCGTGCCTCCATGACTCCGGCTGTTTGAGTGTCATGTGATGCAAAGTTGCTTATGTATCCTTAATAAACCGACGTGTGGACACGTACATTGATCAGATATATTGACGAATTCTGGTATGTGTTGTTTACGCACAAGAGATGGAAATAAAATTGACAATAATTACACTTAAAGATTTTTGATTGTATCAAAATTTGAATAGCTTTGATGTATATAGTTTTCTAATATGTTATACAAAATCATCAGTAAATTAGATGAATTAACATGAGCTGGAACAGGTTATGTTGATTGTATCTTCTAGTAGGTTATAGGCTATCTATATTAAAATGATACTATTGTCCATCCGTAAATATTAATTTAAACATACATGTCTAGTACCTTTTCATATATCTGAAATTATCATTATTTAATGAAAACCGCTATCATGCAGTTGTCTACGAATATTGCATATCCTTGAATTGGCTACGTAACACATGTTTTAATTGTATTAAATACAATTATATTTCACCGATGTAATAACTTACACCGACGCATGTTGAGTTTGAATATTGTATTGCTTCTTTTTTTTTTCGAAAAATACTTTTTGGAAGTTACACATGTAGAATAAGGCAAAACGAAACTTTTTGAAAGGTCTAAGCTTGAGAATATTGTTTGAAAATGAAAATTTCCCGAAAACGAAGATTTGTTTTATCCATCTTTATAATCTGTTTGAACTGTGTTATATTTAAGTGCCAGTCTTTGTAAAATACAGGCAATTTAGATGAATTTCAAAACATGACCGAAAAAGAACCTAACCGACTTAACCACCCAATTTGAAGTTACGTTCATCCTGAGGTAGGAATGGTAGGTCTTTTGTTTTTTTTTTATTCTGAAAACATTTTGCCGTAACCTTGCAGTACTAAGATATATAAGAAATCACTGTGTTCTTTTTAAAACGGTCTTTAGAACAGAGTACAGGGACTCATAATCATTTCCATTTCATTTCATGCTACCTTTGTTTTACAGTCAAGGATATTTTATGAATGATATATATGACCGTGACGAAAAACATAGGAGCAAGATAACTAAGAAAAAACGGTAAAAAAATAGAAAACCAAAGATGTATGAGAACCGAAATATTTGAAGACTTATATGACCAAAAGCACCTAATAAACAGCCAAATCCATCTAAGTTCAACTTTGTCTGATGGAGTTGAAACCTAAGTTCTTTATAATTTTTAAATTTGTAAGCAGACAATTTTGAATGAATAATTGTTCATTGCTTAACGTCCAGTGACAAATATTTTATGCATGTTCAGGACGAGAACAAATTAACAATAAATCCAATTGGTAGGTTCTGCAACAGAGGACGTTTTAGATGAAATGTTGGGAAATTAAGACTGCCAATGAAAACGATGTTATATTGGATATTGACAGAAATGTTACTTTGCAACAGACCCCCTACGGAACCCTCAAAGTACTATTGCAAGGGTTTTGTAACGTGCAGTGGGCGTGGTATTTTTTTCTGTACGCTCTATTCTGACCGGACGTGGCGTACTTGAGGCAAAAGTTTTATTGCCGGTCGGAAGAGGACCTAAGTGACCATATTTCTATTCCCCAGTCCCAATTGGAGATTAACAATTTTAGAAATCAATCTTTGTTCTAAATCATGCAAGCACCAAATTACTGACTACTGAGCTGATGATAAACTCGAGGATTTATCCAACGTATTTAATAAACAACGAAATATACAATCTGTAAGCTTTAATACGATCATTTAGAAATTAAAAAAAGAAACAAAAGGTGTATAGAATATGAGTACACCCCATAAATGATTATACATTGTAAGTTTTTATTCTTTGTATTTCTGATGGAAATGAAGCTATGATGGTGCTTTACTTCTGTGTGACCTCTTCACAGTAGAAGCATTTGAACATTATTCTAGATTTCCATTTCTAGAACGATAAAACATGTGACCATCAAGATAAATAGTAAATGAAACACAAAAGGACGAGAAATTTGAAATGCCGCTGGAAAATGAAGATCAAGAGATGACATTATTTCTATACCCAATCACATGTGGGGTCAGAAAAACATTATAAGAAAATCAAATGTTATCAGGCAAAGGTTAATAATTACTTAATTAAGACATCGAGGTAAATTCAGATGAACGTTATCTGAACATCAAATTTCAGACCCGGACAGGCTTACTTTCCAAAAAGTATTAACAATTTTACAGATATCAGTTATAATCACAAGCCAAACATTTCTTATGGTGATATACCTGCATCCCCAAAAATTTAAGTCTACATCAAAAGATACAAAAAGTTTTGAAACATACAAAAAGGAAGATAAAGAATTTAGTGTAAAACAATATCGTTTCCCTTGCCTGAATAGGACACATATATGACTCTGTGTATGGTTCTCTTGCTACCTTGTCCTATTTATTTGGATGTTCGGCCAAGAACTCATGTCAAGATTATTTCCGTATACTACCGTATCAGTGGTGTCTTGCTCGTCTCGCATAGTACAGAAGGACGTCAGGTGGACCGTCGGTCGGTTCAACTAAACGACTTTGGTTCTTCTTCTATGCCAAGCAAGAGCAAAGACTGGTTAATAATATGCAGGTTCTTACTAGCACGTTAAAAATTCAGAAGTCTCATGTATGTTACATTTCTATACGCGTACAAACGTTCATTTTATTTATATGACCTAGTGTGGTGTAACAGAAATATTTTCACACATTTCTTTTGCTGTTTATAACCGAGAAACGATTATTTGTTTAGGTGGAAAGAACAGAACACCGATAAAGTAATATTTTGTTTTTAAGAGTTTGATTTTTAATTAATATACAATAAACAAATACATGTATGAATCACTGAGTACACTCCTAGCCATTCTTGCATGATTGATAATTTTTGTTTGTTGCTGAACGCCCAGTTGCAAATGTATAGTATATACTGTAAGTCCATTCTGATGACAAATGCCATTCGTTTTAACTGAGTTGAACAACCTGTATAAAGTGTTCAACAAAGAACCAAATATTATCGATTGTACAATTTTACCATGGGTATTTGACTGTCATATTTCTTTTGTTTAAGTGTTCAAACTTTAAATTCAAGTTCAGCGTAGATAAATGGAAACCAACATGCTTAGGTACAATATTTATTTTTCATTGCAATTGAAATCGATTCAGATTTGACAATTTGGGTCCGGACATTTTCCTTTACGACAAGAGACTGTTCTTTAAATTTTCGTCACCCAAGAGTAACTGGGATAATAGTATAGAAATATGCTAACTTTTGGTCTTTTTTCTGACCGGCCGTAAAATCCAAACCAATGTGGAGCGTTCGTATAGCTGTGGGGGGTGTCTAAATACGCAGCCACGTCCAGTCAGAATTCCAATATAACCTGATTCACCAGTGGCAGTTTAAATTTTCTCCAGGCGATATTCTATTTCAGGACCTACTTAATATTGTACTAGTTGTTCATTCATTTCTCGTCCTGAACATATGTTAAAAATATTAGCCATTAGATGTAAAGCAAACAGCAATCAATCAATCAACTTCAATTTTTAGCGGATTGTTTTTTTTTTATGAAATAGCTAGTCACACTTTGTAGTAGTAAAGCAAAATATTGCAAAGTTGTAGATTGCCTTATACATGTTATATTTATAGGATTATGGTATTGCTAACAAACCAGCCGAGAAGTGCTGTCTTGTCCATTTCATTATTTATACTCACAAGGGAGAGTATACACAAATTCAAATACCACGTTAATCATTACCGATTTTTTATTACGACCTGCACGTGTGTCGGACTATTGGGGTGTCAAACTAATAGGGTTTTGGAAAAATGGGGTATCGGACTATTGGGGTGTGAGACTATTAGCGTGTTGAACCAATGGGGTGTCGGGATAGCCCGTATATGAAAAAACGTTATTTAACTCCACATAGCAGCTCACACCAGTCTCAGTCCTTTGTAAAAAAATCGCGTCAACATGAAATTTTCAGAACTTATTGCAAAGTGCCATTCACATAGTTTTTCTGGATATTCATTTATTTTCAATAACATTTTTTTTTTTTTAAATTTTCAATCATAATATTTTTCATCTTAGATTTAAATTATTCTTTGGCGTAATTTGAAAAAAAAATGAAAATGTGAATTGCTAAAAATAGATTACCCTTAAACATTTTAATGACATAGCTAAAATACTGGGAGAACGATGATTTTACATTATCGAATCAACCGAGAAATGTACACTCTGTCTGTCTACTCGTCTGTCCGTCAACGCTTCTATTTCATACCATAAGTCCGACACCTACTCGTCCGTCCGTCAACACTTCTATTGCATACCATAATAAAGAAACAAGGAGATGTGGTATGAATCCAATGAGACAACTATCCACCAAAGTTCAAATGAAATGGATGTACGCTAATATAGGCAACCGTACGGGCTTCAACAATGAGAAAAACCCATACCGTATAGTCGGCTATAAATGGTCCCGACATGAAAAATATGAAACAATTCAATTAAGAAAACTAACAGCATAATTGATAACAAAACAATTTACGGAAAACAAATATGACAGACATGAACCAACGATAACTACTGAACTACAGGCTCCTGATTTGGGACAGGCTCAAAAGAATGTGCTGGGGTTAAACATGTTTGTAAGCGCTTAAACCTTCCCTAACCTGGGGCAGTGGTGTTACAGCACAACATAAGAACAAACTATAAAAGTCAGTTGAAAATAGCTCAACCCATCAGATCGATACAAAGATAAATCAAGATTTCTTCAACCAATTTCCATATTTTGTATGCAAAGTGTTTGAACATGTACCTATGATAGAAAAGTCGTTTCGAATTCAATGCGAATTGAAAATAATTGTGACAAAAACTTAGTTTTTGTTGAGAAATCAGAATTTTTTTAAACATTTTTCGCGCTAGGATTCCTACAAAAATATTTTATAGAAATGATATGATTGATAAAATGGTGTCAAAATTTAATTTAGTGAAATTGAATATTGGTAGATAAACCTTTACTATTGATTAAAAACATGAATTTGCTTTATGTAAAACAAAACAAAAATAAATGTATACACGGGTGTCATTCGGTTTATCGAGAGAAGTGATCGTGAAAGAATACTAACGGTGGTCAAGCATTGCGATCAGATCGTGAAAGATCTGGTATAGAATCGTGAATGAAATATTATCGAGAAGACACATGCTGCGTCAGTTAATAATCTTATTTAATCAATTATTATGAAAAATATTGGAAAAACAAAACTGTCTGTCTAATAGTTCAACATTCTGATTAGTATCCGAGAAAAACCAAAACTTAAATATACACCTTTTTTACAAAACTACGCTCTTCGAAATTTCAGAGAAATAAAAATGTAAACAAACATCATTTTTTTCAAAATTTTAATGCATAAACTACTTTTCTCCTAGAACTATTGTGAAATATTACTGTTTGAAATAGTTCTTAAAGTTGTTTTGATTTAGTTTATTCAGAAACTTTGCAAAAACGGTAATTATTTGTATTACGGATCGTGAAAGATCGGGTACCGCATTTGAATGATCGTGAAACGAATCGTGAAAGATCCATTGCCGCTTATTCGTTATTGCAAAAAATCCACGAAAACGCTCGAATCTTTTTTTAAAGAAGTGATTATTTATGCTTGTAATCGGTATATCAACAGATTGGATTTACATGACTCATTCCGTTTCACTTCTGTTTGTGAATATGGCTAAAATGGTTTAATGCCATTGGATTTGATTTTTGATAATACCACACCGACTAGTTTTCTTATAACAATATAAGGGTGTCTGTCCGTCCTGCATACGTTTTATTTTGTTTGAAAAGTTAAGATTGTCTCATCTGATGCCCATTAATATGTATGCGTATCTGTAAAACGAAGATCCTTGCAGATTTTTGTAAAAATTGGGGGAAAAATTGTTTAAAACAAAAGAGCAGAAAAACAACTGTCATATTCCTGACTTGGCACAGGCATTTTCCTTAGCAAATGGTGGGTTAAATCTGGTTTTCTTGCTTGCTTATACGCCCACTTCTATGACAGTTGTTTTTAATGTTCCGTTATATTGCCAAATTAGGGGAGCAACACTTACAGAATTAATTGGTTTACGTGATCATATGTGACATACAGTAGCATACATCACAGACATACAACACAGCTTAATTCAACGTTCAATAGATATCAGAAGATGTGTATGAGTGCACGACTTTTCAAACTAGTGCGCACCAGCTTAAATGACCGGCAAACGAAAATATTTCTATTTATTTGGCACTTAACGGGCTCCGTTAGGGTCTCCTCTCATAATGACATATACACTAACCCGATAAAATTCATCAAAATTAAAATATAAGTACAAGGGTATACAAAATGAAACTACGCTATAAAAATCCTCATGTGTCCTTATCGCATCTCTGGACCAACCCACATAAAGAACGCTAAAAGTAACAAAATCTGAAGCTGGATGCACATATACCGAACCACGACAAGAGGCATACGATCAAATGGAACATAATACTATAGTCGTACAAAAACAAATAAAGATAAAACTGTAAAGTAGATAAAATGCTACACAGAGTCAACACCATAAACCCTGGTTCATTAATTGTTTGTGCAGGCACTGATAACGTTTTACAAACTAAATCTGAGTATCAGCTGCAATCTCTTGAAAATCGTATGAGTTCAGAAATGTATACTTCATAGGCGGATGAAGTTGGTAAATCGCTGCTAAGGTGAGGAAATCTTATAATTTCAAAATTGAAATCATCTCGTTTGTCGTAGACTCTGTATTAAAAGATGACCGATGTAGTCAAATTCCGGGTATATGTTTAAAAATGATGCAGATGAAGCTGTATATGTGGTGTCTATAATATCTAGTTTATGACTATTAATGGGACCAAATGAGAAAATTTCGTATTATTAATGGAAAGAACATCTTCCATACACCTGTGTGTAAAATTAGATGATAAAGCTTATTTGATCTAATATAACATTAGGAAGATGTGGTATGATGTCCAATAGCTCTGCACAAGAGACCAAATGACACATAATTTAACAACTAGATCATCGTACGGCCTTCCACAATGAGTAAAACCCATACAGCTATAAAAGGCCACGAAATGACATATGTAAAACAATTCCAACGAGAAAACTTTTTTATTTATGTACAATGAACGAAAAACAAATATGATATACACCAACAAACGACAACCACTGAATTACAGACCCCTGAACTAGGACAGGCACCTACATAATGTGGCGGGGTTAAACTTGTTAGTGACCCTCTTTCTAACCTGGGAATGTGGTGTAACAGAACAACAATTGAAAAACTATAAAATTCAGTAAAAAAAGGGCTAAACTCATCAGATCGATACAAAGCAAAAACAAGTTACAAAAACACAGAGTGGACTTATACATCTCCATTACCCTTTCGAAAACCAACAGACCCCTCTCGCTTCTCTCGTTTGTGGATTCATTACGCATTATGTATACACAATATTGACCTTTCGACCATTTAGGCTTCTGTAGGTCTTATTATCTTGGATGCCTAGTTACGCGTAGCATTGCCTGATAAATGAAAACAGGTCTAAATATGAGTAAAAAAATATATATCACCAACAAAAATTAAAGCAATGATTTACGTACCTAGAAAGTTACACACTTCAACCAATTACAAGTATTTCAATTGGTAAACAAATGCTGTTTACTATTAAGTCCGTTCACGCCTTGTCTTTCACGGTCCAAATAATGCGTTGAATGATCTTTCACAATCAATTTTGATATATTTTATAAATAGACTTTTTCAAAAATAATATGAACTTTTTCAAGTAATAACATAAATGTCTTTTACTGGACTATCTGACATATAAAGATTAAGTTTTAAATATATCATGATATATTGGAATGCAACTACATGTATTATAGTTATAAAACGTGAATTTTTCTTAATGATTTTCATAGGATTGTGTGTCGCCTTTTGTATTTCCTTAAAAAGTGCTCCATTTTTTTCATTTATTAAGTGCATAGTTTTATTAAGGAAGTTGAATCATTTTGACAGACATTGTTTTTCTAATTTGTTCCACCTTTTGAAACTACAGCAGATTTTTTCATAGATTTTGAAGTAGAAGTTATAGATATTTCATATCTTTTGGATAGTTTTGCGGTGTTTCGTAAATTATACCATAGCTTTTGTTGAAACCCCCGGCAATAATCTCACGGGACGAAGTCGAGTGAGGTTGCCGAGGGGTTTCAACAAAAAACTATGGTATAATTTACGAAACACCGCAAAACTATCCAAAAAATATGGATTACATGTTTTAACCTATCGCATCTTTTGCTGTTTAAAATTGTATATTTCATATATTTTTGTTTGTTTACTTTAAAAATAGTTTTGATAAGAATCACTAAAATAACCCTTTTCGGGCATTATACATAAAGCTCCGCCTACTTTCTAAAGTAAACACGGGCTTCTGAAACAGCGGGAAAATCAGATAGACGAGATGTTTCGACAGCGATGGATGCACATTTACATTGGTGACGGATAACGTTACAAACGAACAAATGTTAAAGGAATTAGATGTTCTGGATATGGACGCAAGAGACCACAGATAAAAAGTTGAACTGCAAATGGTTAGTTTTTTTTTTTTATTTTATCAAAATGTTCGAATGTTTTAATTTTTTAATATTCATTTATAATTCTGAGGAAATTAATTTCACAAGAAGCTTTTTGAGAGTTTGGATGACTCATTCCACATTTTAATTTGTACCTAAAGCCCAAGTCGTACATTAATTAAAAGGGATTTCAAAATGTTTATGATTAAAATCACATGTTAACTAGCAATAATTTACACACAAAATTAAGCTTCATTTAGAAAAACCAGACGCTATTTAATTCTAACATTTCAACATTATTGTTATTACTTGAGCGACCTCGTTAAAGTCTAGATGTCAGCAATGTATAACAAATCGGGTGCGGATCCAGGATTCTGAAAAGGGATCTAGCAAGCCAACATTTGAAGTAATACATTGAAAAAGTCTATGCATTTACCATATATGAAGCTCCCTAAAAGGGGCTTCGCAGGTAGGTTAATGCTGTTCTAGAGTAAATCGGCTATTTATTCATAAAAAAATCATCGAAATTTGAAATTGTTTTGAATTTTAGTCTAGAAACTTTCATACCCTAAACCAATTATGATCATCCCTTATATCATCTAAACTTTTAATGTTTGGTGTCTCAGAACTCCCAACCTCGTTACCATGGTAACAGGCGACATTCAAAGATGGCGTGTGAAACTTCAACTTCAAGAGCCCGGCACACCCCAAAGAACTATATCATTGAATGAAAATAAAGTTGTATTTGGTTGACAAAGATCCCGGCACACCCCAAAGAACTATATCAATGAATGAAAATAAAGTTGTATTTGGTTGACAAAGATGTTATCTTTCCTGTAACAGCTGTTTCTTTCTATAAATTTGTCCTTTTATAATAAAAAATAACAGAAGAGACATACAATCCAACCATTCAAACACCAAAAATCAACTTTCTTGTCAATTTTGAAAATGTAGTATTCATTTGAAAATCAAAAACAGCAATCTTGGTATTCATGAGCTTTCCAAGAATAAATATGCCAAGTTTTAAAGAGATCAATAAATATTAACGAGGTGTGCCAATGCGATCTTTATAAATGAATGATACTCAAGACCTTTCGCGGCGACATTTAAACACTGAAATGATTCAGATCGATTATTCCCCTTAATTATATCAAAGTGCCGGGAAAGAAATAAACGACATTGTAATAGTTTTTGACTAGAAATGGACACATTAAAGATGTAAAACAATGTTATTTTTTTAATTTTATACTTGAAGGTGTTCACGAATCTTGAGAAAAATCACGGTGCACACGAATGTCATGAGGGAAAAAAGGGGGGATACTCTAAAGTTATACTTTGTAAGATATTGTAAGAGCTTTCGTAACCCCATGTTCATTTCCAACTCCACATATGTGCCGATTGTAAATAAAATTAACTTGGTTACATTTCTTAACATCGATTCTCATAGGGATTTTACGACTTTAAAGATATGGAGATAACGAACGACAAAAAGAGTCTTTCTAAAACAAAATGATTCTCCTGCATAAGAAAAAAAAAGCCACATTTAACAAGCGCTAGTGGCAGTAGCGCATGGAAGTATGAAGCCCCTTCTATCAAACTCATGTTTCATGAGAAATAGTAATCTGATTAGACCTGATCAAGTTTTTTTTTCAAAGTTTTTTTTTTTTTTTAACAGTTTTAAATATTGGTATGCTAGAGCTATGTTCATTTGTTGAACATGCATCATTCATTCATTGCAGTCTCTTGAATAGTAAATTGATAAATTCGAAAACAGGCCCATGCATTGGTCCAGAATTAAAATCAGAAAAAAAAGGATACTAAGTCATGTACATGATGTGGGTAAATTCAGTATGAACTTAATATTTTCTATTGTTATAGAAAAAAAATAAAATAAGAGATTTCCTTTAAGAGATATAACTATTTGTTTATTCAATAAAGTTGTATGCATGTGAAAGCCATTACTTCTTCAAGAGTACATTATGAGTATTATTTGACTATTAAAAACATAGTCAGTATTTCAAAAGTTTCATAAAAACTTCTCATTCATTTCAAATAGTTTTCTTAATACCAAAAGCATTGTATATGTCACATTCAACTGAAAGTCCTTATCTTAAAGCATACAATACTTCTTTTGGCTTTCCATGATCCATAATAAATGTAGAAATATATCAGACTGCTGATTTTCATATGTTAATGTTGTACTGGAAAATTCTTGTCTCTAAACTTGTCTTTCATTTCACATATACCATGCAAAGAATATTCCTATATACATGTAAAATATTGTGAATGACAATATATATATGCCAGTAAGTACATGCAATTTTATTACCAGTCTGCATTATAATTCTCACTCAGTTCACAGTTTTATGAATATATCCAAAATTATCTCAATAACTGGCATATAATGAATAATGATATGACAAGGTCCTTTTGTGTGTCGATCTTACAAGAAAGAAGTGCACAGTTATTTCCTCTTGTGTAATACTTTTATTTCTTTGTTTTCAATGTTCCAGAGTCAGTTTTAACAGTAATGAAATCCTTCCTTTTATTGTCATACTGAAAATTTCATTCCAAAAGTCACATGTGACATGGCATGGGGTTCTTTCATATTCAGCACTGTTATAGTTTTGTTAAATGTCCTCAAGCTTTTATCTTTAAAACATTAATTTCACTTTTTGTTCATAGATATAGGAAGATGTGGTATGAGTGTTAATGAGACAACTCTCCATCCAAGTTACAATTTATAAAAGTAAACCATTATAGGTCAAGGTACGGCCTTCAACACGGAGCATTGGCTCACACCGAACAGCAAGCTATAAAGGGCCCAAAAAATTACTGGTGTAAAACCATTCAAACGGAAAAACCAACGGTCTAATCTATATAAAAACGAGAAACGAGAAACACGTATGAACTACATAAACAGACGACAACTACTGTAATCAGATTCCTGACTTAGGACAGTTGCAAACATTTGCAGCGGGATTAAACGTTTCAATGGTACCAAACCTTCTCCCTTTTCTGAAACAATAGTATAACATCACAACATAGAAAACACACTATAAAATATCAATTGGAAGGCTTAACTCAATCAAAAAACGTAAATCAACACACAATGAACGAATAAATTTGACCTGTGACACCTGAATTCAAATACACAGTTAATAAAAAAATACATTTAAGTTATTGGTATTCATGTAATGATACAAATTTATAGAAAACTTCAGTCAAAATTGTGTGTTCCTATAAAATATTATTGAATTAAAAGTAAACTTGACAAAAAGTTCTACATTGATTTAAGATGAACTTTTAATTTATGAATTTTTTGTAAAAGTAAAAGTTTGTAAGCACAACTTACTTCAACTGATATTTACCCATCACAATGCTTTACCAATTTGTTATTAATTAATATGATTTAATCAATATTGAGTGGGTGTGATCCAATACAACAGACAACTTACATATACACCTAAGCTGAGGGTCTGGATGGTGTTTATAGAATAGATTATGATCCTTATGGGCAAACAGTGTAGAATAAAGGGCTAACAAATTAAAGAATAAAAAATGACTTAAAATAAAAGAGAATAATGGGGTGTTAAATACAAAGAATAGAGAATAATGAGCAAAATAGATAAAGAATATAGGAAATGATATAAAAAAAAATAAAGAACTGAAGGACCCCCAGCAAGACTCATACATTATAATATTAATACTTACATTGTGTAGACCTTATATTTAATACTATAGAAACTACACTCTTTAGGCATTTACATGTCAACTTATATGTACCAGGTGTAAATCAATCTGCAAAAGAAGTTACAATAATTACTGAAAGGATTCAAACTAAATTTTATACACACCAGGTTGTAAATAAACATAATTAAGATTGATGTGAATTGTTTTAAATTATGCTTGTCAAGATTTGAAGAGATCTACACAAAGAAACATAGACTTCAGATACACATTTTTATAGTGAATCAATATTACAAATAAACATTTTATATAATCTAATGAATAAAAACATAAGAAACATCAACAAATTGATAAAGACAAAAATTTAAATGTACACTAAAAGGGATGATTTAAAATGATGAAGTGTTTGTGTGGGCTTGCTAAAAACTTACCAACAATAACTGTCAGATTAGCGTGGTTTCTATATATTATCTAGACTTCTTGTAGGAGCTGTGTAACACACATCCGACATAGATCATGGGTTAGAACAGGAAGCCCCGAATTGGGAGATATCACTTCCTGCTAAGGATATATACTTCTCCTGAGAGTAGGAGCACCTCTAAGATTCACTATACTCCTCCCTGTCATTTTCTTTTTGTTGACAATTCTCATGGTTGTGAAGACAGTTTCACTTATGTTCCTAACCGCAGAATTTCCATTTGTAACCATGTTTTAATAGACGTAACATATTTTTGCAAATATCCATATTATTAAAAATCCAATCCAAGGTAATAAAATGTTAACAACTCGTCGGAATAACATAGAGTGACTTTGAGCGTTCCTTCACCATTCAGATCTCCTTCCTTACACAAAACTCTAAGTGAATAGCACAGCTGTCGCAAACTAGAAATCCGTATAACATAAATTACTCTGATTCTTCATTATCCTATCCTTACACAAAACTCTAAGTGAACAGCACAGCTGTCGCACACTAGAATTCCGCATAACATAAATTATTATGATTCTTCATCATCCTATCTCATTCCTTCCACCAATATAGTTATTAACATATATAGATATAAATGTCCATCAATCACACACTCTTTAAATCCTTTTAAAGAGGTTATATTATAATTAACCCACATAAAAAAATATGTACATATATATATATATAAAGTCACAATTACTTGTATCTCACTGTAATTTGTAGATTCTTTTAGAATTGTCAGTAGTAATCCTGAAGACATCTTCAACTGGTTGCTGTAAAAGTTCAGATATTTTTAGTGCCACTGCATGTACTGAGTAGGGATTTCCAATAGTGTGAGAATAAAGAGGAATATACGGAACATCTGATTTCAAAACTACACGTGTAATGCCAAAGGTTTTCACAATTTCTACAATATTTGAATACCGGTCTCTCAAAATAAATGAAGTAATGCCAAAAACAATGACAGAAAACTGGCTGACGGCTGCTGAATAAAGTTGAGTGGTACAGGTAAAACAATGCCAATGAATTAGTTGGTCTGGTTTACAAATTTCACTTAATGTGGCCAAAACGTGTTCATGCAGTGATGGTTTTCCTCTTGAGTAAATAACTACAGTTAAATTCAGTTCTGTGGCCAAATGAAGTTGTTTTCTGAAATATTGTATCTGTCGTTCGAAATCTCTTCTTGAATGACAAGTAGAGTCATCTAAACCAATCTCTCCAACTGCCACTGTTTTTGTTGATTTTAGTAAATTTTGAAGGTCAGTCCAATTATGTTCAAGAGATGAAGTTGAAGATGAGCTTATAATTTTAGGATGAATCCCAAAGGTGAATCTTAACCGGTTACCTTTTCTAAATTCGCTGCGCTTTGCTGAGTTTGGCCAAGCTGAAGGAAAAACAAAGTTAGCAATGGCATATTTCAATTCTGTTTTATATGTGCTTTGAGAGCCAAGGTAATCCAGATCCTGGAAAGCTCCACTACCCATCTGCCTGCATAGTTGGTCTAGATGAAAATGAGAGTCTATAACGTGTAGTGGTCCGGATGACTTTATACTCAGCTGTCCAATTTGAAGTCCTTCTTTGTTTTTTCTTTCTTCGAATTTTAACAGCCAACGTTGTTCATCTGAATTTAAATAACCAATTAGATTTTTAAGAATTTTCCAATGTAAAATATGATGAATTTTCAATAATGGGGTTGCTGGAATTTTGTAATTAGAGGCAGGTTCCAAACAATTTAATTTCAAGAAGGCATCCACGAGTTTAACTTCTGAAATATGGAATTCTGTAGGCGGCAACTGTGTCCTTATTCTCATTATGGCATTCAGTTTCTCTTCAAGGCCTACAGGGAAGGAGGTACCTAGTGCACGAGCTAACTCTGGTAGAAGACCGTTCATTAGCTCGGCGTACATCACTTCCCTGTTCTTAAAGGTAGCATCAATAGAATTTGTTGGATGACAGCGAGTTATGTGCTTACTCAGGAAATTGGCTGTCTGTTCCTGAGTACCACAAATCCAACAGGCAGTCTCTGGCGCCACATACCATGGTAGATGGGTTTGAATGGTGTGTCTCCTTGGGTTGGTAAATGTGTGGAAGCAAATATCACACTCCCTGTGCCGCAAGCGGACATTCTTGGCCTCGCCTCTGATAGCTACCTGTCTTTTATGTTCATTTAAGTGATCCTGGTCCTCCTCGTAATCCAATTCTTCCTCGCTCATTTTACCAGTCTGGAAAATACTGAATGACTACTCATTAAAAATTTTATTTTTTTTTTAAATAAGGCTATGAAAATGAGCAAACACTATTACCTTTATGTGTATTCATGAAATAAAAATAGAAAAAATAAAATAATTTTTTACATAATTTAACATAATATACAAAAATATTTAAAAGCATTTGTGATTAACATCATCACTCAAGTCTCTTTGCTAACTACATCCACAACATAATCTGACAAATAGCTTGGCAGAACCCTCTTTCTTTTTTCTCTGCCTGATGTTTCAGTTTTATCAGGCACTTTTAAAGTATTCTTATCAGGAGATAAGAGAACAGCACTGCTGTCTCTGCCTGATGTTTCAGTTTTATCAGGCACTTTTAAAGTATTCTTATCAGGGGACAAGAGAACAGCACTGCTGTCACTATTGCCACTACTCATTTTAGCCAAATCGAATGGATCAGCACAACTACCATGATTAATATCATTCTCACTGTCTAAATCCAATCCAACAGGCCTACTGTCATGATTGACACTACTTTCACCATTCCTATTCAATTGGACAGCACTGCTGTCACAGTTTGAATATGGAAGTAAAAATAAAACATCTGACCAACCATCAGGTAACTCGTTTTCTTCTTTTCTTGAGTCAATATTCCCTTCTGGAACACACTGACCAAACAGACGGTTACAAAGTCTCTTTATCCATAATGGAACAATTTCGTCGTCACATTGTTTTATCCTATCATGATGTATTATCATCTCTTTCTTTCTACCTGTAAATTCATACAACACAGGGGACAAAACTCTGATTACTACATAAGGTCCTTGCCATGGAGCCCGGAGTTTCTTGCTCTGACCTACTTTAGATGTTGAATCCAACTTGAAAACAATATCTCCTACTTCGTAAGTTTTATGATATAATTTTATATCGTAAGTTCTTTTCTGACGAAGCTGAGCTGCCTGTAATTTATCGCGCGCTAACTTATGAGCTTCCTGGAGAGTGTTTTTCAGGTCAATTACATGATGAGCGGTTTCCTTGGCCTCAAAATTGACAGAATAAGTTCCTGTCAGTAAATTGATTGGATGTAATACTTCCCGACCTAGCATCATCATGTTTGGTGTAAACCCTGTCTGTCTATTTACAGTTGATCGTAAAGCACCAGCAATGGTTTGCAAATGAAGATCCCAATCTTTCTGTTTTCCCTTTAAGTAACATCTGATGGCTTGTAAAATGGTTCGATTAAATCGTTCAACTTGTCCGTCAGAACACGGTCTATATGGAGTGGTCCTAGTCTTGACGATTTGTAACAGTCTGCAAATATCATGAAACTAATGACCATCAAAATTTTTCCCTTGATCAGTGTGAATTTGGACTGGACATCCCAATCTTGAAATGAAGCCGTCTTATAATGTTTTAGCCACAGTAATAGTGTTTTGACTAGGTTACGGGAACATTTCCATCCATTTTGTAAATTGATCTACTAACACTAATACATATTTGTTAGCAAAATAACTTTCATGTAATGGTCCTAGAATATCCATGTGCAATTTTTCCATAGGAATTCCTGCATGAAATTGACCTAAAGGCCCCTTGGGTTTTACGTTAGCTTTTTTGTTGACATTACAGGTATGACAAGATTTTACATAATTTCTTGCATCTTCACTTAAACCATACCAAATGTAACTCTGTTTTAATCTTTCAATAGTTTTGCCTGTCCAAAATGCCCTGATAGTTTAGTGTCATGACAATTCTCTAAGATTTTGTGTCTCAAAGATCTCGGAACAACTAGTGACAGTCTTGAATGAACTGGATCTAACCATTTATAGCGTAATATACCATCCTTAAGCACTAATTGTACTAATTGATGCTTACAATTCCATAAATGTTTAATAGAAGGGCTACATAAATACAATTCTTGTCCCTCTGGTTCTTTTTTTATCCTCTAACCATATTATCAATCTGTTAAGTTCCTGGTCTTTCCTTTGTTCAGCTCCCATATTGGTAATTTCGGACTGACTTATCCAATTACAATTCACTAAACTATCTAAATTGATTTCATCCAAATATCCTACTTGCTCTGAAACACTCCTTACAGACAATGGGACTACATAATCAACATCATCTTCAAAGGAACTCCAGACTTTCTGAGCTCGATTACAATATGAGCAACCGCCACTTGGTAGCAATTTTATATCTGCACCAGCTAAATAACAATTACAAGAGTCTAAATCATCTGGTCTCCTTGATAGCCCATCTGCATTGGTGTGTAATTTCCCTGCCCTATGCTGAATTACCATGTCATATTGAGACAATTCCTCTAACCATCTGGCTAGCTGTCCTTCGATCATTTTAAACTTAAGTAGCCATCTTAAACTGTTATGATCTGTCCTTATGATGAATTGTTGGCCTAATAAATAATTCCTGAATTGTCTGGTAAATACTACAATCGCTAGCAGTTCTTTTCTAGTGGTACACTATTTTCTTTTGGCTGGTGCCAATACTCTACCTGCATAACATATTACATACTCTTTTCCATCAATTACTTGCAATAATTCTGCTCCAATGGTGGTGTGAGAGGCATCGGTATCTAAAATGAACTTTTCATTTGGATCTGGATAGGCTAATGTAACTGAGTTGACAAGTGCCTGTTGTAATTATTCAAAAGCTGTCTGGTGTTGCTTTTCCCATTGAAAAATTACTTTCTTCTTTGTCAGTGCATACAGAGGCTCAGCAAGGGTGGCAAAGTTTTTTTATTTGCTCCCTATGATAGTTGGTGAACCCAAGGAAAGATTCAACAGCTTTCTTCGTCAGAGGAACAGGCCAATTTAATATAACTTCTCTACTAGAAGGATTAACAGCTATTCCTTTCTCATTTACAAGTTTACCCAAAAAAATAACTTCTTTTTGGAAAAATTTACATTTTTGTGGCTTTAGTTTCAGATTATTTTCCCTGAATCTTTCTAGTACAGTTCTTAAATTTACAAGATGGTCTTCAAAATCTTTACCCAGATCAATAACATCATCAATGTATGCTAGGCATATTTTCCATGTCAAACCTGTCAAAATTAACTCTATCATTCGCTGAAAGAATGCAGGACTATTACATAATCCAAAACTGAGTCTTATGTGTTCGAAGAGTCCACATTTAGTTATGAATGCTGTCTTGTGCCTATCGTTCTCATGTATCTCAGCTTGATAATATCCTGACGCCATGTCTAAACAGGACATATATTTACTACCTCTCAAAGTGTCGATACAGGTCTCTATTCTCGGAATCGGAAATGCATCTTTTCGAGTAATAGAATTAAATTTCCTATAATCAATGCAGTACCTGATCTTCCCATCCTTCTTGCGAACTAGTACTGGTGCTGCACTCCATTCTGATGATGATGGCTGTATGACTCCTCTATTTAATAAATCTTTGAGATGCTTTTCTTCTTCTTCTTCTAACCCTAATGGTGTTCGTCTCATTCTTTTTCTTACAGGAGCTGAGTTTCCAGTGTCGATCCTATGCTTAACCTTGGTATAATGCCCAATGTCCAGATCATGTTTTGAAAATATATCTTTAAAGTCCAGCAATAGTGACGCCAATCTCAAATTTTCGCTTAAATCCAAATTTTCCTTTGACGAATCTAGTAAAGGTTTTAATTGTACAGGAAAATTGGAATACATTTCATCCCATTCATTTTTCAAGTCTCTTGGTTCCCTCTCCACTGTATTAACTGTCCTTACTGATGCTCTATCCTCATAATTACACCTATTCTCATCTATCACTTCACAAATTTCCATTGCGGTACCAATTACGCGATTTTTTTTCAGACTAATGGTCTTATCTGTCAAATTGTTAAGGACAATAGGTACTCTTAAATCAGCTTTGGTCAAAATATTTGGCATAATCAGCCCATTCAAAGATTTACTTGGTTGTATAGCCACTTCATTTTCAAATTCCTCTGCCAATTTTACTGGTAGTCTGACAGTTGAATTAGGTGAAACAATAAGAGTCTCTTCCAATGTAATGCGGCAAATTTTGAAACTACTATTTTCTGATTCAACTTCATTAATAAGATGTTTTTCACCTCTAATTGTTATTGACAAGTCAGTCAAATCTATCACGGCATCAAGATGTTTAAGGAAATCTAATCCTAGTATTACTTGATCATTAATTTTAGCTACTATAATTTTCCACTTGGTATCAGTCTTTCCCACCTTAACTGTAACTCGTTCTGTGTACCTTGCTGTAATGCTATTGTCTTTTCCAGCCAGCATCTTTCAACATTAACGAGCCCTAAAAAATTACAGGAGGCTTAAGTTTCTTTGCAAATTCTTCACTCATAAGTGTGACCTGGGCAGCTGTATCAATTACCGCATTTACAGTTACATCATTAATAGAAATACCTATCACAAGCGTATTGGATTCTGGATTTCGATCACCTGGATACAGTTGAACCTCGCGTAATTGAGGATTACTATTGGAGTCTGTCAAGTTACAATGAACAGCACTGCTGTCACTAATTGTAACCTGTTTTTTCCCGAGTACCTCTGGTTTCAATTCTCTAAGGGGAGAAAATTGGCCTATTTGAGGTTTTTGGACTGATGAGCGGCCTAAATCTTCAGTCCTTGTTCGTTTAAAGTCCCCTCTCTAAATTATTATTTGGAGATGGTGACCTGTTGCGTCTCATTGGTGACCAACTTTTTTTTTGGACACTGTGTACTGTAATGGCCCATTTCCATACACGTATAGCATTGTATATCCCGTACATCTCTGGTTGGACTTCGTCCTCTAGGTGAAAGCGACCTCTGGCGATCAGCAGTGGTTTTGGGACTGATTGAATTGATGATTTTCTTGATGTCTGATTTAATGGTCCAGATATGTTGTTCTGTAGTTGCCATTCTTGTTTCCATAGTTTCATACTTCTTCTGTAAGTCTTGCATACTAGAATTATTGCCCGTTTTGACTTGACGTATTAAACATTCTGTACTTTCTTCATCTGAGTCATCATAAAACTGAACCCTTTTTACCTCTGGCTTTCTATAACCTGATAAAATCTTTTGGTTGTGAATGGAGCTCTTAACATATTGTAATGCTTGATCTATGGTATTTGGGTCTTTCTCCATGGCAAATAACGCTGCTTTCTTGTCAGTACACCCCTTCAAAAACGCGTCAACAGCTATGGTATCCACTACATTCTCTGGCGTATTGAGGTAACCATTGGTTGCTAATTCCTGTATTCTTTCAGCAAATTCCTCTATTGACTCATCAACAAACTGTCTAACCTCTTGCAATTGACGCCTAATGGTGTGAGGTAAATCTTTATTTCCAAATCTCTGACTCAGCTTTTGAACTAACATGTCATAGTCCTTTTGAACTGTCTCTTGGCGAGTACTCACAAATTTCAGAGCCTTATCTCTGAGGCATTCAATTAAGCGATCTAATTTTTGTTCCTTAGACCATTCATATTTTCTAGCTATGTGGTTAAATTGCATGAAATAAGGCTTCCATTCTGATTTCCCATCAAATATAGCTAGCTTTGGTGGTGTTGGTCCAGAGCGTTGATTTGATTTGACTTCCCTATAGCTCGAGTCATCTTTTCCCTTCCCTGACGATGACATTTTCCCATTGTTAGTTACCTCTTCTGTTGAATCTCCATGTTTATCTGAGCTTAGTGTTTGTCTGGATTTAAGTTTTGCAGAATCACTATACCACGAACTGGCTGACATCTCGGTTACCTTACCCCTAAATATATCCCCTGGAGCTAGCTTTTCGGAAATAAGTCTTGATGTTTTAACATGCTGCAATTGCTCTTCTAATGCAGCTAATTTCCTGCCATATTCTGCATCTCTATGCTTCATCTGCTTATATTGTTCCTTACTCCTTTCTCTTTCCTTATCCATCTCTTGAGCCTGATCCATGACTTTATCCATTAATTTTTGACGTTCCCGTTTCATGCTCTCCATTCGTCCTGAAAAATCACCTTCTTTTTCTGCCATTGTGCTTTCATACTGATGTTGTAGTTCACTCATTTCCTGTTTAATCTGTATATTTTCACTAGTCAACTCTTTTTGAATTTTTTCCCTCTCTAGCTGATCCTTTTCCGTTTCTCTGTGCAAATTATCTTTTGTTTGTTGGAGTTCAGCAAGGCATTCTTCTATCTCTGCTGACTTACACCACAATTGCTTCTCAAATGTTACTTTTGAATCTTCAACTTCTTTCATATACTCCCTTTTTGAGTGAACTTTGTCTTGTTCTGCAATTAACAATTTTGTATTATACTGTTCTAATATTGCCGAGGTGTCCTCTTGTGCTGTTGGTTGTTTTTCTTGAGTTTCTTCCCCTAAAATAACTTCCACGGTACCTTTCCTTATCAATGGATCCCAAATTGTATTTGGTACGCCTTCTATCATCTTTAGATCTTCTAAGTCAAAGTACCTTTAATTTTTCTTGCTTTAATAATTAAATTGGCTCTGGCCTCCCCTATGTCTCTAATTCCCATCAACTCTTCTTTTGTCGCGGTATTGATGTTGATTGTCGACATCTTCACTTGTATTCAATACACACTATAATTTTTTTTTTATATACTTATATATTAATAAATTTTTAAAGAGTATTTAATACAATTATGACCAAATTGTGTATTGACTGTAAACTGTATTGTATTTAAATAAAAATTATTTTAAATATGGCCAGCACAGCTGACTCACTGAACACAATTTATTTTAACACGGCCAGCACCGCTGACTCACTCAACTCAATTAATTTTTACACGGCCAGCACTGCTGACGCAATCATGTATATTCATATAAAAATAATTTATTTTAGAACTTAGTTTATCTTTTAATGCTATTATGTTTTATCTCAAGTATGCTCAATCCAAAATTTATATAAATCATTATGATTGTTCATAAAAATATATATATCTATAGTATGAAGACAACCACAACAACAAAAAAACACAACACAGATATATATAATAATCAAGTATATATGTAGAAAAAATAATAAATCTTTATTTCAATGTACAACAAAAAGACCAATATAAATATTCTGTAACCCACTATATATATATATATATATATATATATATATATAGCATAATACTATTATCTTTCTTGGTTTGTAAAAATAATTGATATATATTCAATTACTGAACAGTTATATAACACAAACTGAATATATAATGTGGTATACTATTATTATATTCACAAGAAAAATTGAATACACACACTGTAATAGTATCTGCATATTGCTCAATTATGTCTATTAACTAATACTTTTATTAGTTGAAATTAAACAAACAACATACACTAGGACAGCACTACTGTCTCAATAATCATATTTGTTTGAATTTTGATAATTGGCCAGTACTAGTGACTCAGATTGAATAAAAATTTGCCAAAAGACAATTTCAATCTTTTGATGTTTTGTTTTGTTTTTATAATTGTCTCCCTTTTCGTGTAACAAACTGTTTTGTTTATATAATTGTCTCCCTTTTCGTGTGTTTTTTTTTTTTATAATTGTCTCCCTGTCCGTGTAACAAACTGGAATTCCGTTACATACAGTTTTCATTTCATTTGTTTTCACCTTTATTCAAGTGAAATGAGTATATTCAATTAAATGATTCAAATTTGTATTGGTAATGGTGTGGAAACAATGCATGAATGTGTAATTCACAGGAATAACACGGTTCAATTGACAAATTTGACCCGCGAAAATCAAAATTTCAACACGACTCGTTCCGCGTTGAAAAGACTATTTTCCACCTGTGTCAGTTACTTTAACATCTGACACCAGTGAAGTGTTTGTGTGGGCTTGCTAATAACTTACCAACAATAACTGTCAGATTAGCGTGGCTTCTATTATCTAGACTTCTTGTAGGAGCTGTGTAACACACATCCGACATAGACCATGGGTTAGAACAGGAAGCCCCGAATTGGGAGATATCACTTCCGGCTAAGGATATATACTTCTCCTGAGAGTAGGAGCACCTCTAAGATTCACTACAATGATATTATGATGACTATCAGATTTAAAACCATAAAAGAAAAGTTGTTTATCAATTATGGCCATGATAATAAATAATACTTCTCACATATAACATCTCATGTGCCTGCCTAAGCATTTTTATTAAATGCAGGCAAGCCATAGCCATAAGTATGATTCATGCACAGAGTCATATGTATGCATATATTTTTGATATTTTTTGGGGGGGTTTTGTAATATATTATAAATTGGAATAAACACCTAAATAAAAAAATGATTTTGCATGTGCAATCAGGGCAATCTGAAGATTCATTTTCAAATATACCTAATAAATCTTTAAAAAAATGTTTAGGTGTTTGCCTCCAACATAAATTCGAATTATATGACATGCATACGAGACAAATTAAGGGGAGAAGGGGGAGGGTTAAGGGGAAATCTGGCGGGCATGATGTTTGGACTTTTTAACAAATTCCAGTCCTTACGTTGCATTGTTGCTGACATTAAGAGCCCATATTTAAAAACATTAGACCCGCATGGCAGGTCAGTCTGCAAAATGTCAACATAAAGAAATTTATTCAATGGTCAATGAGAATACTACGATTGCTTATAAGCGATCAAAATAGTGTTAACGTGCATAAATCATTTATAGGAAGTTTTTCTATACAGTTTACGGACTGCCCTCCACTACTGTAACAACAGCCCATGGAAAGGCCGTGAAATGTCTGTGAAATATCACAGGGCCGTAAAAAACCCGTGAAAATACCCTAAACTTTTGTAAAAAAAATATTTCTTAAGGCCGTGAAAAATATTTGATGTTAGAAAAAGACCGTGAAATTTCAATATCCCGTGAAAAGGCCGTGATAATTTGACCTTTCATGCTTAATAAAAAATATCACGACCTTTTCACTGGTTGTTGAAACCAGTGAAAAGGCCGTGATATTTTTTCATGTCAATTTTTTCTTATCCTAAATCAGATTTGAAACATCCCATGTGATTATTGTAATATGGTCTAATTATTTCCACTCACATTTTTCTTAATATCCTATAAACTTTTCATTATAAATATATGTCTGTTTAAATATTATTATATGCAATACTACTGTACAGGACTGACTTTTAAATGGAACCATTTTCATTGTTATAATTAATGACTTTGTGCCAATAAATATTTTGTATTTAAAGAAAAGTATTTTTCTTCTCGTCTGTACATTATTATAAACAATGTAAACATTAATTTTAATTGGAACCGAAACATGTAAAAACGAGAACTTCCCGGAATATCAGACCGTATCCGGATTCGTGTTTCTTTTAAGAGTAATTTTAACATTTCCGCAAGGTTGCATTTGGAAATTTGAAAGACGCCAAAGGTCGATTAATATTTACTTTATAGATGCAAGACGAGTGACAGCAAGTTTGAGGTAAGTTAAGTTATTAATATTTTATTCTTTTATGCATCATATCACCAAAATGTTGATGACGTTTGTGAGCATTTCCATTGAATTGATTTTCACTGAATTTGCAGAAACCGCGCAAACATGCATTTGATATATTCACTTATATTTGAGTCTGTTGCACTTGATTCCTTTAATCATTTTGATTAATGTTTTCTAAGACTTACCGGATCCTTTAAATACGATTACGGTTTTGTTTTGTTTGTGTATTTGGGCAAAAAAGGGGGGTCCTTTTTCCTTACACTGTCACTGGCCACACAAAAAAAAATGACATTTATGTACAGTACACTACGTAGACATAGACATGGATAATTGGAAATGATTATAGTAGCAAGTAGTGAAATGGAGTTCACTCTGATAATCAGAGGCGTAACCCCCTTTGAATGTGTCGGGAGCTATTTAAGTATTTTCTGACTTGGCCGTCGGGACACAGAGTTCAAAAGGGATTAATCAGAGGCGTAGCAGAGACAGTATTTAAAATTTGTACGGCAAAATGTCCTTTCTAGAAGGGTTTGTGCCATATCATAAGAAAAATTGGTATGGCAATGAGGTGTTTAAAAAATAATTGGTATGGCGAATGTGCCTGCAGTAAAAGTTGCTACGCCCCTGGCCCCCTGTAAAATAAATAGCTGTGACTCATTACGGCAACTTAGTCTAGACAAGTTTGGCTTTAGCCATACATATTATTACTTCAAAGAAACATTTAAATTTGATAGTCTGTCTTAAAAGTGTCTTTAGTCTTTAAAAAAATCTAAAAATAATAGTATAAGTTGACAATACAGAACTTCGTTAACTAATGATGCCATATATATTGGATAGGGGGCAGATTTTCTGGAAAATGGTATGAAAATATGGGAAAACCTATGCATGTTTCCAAGTGGCTGTTCTGTTTCAATGATGTTTTTTAGTATTTTTCATACCATTTTGACCTCCAGTATGAAAATCTGCCCCCTATTCAATATGGGGTCATCAACCGTGAAATCCTGTATTGCATGGAATAATATTTTAGCTGTTTTAAGTACATGTATGTACATAAATGCCAAAAATTAATTTGAATATATAAATAGATTTTTTATATACATGTATAATATATGTAATGTTTCTTTATTTATTCTAGGAATAAAGAGCAAAAGGTCTTTATTTAAAATAGTTCAGGAATCCAGTTGGAAAGAAGAGCTTTTCAGTTAAAAGTATTTCCTGTGAATTAACAGAAACTTCTATAAATGTTTTTCTGGAATAGTTATTCAAAAGGGCAGTGAAGTGAAGGATTACATTAGACAAATATTGCTGAAGTGGTAAAATCAGACCCAAGAGATGTACAAAATTTCTACAATACATGTTACAGCTGACTCTAGCTACTTAATCACATTCACATTTGTGTGCTTTTATGTTTTCTTTACATAATTACTACAGTTCTATTAAAATTAATATTTTTATTCTTTGTCACAATTATTACTAAAAAAAAATTAAGCATTTTAATATGTTTTTTCATAGTCTCACTTGCATTGTACTTAAATAAGTTGTCTGTAGATGTTTACACTAGGTTTTCAGGCATTTCACTTCACTTGATTGAAACAGCATTTAAATGTTTTGTTAAATTATGGTCTGAAAAATACATTTAACATTTTACAGGAGTTTTCACAATCAGTGAATGGCTGTTTATCACAGTAGTACATGTACATTTCACGGTCTTTTCACAATGGGCACATAATGCATTATCACGACTTTTTCACGGTGTACATTTTTTTTTCACAGGGTTTCTACGGTCTTTTCACCCAAGTTTTCAGGTGGCACCTCTTCACGGCCTTTTCACAAACTTTTCACAGCCTTTTCACGACAGTCATTCCACGGCCCACCGTAAATTAACCGTGACAAATACTGTAAAAATCATCAGCATTTTTACGGACATTTTCACGGCCAATCTACGGGCCATTGTTCCAGTAGTGCTCGTCATGTTGACAGCGAAACGTGTAATGAATAACCCCATTTTTAAGTAAACAATACGGCTTTCTCTACAGACTATAGCTTCATTCATACTCAATCGTGAATGACATGAATAATGACGGTGCTCGGCAGTAGAGGGCTAAAATAATTGAAAACAAACTTACCTCAAAATATAAGCAACACACTGCTATATTAACGTGTTTTTGCTGGACTGACGACAGTGACTTCTATCATAACAAGGTGTCACCTGTCACCTGTCACTGTCGTCAGTCCAGCAAAAACACGTTAATATAGCAGTGTGTTGCTTATATTTTGAGGTAAGTTTGTTTTCAATTATTTTAGCCCTCTACTGCCGAGCACATTGATATCTATGGTATAATTTTCGGTTATTGAGATTTATACTCTGGTTGCATTCCACTAGGTTCCATTGTACAGCTATAGGTTAATTACACTTAATTGCATTCACGATCCGATACCAGATCTTTCACGATCTGATCGCAATGCTTGACCACCGTTAGTTATTCTTTCACGATCAATTCTTTCGATAAACCGAATGACACCCGTGGTAAAGGCATCGGACACGATTCCAAATTGATTACCAGTGTAAACTTTGCAGTATGTGAAAATTGTAAAATATAATTTGTGGTAAAAACAGAAGAAGAAAAAAAACACAAAATTTGATAAACATCTTTTTGCGTTAGAATTTTAACATAAATTGATAATGTACTGAATGCTGTACTTGAATAGAATTAAATAGTTTTATTGTATATATCTTTACTTAACATTGGGTAGTTTCAAATATTGCAATAATGTATAATTAAATTTTTCGTTGCAAGTTGTCAACTGGTCATATATTAACCGGAAATTAATTTTGAGTATCAATCTGTCGTTTCAATACAATATGATAAGGAAAGAATCGAATGCAACCCACGTATTGTAGAACAGCTGTTAGACGTTACTGGGGTATAAACACAGTAACTTAAAAAAGCAATTGCAAAACGGTTGTCTGCCAGTCATTTACAACAACAGTCCAGAAACATATCATCCATGAAAGTTTTCGAAATACCGTGTGCCTTTGCTGCTTGCATGTTTGCTGCATGTAAGTGTCTTTAAAATGTTTTATAAGATTTTTAATTTATATATACAATATAGATATTTATTTTAATTTATCGACATTTGCTGATATTTCAGTTTCTATCTCGATACCTTTTCATAATTTTGATTTTGATTATTAAAATTACGTTGCCAAAAAGTACTTTTTCTAAGGACAGGGTTTAATGTGACAATACCAGTAATATATGTAAAAAGGTTCATACCTGGGCGACTAGAAGAAAATCGTCATTGAATTATAGAGTTTTACAGTTAGCTAGTAAATATAGTTTGATTCAAAATGTAGAAGATGAAATTAATATGAGTAATGTATGGGATTCTATACAAACTTTTGAAAAAGAATCTTGGCATCATGAAATATGGAATGATAAAAATAATGTCAATGGTAATAAATTAAGATTTTATAGATTGTTTAAAACTTGTATTGGTACGGAACCTTATGTAAAGGTAGTTAATAATAGAAGCCACCGACGTATTTTGTCACTTTTCAGAGTTGGTTCGTTACAACTTAAAGTTGAAACAGGTCGATATGCTAGACCACCAGAACCTCTACAAGACCGTTTATGTATTTTGTTGTGATAGTGGCCAAATTGAAGATGAAAAACACTTTCTTTTTAATTGTTGTTTTTACTCTGATATCAGACATGAATTATATGCCAAAGCCTGTCTTTTAAATGTTGATTTTGAGTATTTATGCGATATTGAAAAACTTCGTTATCTTATGTGTAATGAGAATATGGTTCCTCTTTTAGCTAGTTCCATTTATTTCATGTTTTACCGACTTAAACATGTCATCTGAAATTATATATGTTTTTTTATTATTTTTTTTTTTATTTACGAAATACTTTTTTTATGTAACAAAGTTGTCCTTTTATGTATGTATTAGATGTTTGTTTTAATGATAGTGTCTCATAAGTCGTTTTCGGCTGGCATCCTTTTACTAAATGTTAGGTTCTTATGACTTTATATATATATATATATATATATATATATATATAGATATTGTAATGGATGGTGACACTTTAATAAAATAAATCTTATCTAATCTTATCTGTATACCTCATGTTTTGTCAATCACGGTCTTATGATGAACCTAAGATGAACTCTATTCGGAAGGTCTTTGTGTATTTAAGGTTCAATATTCCACAAGTACTAAGTGAACATGATGCATACTGGAAATGAAAATTCCATCTGTATCGATTGTTATATAATTATCTACATTTATTTGTTTAGCTATACAAATGTGATGTTTGCATTGTGTATGTTTGTTCACATGACGATTATATTAGTTGTTTTAGTCAGAAATAGTATGGTCTAAAATTAATTTCAATGAAACGGAAAAGTAATACGTTTTTACTTAAAAATTGTTCTGTAAATAGTAATGTTTAACTGTCAGTTCTAGCATAGTCCAATAACTTTTTTTTCGAAGAAAAAGAACCAAAATACATGAAATCAGTAACAGAAAACGTGTAACAATCGTCCATTTTGATTAAGCAGACATTTTAATGTATAAAATTGAGAATGGAAATGGGGAATGTGTCAAAGAGACAACAACCCGACCATAGAACAGACAACAGCAGAAGGTCACCAACAGGTCTTCAATGCAGCGAGAAATTCCCGCACCCGAAGGCGTCCTTCAGCTGGCCCCTAAACAAATATATATATACTAGTTCAGTGATAATGAACGCCATACTAAACTCCAAATTGTACACAAGAAACTAAAATTAAAAATAATACAAGACTGGCATCTAATACATACATATACCTTATTAATAAACAGGAGATCCGGTTCCTGCAGTTTCTCCTGTGTCTTATGCACCGAGCCTTTCATCGGAGAAAACTGAAGGTACTTATGTAATAAATTTCTAAGAAGGTGCTTTGGTCATAATTGTAATTTTGTTGCCAAATACAATTTTAGTTTATAATGCATTGACAGAATATGCAAGGTAATTTTTAAATAGTATTTATACAAATATAAAAATAACAACATTGGCTATGAGACAACGCTTCCCTGTTTCACCCTCTTTTTTTCCATCATCGTCCTAAACATGCATGAAATATTTACCTCTGGACGTTAACCAAACAACAATCAATTAATCAATCTGTTTTCCCATCGTTGATTTTATATATTTTATGTGTAATTTGAGAAGTGAAATTAACAAGTTAACGTAAGTTACATTATGTTTTTAATTTTAGTTCATTTACATGTTTCGGAGTTAAGTGTGACGTCCATTTTCAGTAAACTAGTACACATTTTTGTTTTGGGGCCATCTGAAGCCCGCCTCCGGAGGATTTTTTCTTTTCTCTTCATGTTCAAGGAATTTGCTTAAGTGGAATTGTGATAGCTAAAAATTAGTCTCAACGTCAATAAACGTCCACCCATTTGAATATAGGGATGGAAAATGAAAAAAAAAAAAAAAATTGTCACGTGATCAAATTTAATACTTGTGTTTACTCGAATATCACATTACTGTAATGAGCATGAAATTAAACCAAAAAAAAAAAAAAAAAAAGATTTTCAAAATAAGTGGATACAAACATTTAAAACGAGACAAAAAAAATATTTAAAAAAATTTGATTGAAATGTTATTTCCCATAAAATAGAGAAAAATCGGTAATTCATATTTTTCTTTTTTTGTCTTTTTCTTTTGAATGGGGATATGAGCCGGGGAAGGGGGAAATCCCCCCTTCCACTTTCAAAATTGGGGATGGAGGAGGCAAAACATAATCCTTGTTTAGCTTTGTTTGTTTGTAAGTATGTATGCTTTTTTTCTTGGTGTGGAGTGGTATATATAAATGCAGGAGCGTAGGAGCCATGAAAGGAGACCATAACCGCATTACATACTTGCAAAGGTGAGGGGAAAACTATAATCCCCCCCCCCCCCCCCTCCGGTAAAATGGTGCCAAAGGAACAATCACCGTCCGAAAAGAATACTAACTTGATATTTGACTCTAACATGCATGTCTAATGAACATTCTCAGTTAATAATCTTGCCGTTTTAGAACTATGTTTTGTTAAAAATCATAAGTGTTGCATTTTCAATTCATTTGTTCATCTGCCTGTAAGACACAGTACTGATAGTATTCTTTGCTGAGTCTTTGTTTTTAATTTTAAATAGAGGAAGCAATGTTGCTTAATTGAAAGAAAGTTTGCACAACACTTGAAAATAGCCATTGCAATAATATTCGTGGTTACGCCTGCTTCTAATCGTTTGTGCTAACTCGTCGGATTATTTTGAAAAAGTTAATGAAAGACAGATAACGTCTGATGACCATTGCTTATGTATCTTTTTTGGCAATTTTTTCCATACAATGTTTGTTAACATACAGATACACAATCATACCACGTCAGGTTATGTGGACAATGAGTTGTGCCTTTGTTGTCTGTAAGTTTTTTAAAGTAGGTTGTTGGTATTTGGATTATTTTTGCCATTACTGTTTTCTTTTGTATATATTATTAAACTAAAGATTTTCATACTAAATGTAAAAAGCTCACTAAATTACTATCGTTCCTTTTTGCAAGTATGTTGTTATGGTGTTAGAAATTGAAGCTTAATATAAGAATGCATGAATGCATATGCATTGATCAAAGGTCAAGCAGGTACCGATTGAGTGCAGAATCTGCTTACCTTTCTGTAGCACCTGTGATCTCCCACGTTTTATTTATGAAGTTCGTGTTGCTCAATATGTAGTTTTCTATGTTTTGTGAACAAGTATTTGTCACTTTGTCGAATATCCTGCAATTCTTATATCAGTTTTCGTCGCTTTGATATGTCCAACCTATGTAGAGATGCAAAACACTAACAGAACAAAATATACATTTTTCCATGACGACACAACAGTATAAAATATCAGTGACGCAAATAATTAAAGCTTTATCTTTAAACAGTTTTAACTAAACATGAATCATTCAAACTTGAACTCTCAGAATTCGCACAATATCCAAGCATGGATGTACAGACTGATACTATATATAGAGAAATATAAGTCGACAATAATCGGATCAAAATGTACAAGACAGCTGTAAACCAGGAAACCTCTCTCTCTGTGTGTGTGTGTATTTTTTTGGTTTTTGTAGGATAGGATTGTAGGGTAGGAAATAGTCTTTTTGTTTATGATATGATTGCAGACATTATCGACTCGGAATGTAAGAGTTATGCATCCTTGTCCTGTGGTTGTTGGTGGATAGTTATCTTTAAATCAATCACATCTTCTTATATTTAAGAGGCGTTTTGTAATTTTCATTTTTTGATGTACTGGAAAATTCTCTACATTTTCAAAATCTGGAAGCAATAGTCTGGCAAACGCTACACCGCAAATTAAAGACTGAGCAACACGAACTCAATAAAAAAAACTTGTGCAAAGTCAGATGCTCCGGAACAGTCAGCAGTTCGGGCTAAACTAATTACACCCTTTGTGTTCCTGCTGTTCAAATCCATTGATGGGACCTATCTAGTGATACGTACTGGGCATAACGCAATGGATTTATAATACCATGACATACACTAAGACATTACCCACAAATTTATAAACCATCGGTAAATGTACATTCTCCAAACAATGACAACATATGAGAATTTGAAATGGAAACAATGTGTATGGAAAAAGCTATACAAGAACGGTACCGACAGAACGGATCAAACTTAAAAATAATATAGCACATTCATGCTAGTCAAAAAAATTACACAGCAAACTTAAGCAAATGTGATTTACTCACCAGAAATTGAGAATGGATTGATTGATTGATCACTACTTAATGTCCGTTGGAAAATATTTTATGCATGTTCAGGACGTGAACAAATTTACAATAAATGCAATAGGTAGGTCCTGTACAAGAGGCCGTCCGGGATGAAGGTCGGGGAAATTTGGACTGCCACTTGAAAATGAGGTTATATTGGATTGGAGCAGAAATTCTGCCTGCAACAGGCCATCTACGGACACCTCTTAATGTTGAAACAAGGGTTCGTAACTTGCAATGGAGTTGGGGTGACATATTGTTATTATCCCCGGCTTAGCATATGGCAAAATCAAAGGTACTTTATTTAAATCATTTGCACCACGTGACTTTGTCCCTTTTGATCAAATTACTTCCCTTAGCTTAAGATTGAAAATATAATTTATTATAGATTTGCGGATAATCCAGTCCTTTTCCGTCATGTATCTAAAACTAATGTATCTTTAAAAACTTCCTTTGGCGGATATTTACAAAAATGCTGTGTAATTCTAAGGGAAAATGCTTAAAATTTGACTTTTTACGAAATGGGAAGGTTGAAATCATCATGTTTTTAAAAGAATTTGGCCGAAAACTTAAGAACGCAGGTAAGTTAAAAGTTATTTAACTTTAAAATTCAACCTACAAGGTGTTTCCCTATATGCGAACAAATCATGAACAATATCTTCTTGCATGTGTATTTCTGTTTTGAATCTTGCTATTTTACGATTTCACGTCATTTTATTTGATCTTATATAGCAATTACACAATGGTTACGCTTCCGATTTTTAAACTAAAAATGCCGAAAGATTTCAGAATAGAAAATGTCCATTTGTACACGGACAGAAGCCTAAAAACATGTACAATTCACCTATATGCGAACAAATTGTTCATTCGACATAGGTATTTGCATATTGGCATTTTTATTAAAAGGGCTTATATAATCCTACTGTAATGGCTGCCGTCATGATAAGGCAAAATGGCCGCTATGCAAATTAGCAAATTACCCCAAATTTTGCCATATGGTATAGTTCTAGGAATTTGATTGGTTAACGAACGTCGTTACAAAACCCATAGCCCCTGGGTGTTGCTAACCCATATACCCGGACGTTGCTATCCATTACCCCGGGGGACGCCACGTACGTTTTCCTTAGTTCAACGGTTGTTCCTTGTAAAATATAAAATTCTGTAGATTATCCATGATGTCTGTACTTAAATGTTTAATCCACTAACGAATTTATCTTATGATGTCGATCATTTGCACTCATTTTAGTGAATGCATCACTTGGCTGCTACATTGTCCATATATAGAACTCCTGACCTAGTTATGCAAATGACCCACGTTGACGTCACACCGTCTATGATGTAACTCTCACAACATTGAGCGCCAAATTCGACCCCTTCCAGTTTCTCTCTCTCCGGATTAAAACGTCTTGTATTTGACTACCTGTAGGGTTCTACCCAAACTCCGTACAGTGATCGTTTCCGTTCCGGAACTATTTTCCTTACCTCCATCAATCACTGCCACCGGCTTTCGAAATTCGTTCCAAAATTTGGAACGAATATCTACGCAAATATATTTTCTCAGAACCAGTAGTTACCGGCTTGAAAAACGTCAATTTTATAATGTCTTTCTAAAATTTAAACAACTTTTCCTAGATATAAAAAATGAGCATTAAATTTACGCACAACGACAGGACTTTTTTTATGTATGTATCCTTATCTACGTTATCCTCCCCAACCCTTTCGAAAGTAAATATGGAGGGAAAAGTGAATGATTGTGAATCAGATATAGATTTAATGTATGTTAGACGTACGTCCAAAGGAAAAACAAGCCCAAACGCTGCAACATTTACTTGACCAGGAACAAATGATTTAAATTTGATTTTGCGGTTGTCAACGGAGAAAGCTTAGAGTGACATAAACTTCAACGTGTTGAAGGCGGTCATTACAAAGTAGAAGTACCAATTAAGTTCTGCAAGCCTTTACTTTTCTCACACAACATTATGAACATAAATGGAAATCTTTAACCCATTCATAGGCGGATCCAGCCCCCGGGCAAATTTTGGTTAATGTAGGGAATCTCTGAAGCATGCCTGGAGCAGCCCCCTCCCCTTTTTTTCGGTCAGTCAGTGCCCCCTTTTATAAAAAGTTCTGGATCCGCCACTGCCATTGTTACATTACTCCAGTAAATTGACCCTATATAATTTTTTGATGTTCCAAAAAAAGCAGCCCAGACCTGTGTTTACCTTGATCAGAATGAGAAAACAAAGGCTCATATTTCTCTTGAGGGATTGTCTTTCAGGCAAATGGGTTATTTTCCTGTGCATACGGTAGAAAAGAAAAAAAAAACTTAGAGTTTTAACTTAAAAGGGGGTTAGGGAATTCCTTACATTTGAAATAACCTTTTTAAAGAGAGACCGGTCCTCTTATTTTCAATAAATAAAGTAAATTAATGATGTCCATGAATACAATACCAGATAGAAGTATGGTTCTGTGGGAAAAGTTTCTGCAAATGATATAAATATGTTCCCTTTTCACTCTTTTGTACTTTCACTATGATAAGACATTTCAGTATGAAATCTCAGTATGAATTAAGAGGTTGTCAGTTAGATTGCAATCCTACAATTTTACATATATAAACTTAGTATGCATCATGAACATATGATAGTGATACACTTAGAGACCAATATGCAGTCTTTTAACTTGACACATTTGTGACTAATTACCAAATGGCAATGTTAACCTTCTCTTCAATATGTTAATACATGGTGAGATTCAGCATATCAAAGAACCAGAAGAATTTAATTTTTGATGAAAACCAACTAAGTTTAGTTTTGTTTTCATCACCTAATTCCTAAATACAAATGTACTAGTAGATAAGACAATAACCCCCAAAATCTATCTCAACCTTCATTTTGTGGTATGGAACCTTGTGGTATTATTTCATACAGATCCTTCACTTATACTTTAGTTATTGTCTGGAAACTAAATGTTTTCTGATGATGACATTTGTCGATGATCACCATACCATTATACAGCCACAAAATTTTTTAGCAGTTGTATAAAAAAATGATTTATGCAGTTTAAATTTATGTTACTTCTGAGAAGGAAAACAAACCTGCCCCCCCCCCCCCCCCCCTTTTAATCGATGAATGGTAGGTGTAAAAGTGACAGTCCCAATAATTATGAGACCTATTCTCGTTCAAGCATTTTACCTAGACACCTATGAAATAATAAGGGGCCCTGCCGAATGGCGGTCGCCATATAGTAGTCTGTCCATCCGTCTGTAACAAATTGTGTCCGCTCTATATCTAGAGAACCCTTATCATTTCATACTTTATTCATGACATGTGTATTAACCAACACCAGAGGGTGTGTCATAATGTTTGTATAACTTCCTAGGTCAAAGGTCAAGGTCAAAAACTTTGGTCTTAAATGACAACCCCATGTCCTATGGTAAAGATCGTGTCCACTTTATATCTTGAGAACCGTTATGATTTCAAAGTTTATACTTGACATGTATATTAGCCAACACAAAAGAGTGTGTCGTAATGAATGTACAACTTCCTAGGTCAAAGGTCAAGGTCAAAAACTTTGGTTTCAGTTGAAAACTCTATGTCCTATAGTAAAGATACAATTTTTGTACCACACGTTATTTACAGCGGGGCCCACAGAGCTGGCTCCCATCTCAATGATATCTAGTTCTTTCAAGTTCTGAACCTTGCTGCATTAGTTTTTATTATTCTATTTTTATTGCTGGTCATCAAAAAAATTATCTTGACCCCTTCTCTCTTACATGTACTCTTTACTTTTACTGCACATTAACCAGTATCAATTATGTAATATACACTATTGGGGACTGGGTTTTAAGCTAACAGATACCTTGGTAACTGTTACACCCAAATTATGTCCTGATACACTTGGCATGAACAATAATTGTTATTGTAGTTGTGTGCATTAAACCAGTGATGAATATATGTACTGTAAATCAATTGCTACTATTTCAAGTTGAAAAGGACTGTGGTCCAATGTCCTGTTTGTCACTGCTAAATTATCACTAGCAACTAAATCATCTCATAATTTTTATTCAGTAGGCAAACAAAAACTGGAAGCTACATGGAGCCTGAATTTCACATCTGGTAAAATATGCCATATTTATTTTAACATCAAATTAAGGACATAAAATAATTGTCATTGTAGTAATAAAGGTAATCTTATGCATAAAATCTACCATTTAATCAAAAGCGAACATGATGTACCCATTTTCATGATTTTGAGATCCAGTTAATCCTGTTTGCACAATAATAATTCATTTGCAAGATAACTGTTATTACTGTTTTCTTTTTGTTGATAGCAGATCTTTATTTTTTGAGCTAATTTTAATATATTCACACTTTTCGAAGAATGGACAATTGAAAGTTAAAACTTGTCTGTTTTGGAAAACTGTATGTAACTTAAGTCTTGTTTTTTGTGTTGTTGGAATGCTGTCCAATGGACCTTTACCCAACATCGCCTTGTATTCATATGCTTAAATCTTTGGAAAAAAGTTAAATTAGAGTTTTATTTTCATACTGCTTGGCAAAAACTGAGAAAAAATATTCTTTATTTCTTTTTTAATTATTAACAACAATATGTTCATGATAAAATTATGAAGACATACAATTTTTTCAAAACAATTAATAAAATGGAAATTAATATTAAGAAATGCACACAAAGTTTCATGCGCAACTGGTATGCACTCCAATTCACTTATTGAAACATGAATGATCCTTGTTTGAGATTGCATTAGTCACTGTCTTGTCCGAAAGTTTTTTGAAAGTGTGAGTCTATTCCATTTGTGTATATAATCTACAGGCTTTCAATGCTTCTCATGTAACTTGATAATCTTCCAAAGATCAGGTTGACATCATTGTGATCTGAAAATATAATAACACATTTTTTTTTACTTTGTAACTTCTGGTTTTGATGTAGGTAAGGGACATTATATGGTATGCCATTGTTTTCCCATCCATCCATTCAAATGTCAACATTTTGTTCAATATCTCAAAGGAGAAGTGGTTAAAACGTTATCATTTGGCCCAAATATTACTTCAAATTAAAAAGTCAACCTAAATATTTGAAATTTGTCCAAACTAGACTCAGGTACAAGGTATTCAGAAAATATTGACTTTTTTAGCTCACCTGGCCCAAAGGGCCAAGTGAGCTTTTCTCATCATTTGGCGTCCATCGTCGTTAACTTTTACAAAAATGTGTCCAATGACCCCGCCTGCCAACCAACATGGCCGACATGGCTAAAAATAGAACATAGGGGTAAAATGCAGTTTTTGTCTTATATCTCTGAAACTAAAGCATTTAGAGCAAATCTGACAAGGATAAAAATATTCCTCAGGTTAAGATCTATCTGCCCTAAAATATTTAGTCGAATCAGACAACCGGTTGTTGGGTTGCTGCCCCTGAATTGGTAATTTTAAGGAAATTTTGCAGTTTTTGGTTATTATCTTGAATATTAATATAGAGAGATATAAACTGTAAACAGCATTAATGTTCAGCAAACTAAGATTTACAAATAAATCAACATGACCAAAATTTTCAATTGACCCCTTAAGGAGTTATTGCCCTTTATAGTCAATTTTTAACAATTTTTTGTAAATTTTTGTAATATTTTACAAAAATCTTCTCCTCTAAAACTACTGGGCCAAATTTAACCAAACTTGGCCACAATCATCATAAGGGGATCTAGTTTATAAAATGTGTCTGATGACCCTGCGTGCCAAACAACATGGATCACATGGCTAAACATAGAACATAGGGGTAAAATGCAGTTTTGGCTTATATCTCTGAAACTAAAGCATTTAGAGCAAATCTGACAAGGGTAAAAATGTTCATCAGGTTAAGATCTATCTACCCAGAAATGTTTGGTTTAAATCAGACAACCCGTTGTTGGTTTGCTGCCCCTGAATTGGTAATTTTAAGGAAATTTTGCAGTTTTTGGTTATTATCTTGAATATTATTATAGATAGATATAAGACTGTAAACAGCAATTATGTTCAGCAAAGTAAGATCTACAAATAAGTCAACATGACCAAAATTTTCAATTGACCCCTTAAGGATTTATGCCCTTTATAGTCAATTTTTAACAATTTGTTTTCGTAAATTTTAGCAATCTTTTACAAAAATCTTCTACACTTAATCTACTGAGCCAAAAAGAATTAACCTTAGCCACAATGTTCAATAGGGTATCTTGATTGAAAAATATATCCGATGACCCTGCCATCCAAACAACATGACCGCCATGGCTAAAAATAGAACATAGGGATGTACTATACAAGTCTAAGGGAAAATTGTAAAAAAAACAATTTCAAATGGTCACAATTGAAAACTAATTTAAATAATAAGGGGTCTTCAGTAACTATTGTAAGTCTAGTTACTAGTGGGATGACCTGTTTTTAATTTAATTACTGGACCAAATTAAACCAAACCTGGCCTCAATCATTATTAGGATATCTAATACTATTTATTATGATTTAAACCTTATTTTACATGATTTCCAAAACCACAGTAGATACAATGTACAGGTGAGCGACACAGGCTCTTGAGAGCCTCCAGTTTTAACATTTAACGAGTAACCATAGCAACAAACTTGACGAAATTTGTATATTTTGTAAAATTTCTTGTTTTCCTTGTTTTTGGTAATTTTTTTTTTAGTATATTTTAGATTGGCAAAGTATGTGCTCATCCAAGAAACAACTTTATATTTAGTGAGATTATGTCATGTATGTCAATAGTTATAATAAAGGTTTTCTTAAATTATTTTGTTGTTTATTGACTGCGCTTGATGTTTCAATAATGGAAATAACAATGGAAAACTGCATAAATTCTACATTTGTCCTCGTTTTCATGACAACTTTATATACAATGAAGTAATTGTGACGTCATCAGATTAAAAAATCTTATGTTTATTATTCATATTTCTTATATCTACGCATTTCCAAACATCATGTGCCTTTTTGGAATACTTGTCAACAATTTAATTTTTTTTGGATCAAAAACAGGCCTTTAATAATGCCCCTTCTACTTTGCTTTGAACAATTTCTCATGAAATTTTAACACAACATTTGGATTTAGTTCCCTTTTGATTTTGTTTTTTGGAGTCTGTCGTTCAAAAGTTGTGGGACCTATCAGATTTAGGGTAATTTCTCACATATTAAGCTTGAGTTTGCTTAGAGTATATACTCTCAGATCTGTACTGAAGTGTCTTTTAGTTGTTTGGATGTAAAAATGTACAAGTACCCAGCCATGTCCACTCTGTGTTTTTGTTAAATGTATTTCTAATTGTATCCATCTGAAGAGTTAAGACTTTTTTCGACTGATTATTATAGTTTGTTGTTACACCACTGTCCCAGGTTAGGGGTGGGTTGGGCACCAGCAAATATGTTTAACCCCGCCACATTCTGTATGTACGTGTCTGTCCCAAGTCAGCAGCCTGTAATTCAGTGGTTGGTTAGTGTGATACATATTTGGTTTTCTTTCATTATTTTACACATAAATTAGGCCGTTAGTTTTCTCGTTTGAATTGTTTTACATTTGTCATTTCTGGGTCTTTTATAGCTCTCTATATGGCATGGGCTTTGCTCATTGTTTCAGGACGTACGATGACCTACTGTAGGCTATATTTGTTAATTTCTGTCATTTGGTCTCTTGTTGGAAGAGTTGTCTCATATAATTGGCAATCATACATCACATTCTTTTTTTATATTCACAGTTTATAGCATAAACCATGTAGTTGTATCTCACAATCTGGTCATATAATTAATATCACCATAGTTACTATAAGTAGTGTTTAGAAAAACGTTTGTGAGTATTTGTTTTAATATATAATTTGGTCCTGTATTTACTCAAATATACCTAGTAAAAACTTAATGTTGTAAACAAACCAATTTATAACTTTCATAGAAAATATACTTACAGTGTACCAATCAATTGATTCATATTGAAGCTACATGTACACTGTATATGTAAATTTTCTCAAAGTTTCATTCTGTCTGATTTCAAGTTTTAACAATTACTGTTAAAATCTCCAAGGAAACTAAATCAATAATCATGTGAAATGTTCTTCTGGTTGATGTAGCTGAAAGTAATAATGAAATAATAAAATGAGTATAACTAAAAATAATGTCAACTTTGTGTTGAAATGCAAGGACCTGTATTATTTAACATATAAAAAGTTTGAAAAATAGGGGGGGGGGGGGGGAGTATAATTGACAATGAAAAACTGAATGCAACCTTTTTTATAATTCTTTCACACGCATCGATCTGTAATATCTTACTATCATCATTGATCATAATTAAAGAAATATATTGAGTGTTTAAGTGTCAAATACATTTGAAACTATAAAAAAAATGTCATTGTTAATTGCTTGGTTAAAAAATAAGGCTTCTCATCAAACTCAGTTTTCATTTTGACAGTTTGAACATTATTATTAAGCATTAATATTACATATGGAACTATTCAAAATGAGAAGCCACCTTATTGACAAACATTTTTTTAAGAACAATGAGAGTAATCATTTTTATTCCATGTGACAGCAAGACGAGATAATTAAATAGTATTTTTTTATAATTTGACAAAGTAATTAATCCATGCAAATAAAAAATTTATAAAAATAAACCAAAATCTAATAAAAACTTTTTGTTTTATTCATTCTGATTCAATCTTAGC
The DNA here is from genome assembly GCF_021869535.1 of Mytilus californianus. NCBI lineage: Eukaryota > Metazoa > Mollusca > Bivalvia > Mytilida > Mytilidae > Mytilus > Mytilus californianus. Next base: position 1,012,452 of record NW_026262695.1, on the reverse strand, counting down.
ACTGTGCTGTTATCTATTCTTTCACCATCTGTAAGATAAAAAGAAAAACATTAGAATTGATTATTGTCATCCTGGAATTAAAGTCAATTTTAAAAGTGTATTTTTTTGCAGGAATAAATTCACTCATTTTGGTTCAGTAAATATTTTTGTAACTTAATTTCTCTAATTCTTCGTCAATTTATCCCTTTCTGTACCCATTGTATAACAAAAATTTAATCAACGTGTGGTTCGTTTGATCTCAGTTCTTCATTGGTTAAAATCCGATTATGACGTCGAATTTTCTTGCTTTCCTCTGAATTTCCTATTGTGACGGCATGAAAAAAGGCGACCATGTCTGATGACGTCACATAGAAAGAACACATCTTTTTGCAGATCATTCGAAAAGAAGGAATAAATTTGCCTGCGTATTGTTTGAAAATCATTAGAGAAACAGATTCCACCACCAAATCTCGTGTAATACGATATTTATCCACTCTCGACAGTTAAATTTTAAATATTTAAAACGCTCGGCAAGCCTCGCGTTTTAAATTTGAAAATTTAACTGTCTCGAGTGGATAAATATTGTATCACACTCGATGCAGTGGTAGAATCTATATATATATATACATTATGTAGATATGATATTGTTGAAAGTATAGTATCTTCAGGGACCTGTATAGTGAACATTTTAGTGATATGCATGTAAAATATTTCTCTATTGATTATGAGAGAAGTTGGAAGTAATAAGAACTCAGTGGCGGATCCAGAAATTTTCATAAGTGGGGCCCCACTGACTACCTAAGAGGGGGCCCACTCCGCTCATGCTTCAGTGATTCTCTATATATCAACCAAATTTTTCTAAGAAAAGGGGCCCCCCCTCTAAATCCGCCTCTGGAACTGTCTACATGTATATGCATATGAACTACATGTATGGAACTTAAGAGTTACACAAAAATAAATTTCAAAAAGTAAAGAATAGTCTTTAAAATCAGATACTGTATGCACCATTATTTGAGTAAATTGCTTAATGCTGCATAAAAATCATTAAAATGCTATTAGAACATTAACAAACTGATTAACTTGATTTAAGATTTTATTTTAGCAATACCTTATCAGCATAATCAGGCTTATATACATTTGTACATGTAGATGGGTTTATACATTCTATATCTAAATTCTAAAACGACATAATATTGAGTACATGATAACAAACAAACATAAATCATTAAAATGGTCTAGTTTTTTTTTGTGCTAGAATTTGCTTCAGGGCTGGACAAAATATTAAATATAACATGAGAATTTAGATATTGATTCAAGCTCTTTCCTATTATCCAGAACTTTTATGTTAAAGATAGAAACTTATAAAGGGCTCAAAAACATAAAGATTGTACTTTTTTTAGGGGAGGGGGGGATGGGTAGACATTTATAATTGTACATGTATAGTTATAAATTTACTGGATAATACATTAACAAACAAATATTCTGGAAAAAAGTAGTAAATTGTAACACAGAAATAAAATAGCTCCCATGCAGACCATTGTAAATTCATACATATAATAAAGGCAAAATGCAATACAATTTTAGTACAATATATGTGTGTTACATATATTATTTTTCAAATTATAATCCATGAAATTATACCTGAAGTGAGTTTTTGAGAAGTTCAGATTGGTATATAAAAGGAGTTTTGATACAAGTTGGAAACCCTAACTCAACTTAGTCAATTTTGCTCAAACAACCTGTTTGAGGCCTTGTGTCAATTTGACATTATTTGGAAACTCTTCCCCCTTTCTATAAAAAAATCCAAAAATCCCTGCATGGAGTTCAATTTTGTCTTTTTATAAAATATCTTGAATTCCATAAGGAGCAGCTTCTCTGGAAAATTTGAGTCCTGACAACATTTTTTTTTCTATTTTGTATATGTTTTTGATTATTTTACACCAGTTTGATAAAATTAGGGTTGAGGTATTGATAAATTGTGAATACTGTGAGAGGTCTGCAAACGACTTTTATTTGCTGATGATTGGGTGCCAGTATATTAAAGGGATGAATAATTATTATCAACAGTTCAAGTCCGAACTTTCTTTCAAAATGCAGAAATGAATTTATATTTCTCCAGTAACGAAGATAATTTATTTTGCAAAGTTGATCGAGTTTTCAAGCCAGAAATGGTTTCTTTGACGTGGCGATACAGAAATTTCAAAAACTTTGATTTTGTAATAGATTTTTTTTTTTTATTTCCCAAATTACAGGGCCCATAAAGGGCATAAAATCAGATACAATTGATTTACATAATTGGTAACAACAACAATAATAGTCACTTGAAAATATATATTTAGTAAATTAGCATTGGTCAGAATCAGAGCCAAAAAACACATATATATTGTGAATAAAAGAATAAAATTACATTATATGCATTCATTCTCAAATCATTTACTTGACTTAGTGTAATATTATTTGGATTGAGTTTGTTTTACTTACTTTGATTGTGTTTGTCCTCATTTACTGGTAAAGTTGGTAAAAAATATCCTTTCATCAATATGCAGCCATATTTGCTTCAGTAGCAACGAAAGGTCAATCCGGGAAAAACAGCTTGAAGATCGGATCACGAAAAAAGCCGAAGGCAGTGATTAGTGTAGAGTAGTATACGGATCGGAGATGGAACTGCCGGGGAGTTTGGGTTCTACCAAAAGTAGTACCCTACACCCCGTAAAAAATATGTCGAATTCCCAAATTTCAATATAAGATTTAAAAAAAATGAAAAAAACGTTGCTTTCACGTTACACTTTGTGCTCGAATGTCTCTAAAAATGGCCAGATTTGGACTAAGACCGGGGATAAATTCGTTATCTACGTTCATATCCGTAGATATGGATATTTTAACACCCTTCAGTACCCTGTACACCCTTCGGCTGCGCCGCAGGTTGTACTTGGATACTTCAGGGTGTTAAAATATCCATATCTACGGATATGAACGTAGATAACTTATATTCTACGTTTCTTTTTTTCTTATATTTATTATTTTTCTTCCACGTTTTTTGTGCAGCTGATATCTTGGAACTTTATGAAACCAATGGTCATGGAACTATACCATAATGTTACCCAGCATGTGCAGATGTGCAAACAGGGTATGGTATATTCAAGATGGCGACCGTTGTCATGGAAACTGACAAAATGTGGAAAAATTTCAAAATTCTAAATCTTTCATTATGAGACCCAAGTGAATGAAACTTTATGGAAGTGTTACCTGATATGCCCAGATGTGCATGCAATAGTAAGAAGTTCCAAAATGGCTGTCATTGTCATGGAAACAGGGCGAAAGTTTAACATTAACCCCACGGGAAAACACGTTAAAACTGCATTTATTAATATTGGATCAAATCTAATAAAACTTTATGGTTATGTAACATGGCATGTCCAAAAGTTGCACCTGTCTTTGGAATTTTGGAAATGGTAACCTTTACCATAGAAACCACAAAAATTTCAAAATTTTTAAAATGCTCCAAAATTTATGAATTTAACAACTATGTTAATAGACATCTGTAGATGCGCTCTTTGACTTTGGAATTTTCAAAATGGCTGCCTCCCACCTGGCAATAGGGGAAGGGTGCCATCCGTTATTGCTAGCAATTACAAATCAAGTTATTATTATTATTATTATTATTATTATTATTATTACTATTATTATTATTATTGTTATTATTATTATTATTTACCTAAAGATGTCCAACCATTTTCTTCCAAGCCTTAAATGATGGAAACTTTATATTTGGTATAATGTTGGGGTAGTATCCCTAGGGGTGCAGTGACTTTTTTTTTATCTGAAATAGGGGTCATCTTGGCATATTTTAGGGGGTCGAAACATGAGTGGGGTCATTTTTCGAATATGGATTCGCTACTGGTAGAACTTTAATGTTTTGTGTTATACAAGAGACCGATGTCCAGGTGTCTATTCCACATTTTTTTTATTTCAGCCCGGGGTCCCCTTGGCATAATTGTAGGGGTGTCAATTTTCATGGAACATTCTAGAACAATAGGCATGTGATAGTGTTGAATTATTCCTATCACTTTATATGTTATATGATGATAGATTATTATAGGTGGCATCATATGAAGCTGCAATTTGACTTTGGAATTTTCAAAATGGCCGCCGTTACCATGGAAACTGCAAAAAAGTGTAACATTTCAAAATGCTTCAAACTGAATGAAACTTTACACAAATGTTAACTGGCATATGTTGATGTGCTATTTAACTTTGGAATTTCCGAAATGGCTGCCGTTACCATGGATACCGCAGACCAATGATTGGAGGTCCATTTTGGCGACTTTTGTGTTAGCATTCTAACACAGGCTTACTTGTTATAGTTTTTTTTTCTGTTCTTAGTCTTTTAACACATATTATATGAATTACAAGGGCACGTCATGTATGATCTTGCCAATAAATATTCAATTCAATTCAACCAATTTTTTCCAGTGACAGTCCAAATTTCGACCCTTCATCCCAACTGACACACTTTGCAGAACCTACCTGTGAGTTTTCGTACTGAATGTGCATGAAATATTTTCCAGTCGACAAAAAGTAAACAACAATCAAATAATAACATATCCTTATTTTGTTGGCCATCAGTCTTTGAATTATTTTAGTAAGCAGTACGTTACAACTTTTTATTTCTGTTTAGGTTCACTGTTGGTAAGCGGATGGTCGTAACGTAAAGTTACGGTTAGCCAAAGATGGGAGATAACTTTAGAGATAAGTTTTTTTTTTACAATTTTCGTGCAGAATAAGGTTCACTTCAGCCAAACTGCTTATCTCAAACACACGAATCATTAGTACATTGATATTGAGGTAATTAATACATAAAATCATTCGAATTTTCATAAAATAGTCATTCAAAAATTCGAACCAGTTGGTCGTAACTTAAATGTGTGATGGTCAAAACGTTAACTATTATATTTTCGACGATGGTTGAAAGAAGATTGTAACTCAAGTATCAAAACGAACGTTTATCAAAGTATTTTGAAAGTACTGTACACATAACCAGGTTAATAAACTCAGATGTCATATATGGTTTACTTTTTTTTTATGTTTAAACATATTTTATTGTTCAAAATGACAAATTAATCAGACACAGGTTTTACAACTTAGTAACACAGGCACGATAATTTAGTTAATTAATCATACTAATGATGCCCTTTCTTGTTATAATCATTCAGGAATCATCAACTGTCGCGTAATTTTTTCGTCGTAAAATTAAAGTAAATTCAAAATGAAGACTAATCTTCCTTGGAGTTTGACAAAACAAACAGACATACAAGGTTAAAATGTCAGAAATAGGGGTACAGCAGACAACATTTTGTTATAATCTTAAACACTATAAAATCAAACAAATATACCAAAAAAAAGAAACAAAATGGCAAATAGACAAAGCATATGAGCAAAAATGAAAGACAAGATTACAAAAAATGACCATTACACAATGGCGGGATGTATAAGTACCGAGGTTTAAGAGTTTTAATCGGGTTCATATCATGTAATAGTCATGCGCATGTATTACCAAACATTTGTTGTCAAAAAATATCTTAAATAGTCATAAAAGAAATAATTGACAATATGAATGTCAAACCTTCAAAAATGGTTCTTGACAAAGTAGTTGATTTCATGTCACCAGACATGTTTTTCTGAGGGATGTTGTAGCCGAAAACTTTGCTTACATGAAAAAAGCTAGAATGCTTGTGAAAAACACAGATTAATCCCATTAATCAAATCTTTGAAGCATTATCATTGTACATGCAAACATGTGCCCCAAAAAACTAATGTTTAATTTGTCAAGTGAACAATACACATCGTAACTTGTCTTTCGTTTAAAATTAACTCGACTTTCATAACTTGGAAAATGACTTTTAAGCTCGCAACTAATTTCCTGCAATTTTGAAATTTTGATTGTAGAACATCATGTTTTCTCTCTCTTGCAAGAGATATGGTTTTATTCTTTCACATATGTGTCTCGTGTTTTTTCGTGCTATCTGTCACATTAGTTTTGTGTTTATTCATTTGTCTCTAAATCAAGCCATTGATTTTTCTCATTAGAAATTGTTTTACATAATGTCATGTCAAGGTTTTTTTGTAGATGATTACATGGTATAGGTGTTGCTCATTATTGAAGGCCGTGCGGTGTCCAATAAATTCTTAAACGCATGACATGTGCAATCTGGTGGATAGTTGTGGCATTAGCATCCGTAACCATAACCCCTCAAGTGTATATTTATATATATATTGTAATTTTAAATTTTAAGTATCAAATTGACTAATTGAGATTTACAGGATGAAAGTTTTGTGTGGAATATAAAGTACTAATTGAACTACCCTAAATGTATACGTGCTTGTGCCTAAGGGAGGAAACTAGACCGTGTATAATGTTCATATCTTATTGTTTTACCTAAAGGGAGATACATGTGAATTAGATATCGGTGTACTATCTTTCAGCTTGTCTAAGACTCGGGGCAATCTAGAGCTTTTCATTGTATATGTGTAAAGACTGTATACAACGTTGACCTCTAAATGCCTTTTGGAATTTGTATTGTTGGATCATTGACAGATACTTCAGAGGAGTAACTTTTAATTGCGTTAGTCACAAGCCTAAGTCTAAAATATTGAAGTTCAAAATCTCGAACAAATTTAGCAGCACTTTACAGAAACAGAAAACGGGATAAAAGACATTTCATGGGATATTGGTCTCCTGTATTTTCTCATCACAACCTTCATTTTACCTCAATATTGTAATATTTATAATTTAAATATAAATTTAACACAAAAGATGATTTTTTAATTAAACAAAAAAACATATATTTTCTACAACGGATATGATTTCTTCATTGTAGACACAATCTCGCCCTCCTCTCTTCTTTGTTGACATACCATTTAACTTCAAAAATACATTTAAAAGATCCTGAAATATTGGACGTAACAGACCACACTAACCACAAACAGTCGACTCCTCCAAAAACATGAATGTACGAACATAGACAAACAGCAATGAACAACCCAGGGTTAATATAGGCTCATTTGGTACAGGCTTAATCCAGTTTTAACATATTTAACGAGTTTGTTTTTTTACTTAAACTCATCACCCGATATCAACCTTAGAATAAGGTAATGTCGATATTAAAAAACCTTAATTGAAAATATGTAACTGTGTGTGATTCTTGCACATCGCAATTAAAAGCAATGTTGGATTTTAGTTGTAAAAAAAAAGTGTATATAGCTACATTTTGAATTTACCTTTTAAGGCTTGCCTTTTTTATATATTACCTGGAAAAGTACATCACCTTTTCTTCGTCTTTAATATACAAAGTCATAATCCTATTGTAATACCTAGTTTCTGCAAACCGGATGTCTAAACAAATTGCACAGACCAATCGCAATAAAAATTTAAGTACTCAGTTTGCTTTATAATCTGGATGCATATCTTCTATCTTTTGAATCTTCATATTTTGTTTCCTGGATGCCTTAATTATCTCACACTCATTATTGAAGCTGTCTGTACTCGTGGTAGATATGGTACAGAAAAAGAAATTCAAATTCACATTTCCATGTGAAATGGAACTCTGTGTCATGCAACTTATAAGAAGGTTTTTTAATTTGAGAATAACACACCAGCTTCATTGGGACCTCTTATATAATGACAATCATTTTGGTCACATAAAACATCTCAAATTTCAAGGATTTCTTGAAGTCATTTAAATCAATCCAAATATTCTACAGGAAAAACCTAGTTTTGAAGAATATCTTGTTTTCAGAAGTTTTATGAATACCTGAACATGCTCTCAAAAGTACCAATTTAAATAAAAAGATATGTAGAGATATAATGAATACTAGGATTAAAATGATGTAAGCCAGACAAGTGTTTCGTCTACAAAAAACTCATCAGTGACGATCGAATAAAAAAAGTTAAAAACATGAACAAGGCCAAATTAAGTACAAAGTTGAAGAGTATTGAGGACCCACATTTTCGAAACAAAGGTTTTGCCAAATACATCTAAGGTAACCTATTCGTGGGGTAGAAAATCCTTAGTATTTCGAAAATGTCAAAGTTTATACATGTAATAGGACCGTCACTCAAAACAAAAAGAAAAAGAAAAAAACAGCTTAAAGTCAGAATATCTAAGTAATGATGACCATGATTCAAAGTTACATGCCAAGTTCTTACTGCAGTGTCCTGAATTTAGTAAAGAACTGCGAACATTCTCATTCCGCGATTGAAACTAATATTTATGCAATCCCGTGGTTTTCTTGTGCAAGAAATAGTAAATGGGAAGCATACGCACTGATACTCTAGATTATAATACACATTTGTGTCATCATGTATATTTATTCTAGGCTGAAATCTAATGTTAGTTGTTTCGGAAGTTAAACTACCTACCTCAAGCGTTTTGACTAAGGATTCATTGCCATTATCTTAATCAGGAATTGGTGTGAACGCAAACCGATGTTGCGTCGTGTGAGTACGGTGTAAAATAATGTAAACGTACAAAGACGTGTGTAGGATAGCTGGTCAACGCAATGAATGCAATTTTCAAAAACGCACCATATTGGTCGGTCTTCCATTTGATCAACCCTTGGGGAGTTATACGACAAGAAAAAAACTTAAAATATGTATTATCTATTATAACATAGCTCTGATTCCTTTTCGGGTTCAGCTAACTTTGGGCAATTTTGGTTGTATTAGCTCTTCAATATTTGCTCTAGGTTTTGGACTTGAAATATTTTAGCCACAATCATCACTGATGGAAGATTAATTGTCGAAATGCAATAACTGGTACCGTTAACGTATTTATCACCGTAACGATAAATTACTAAACTTATCGCGTTTCAAGTTCTTAAGTACATGTCATGAATAAGTTGGTCTTATAAAGCGCTTAAAGATTCTCAAATTACTAGTTAAAATTCAACTATGTTGAACAATGCACTAATGTCAATACGACATTATAACCAGATCTATGATTAATATTTTGGAATTTTCTATGATGATTACTTATGAAAAATAGGCCAATTATCTCCGATCTTACCACAATGGGGAAGAAATATAAAATTATACAAAGAATTTTCAGATTGCGTTATTGCTTTTCAAAAAATAAATCACAAACTGACAAAGGCCATTGTTGTGTCGCACCATTTGTCTTTATAGACGTTATCATTTCATGTTTTCGTTGACATACATTGATTGCTATCAGTGTTGCTGCTCAAATTTGCAGATTTTTTTTATTTTGCCTGCATGTGTTTATCGACAACACATACCTATAAAGTTTGCTGTATGTTCATGCAGCTACACTTGACTTGATTTTCATTTTTCGTTTTTATTTTCACAAAATATATCCTTGAATGAAATAGATAAAATTGATTATATGACCTAAACATTTTTAATAAGTCAAGTAAAGCATCTAGAGTTTAATGTATAGTTTCCGAATAATAAGGAATTGGCAATACCAAATATGAACTGAAAGTTGGTTGAAATATGAACAGGTTAAACAATGCATCATTACGTTCTGTTTCATTGTAAGCTGTGTGTAGTAATTAGTTATATATATAATAATTTGAAAAGTGCATTTTTGGATGTGATTCCATTGGCTTTCTTCTCTTTTTAGTTTTACCAATCAAAGATGAAAAAGGGGCATGTCAAACACATATATTATTTGGCGTTTCTATTAATATTTATATATGGACTATCGGTATATTCCGGATTTTCCAACTTAAAAAAAAACTTCTTTTCCTGCAAACAGATATTATCATCGATAGCTCTGTATGATTAAGTGCGTTTTAAACCGAAAAGTTGTAAAGTGGTAAATTCTAGTCCTAAGCAAACCCATAGCATGTTGAAGTAACAAAAATAATAATTCTCAAGTTGAAAAAGATTACAAATTACTTCTTTTTATGCTAAAAAATATCAAGAGCTAGGTATGATTCCATGCATTTCAAAACCAAAGACGTTTAAAGTGTTAAATTCTGGTTCTACGCAAATCCGTTGCATTTAAAAGTAACAACAAAACATATAACCGAGTTTAGAGCCAGACAAGTTTGTCCTTGTATGGTAACGCATTTTGCTTCAGAACGTTATCGTTTTTTTTTTGTTCATAAATCAATGACTACAAATATCTTGATCAATTAATATTCTATCTAACTTTTTTCTTATTAACGCAAAAATACAGACCATGCGTTGCAAGAACAAATTTAGTTACAGTAATATCATTTACAACGTTTATGAATTGACCCTAAAATACATCTTCATAGCTTATACGCCTCGGTGGTCTCGGTTCTCCCAAAAAGAACGGGAGGTCTCAGGTTTGACCCCCGACCTGATTAACAAAAGATAATTGGAGTCTACTGCTGTTCTTTTAAGCACGCGCTATGTGGTTGTAAATACACAGTTTGGTCGGCTTGGGTATTGAAAAATAAGTAAGGTGACTTGTTTTCCTGTGGACTGTAAATGTGAAATAGGCAATAACAAATTCTGTTCAGCGTGTTGGTCTTCTCCAAAGAGGGGATTATATGCATATAACATTAACGTTAACGTTTTCGTTTTTTGACAAGCATGATATATTTGCAACGGGATTTTAAACAACAATAAACTAGTAATGGAGTTTTAAGTTAAAGAGTTTTATGGACCGCCAAAACATTAAACTATCATTTTAGTCCTGTGGTAGAGTTTTCCCACAGTGCAGTTTATTTTGTAAAATCGCGGTAAAGCGTGATTTTCCGTTTTTTTTTTTCATTATCAAACACGGGAACATTAATCATTTCCTGAATGAGGATATCAGCAAATATGTGCTATGAAATGAAACACTTATGTATCAGCTTTCATTTGATATTAAAATCAAATCTATTAAAAAAAAAATACAAATAGAGTGAACTTGAAGAATTACGATTTCATGTGACATTTTTTTCAATCTTACCGGCTGTCAAAGTATATTAAATTTCTTACATACATCAACCGTAAAATTGAGAATGGAAAAGTGGAATGTATCAAAGAGACATTAACCCGACCAAAGAGCAAAAAACAACCGAAGGCCACTAATGGGTCTTCAATACAGCGAAAAAAATCTCGCACACGGAGCCGGAAATTCAGAACCGCCAAATCTCCCAAACTTCAAAAATGTTGAAAAGTTTAGTCCGTGTCATTACTGTTGCGTAACATTCCAATCCTGTTGCAAGTTAGATATCTTAGTATTTTGCTTTCTGGTCGTGTGAAAAGTGTTATTTTTATTCGTCGCCCCTTTTTATTCCATGGACCATGTTGGCAATATTTTTGCAAACAATTTGCCACCAATCCCTTAGTACATGATCCTTATTTTACGTGAAAGATGTAAACTTTTGAAAGAATATGATTTTTTTTCTTTCTTTTAATTTCCCCCGACGTAGGCACAAACATTGGTATCTTCTATAGATTTTCATCAATCTTTAAATCATGCGTATATCACAATACAATTTCAAATACGTTTTTTTTTCAACTGAAATCCTGAAACAAATAAACTCATCATTTATACCAGGATTACAATTGTGTACGCCGCACGCGCGTTTCTTCTACAAACGACTGACGAGTGACGTTCGCATTTAACGTTCGCATTTAATAGTTAAAGGCCAAATAAAGAACGAAGTTGAAGAGCATTGAGGAACCAGAAATCTTGAAGGTTTTGCCAAATACAGCTATGGTGATCTATTCCTAGGGTAGGAAATAATGATTGTCAGGGATAGAAAAAAAAGAGGATTGTCGATCTATAATATCTTTTTATGCAGACATTTTTGTTGACAGGTGATAAATATTATTACCATTTCACATGGCTAAGTTGATTTGTCGTATATATCAGTGGTCATGCCGGGGTCATGTTTTTTATATGACACGAATGAATAATCTCCTTCAACCACCGAAAAAGACGTGTCATATAATTCGTTTCCATCATTGCAATTTCCTTTCCGAAAGGATGCGCTATCGTATGTAAGGTCATCTTCATTTCGATATTCGCCTTGAATATGGTACACATTATCTGGTGGACAAATTCTTCGATTATGTTTATCATGTAAAAATTCATATTCTCCATTGGCTGCATCAGTATATGTCTCGTTCATATTTTCCGGTTTATTTATGTTATGTACAGCGGAATATACTAATGTGCGCATTTCACAAGAGTCATTAGTCTTCGTTGATGCTAATGCGGTACTCGTTCCTTTAGTTGTATTCGTTAAATCTCTGTTGCTTGTCTTTGAAAAGTGCAATTGACTAGTTTCTCTATTCTCATGTTTATCAGATTCGTTAAAGATTCCCTTTGATCTAAAAACAAAACAAATATTATTGCATAAAATAACATCTACAATTGATCACATTACGATATATGAAAAATAAGAAAAAAATAATTAATTAGTATTTTTTTAGCAAATTGCAAAACAACACAATGCGCTCAAACCTCGCACTTAAATGGTCAGTAACTGCTAGTAGTCTTTTGTAAATTTATGCATCATTTTGATTAGTTTCTATTGTTACTTATTCTGACATAGGACTCGGACTTCTTTTAAACTGAGTTTTACTGTACGTTTTGTTGTGTGTTTGTTTAATCTACATTGGCTAAAGATATAGGGGAAGGGTTGAGATCTCACTAAACATGTTTAACCCCGCCGCATTGTTGCGCCTGTCCCGAGTCAGGGGCCTCTGGCCTTTGTTAGTTTTGTATGTTTTTTAATGTTAGTTCATTTATATGTTTAGGAGTTTAGTGTGACGTTCATTTTCACGGAACTAGTAAACATTTTAGCTAAGGAGCTAGCTGAAGTCCACCCCCGGGTGCGGAATTTTCTCGCTGTGTTAAAGACCCATTGGTGGCCTTCGGCTGTGTTTTTTACTCTTTGGTCGGGTTGTTGTTTCTTTGACAAATTCCCCATTTCCATTCTCTATTTTATTTTGCACTTTTTTAATTCGCACGTTAACGATGAGCCTTAAGCAGACGAAACATACGTCTGGCGTACACAATTTTAATCCCTGTATTTTTGGTGAGTTAGAAATAAGTTTATTTTACTAATAGCATTTTTTTCCAATGTGTATTTGTTAAACACACTTCCTATGTAAATATAGATCTTTTTAGTCAAGGTTTATGATCTATATAATCCATTTGTATTCTTGCCCTAAATGATTATGCTTTTTGGTTTCATCGTCTTATGTATTAATACTTCATGTCTGTATAACCACTGAAATGAATATACTGAGAATTATTTACTATTTTTTGTTTAGAATATACAGATTTAACATTTCATTCGAAAATGAAATTGCAAAAAACATGAAATAATGCGATATTATTAACAAGACTATTCGGTTTCAAAAAGCACTTTCCCACAATGTATAAACTATCCTTTGTAAGTCAAAATGTTTTTAGTAGTTGCACAAAAATGTTACTCACCTTATTTTACATACAATCAATACTGTTGATACAGTAAGTATAAAACACGCACCTAGAATTCCGCCAATCACTGCACCTGAATGAATGTAGCATATATTTAAAAGAAAATAAAAAGAATAATTTACATGTTACATAGAAATTAAAACATACCACATCAAAGTTGATTTTCAATTATTGACATGAATACATCTAAATATAACAAATATGTCAATGATACAGCAACCTTTTTACGCAATACTAAAGGAAGGGTCTCCATAAACAGATAATTGATTTCCCATTGTATATTACGAACACTTATATGCAAATGTCTGCAAATATCTTGTACAATTATAAAACAAATTAACTTATCACTTAACAAGTGCAAACTTATGCATCTTTAATTATCCTGAAAACAGGTGAAGTTAAGCAATTTTCTTTTGAATTTTAAACCATAGATGGCAACAACAAAAACAATTTTCAATCAAAGGAAAAACCAAGGAAGTTTTGACTCATTGTTGAATCCGTTTACTGAAAACTGCATATGTTTCTGTGTGAAAAAAATAAAAGCTGAACATTCTGATAGATTTGATTATTTTAGACAGTAAACCTATGCAATTCAATTAACATAAAATTAAAATTGAGAAGGGAAATGGGGAATGTGTCAAAGAGAAAAAAACCCGACCATAGAGCAGACAACAGCCCACTGCCACCAATGGGTCTTCAATGCAGCGAGAAACTCTCGCACCCGGAGGCGTCCTTCAGCTAGCCCCTTAACAAATATGTATACTAGTTAAGTGAGAATGGACGCCATACTAAACTCCAAATAATACACAAGAAACTAAAATTAAAATTGATACAAGACTAACAAAGGCCAGAGGCTCCTGACTTGGGACAGGCGCAAAAATGCGGCGGGGTTAAACATGTTTTTGAGATCTCAACCCTCCCCCTGTACCTCTAGCTAATATAGAACAAACAAACGTACAACAGTACGCACAGTAAAACTCAGTTTAAAAGAAGTCCGAGTCCGATGTCAGAATAGGTATTGTAAATCTTTGCCTAGAAAGTAGTATATAGTTACCAATATACACATTTTCAGTTCGTTTTCGACTTGTGAGTTTGAATTTCCCGCTGGTAGTAACGTCTCTCTTTTATATATTTTTACACTCACCTGTTGATGTTGTGATATTTTCTTTATCTGCTGGAATATTTCGTAACCCTGGTTTTGTATTAACAAGGAACGCTTCAGTTGTATACATGGTGTACAAGGTACTGTCTAAATTAGAGGAAAAATGAAACGAGTGTAATGCTAGTATTAAACTAGAAAATAAGGGAAATCATCAACTATGAAGAATATATACTTATACCAAATTCATAGACACAAATGTGGATTGACAGATCTTTTTACGTAAAAATTGGCATTCATGATATAAGAGTCGAGCATGTTATTGCCAGCGTTATTGTTATTACATTTAAGGGTTGTACTGTATACATGTTTCATTAAAAGAACGCTAATCAGCACAATTTCGATCATAATGGTCATGCACAGTTGTATATTTAAAACAATATATGAAAAGATACGCATACACTCATATAAGGCAATCTTAAATAGTAAAATTAAGAATCTATAATGCTTTATTATGCAAAGCATATTGATAACCAAAGGATACAGTTGTAATGTAATCGCATTTGTCAACATGTCATGAACGAGGTAATGATATGATAGATACACATCCGTGTTTTCTAGTGATGAAAAAAAATACGCGTTTCGTTCTATGTGTGTTTCAATAAGATCTGATTCGACAAATCGTCAACTTTTGTAAATGTTAAGATTCGTATATCAACCCATAAAATTGCTTCAACTAAGAGCTGTGTATCAATGAATGAATAAATAATTTATTAAAGTGCAACCTGAATTGACATAATATAATATACAAATGTTATGCTCCTTCATATTTTCAACAAGCCTTATAATCTTACGATGCACTGTCATTTTAAAACATAATTATACATGTAGATACATTTGATTTGATATGAGAAAAAATTTTAACAGTTTTTACGTCGTGTAGTTTTGGTAAAATAAAAGTGTTTATATAACATCTTGTCTTATCTTTAAACAGTCTATGACAAAGTTTGTCACCGTTTTCGAGTTGCTCGTTAACAGTTCTTTTAGTGCTTCTTCTGGGGAGTAAAAGTTAACAGAAGTATGTTCTCGCATAATTTCGTTTCTTCTAGCGGAGTAACGGTCACACAAAACCTAAAGGTGGTTTTCATCTTCGATCAAGTTCGAATAGCACACTTTGCAGATTCTCTGTTCGGCTGGAATATTACAATATCGACCTCGTTCGATTTCTAAAGGTAGTGTACCGCATCGAATTCTAGCTGTAACTGATCGCTGATTCTGGACAAAAACTTTTTAACATACGGTTCAGTACAAAATTCGGTCTTAAATAACTTATATGTTCTTAGTTTTGGCATATTCTGAACATTAATAATCCATTCGCTTTTGAAGTTGTCTACAAGTTTAGTTTTAACGGAATCAATTACATATTTTGTTGAAATGGTATCGTGGTTGTTTGTACTGTTAATTAAGGCTGATAGACCACTATTGTTCAAAATTGTTTTAACACTGTTGAATCAGGTATTTTTGTAGCGTGTGGAAAGATCGGCATCCCAAAGGAATACTTTGCGACTTTGTATGAACATGTAAACACTTGCCGAGGTTGCATATGTGTTCTGTTGGGTTAAACAATTAACATATTGGAAGCAACTGGAAAGTGCATTGAATACTAACAAAAAGTTAAAAAAAAAGACAGAGAGAGAAAATCAAGGAGAATAGTGATTGTCCTCCCCTTTTCCAGAAATAAACCAAGTTAATATACACACGCGGATTCACAAAACTGGTTTACCTCGAAAAAAAATATTTAGAAACTGTCCCTCCGAATTCCAATACAAAATAGTTAATAAACATGCATGTTAATGAGAATACGAAATTTTTATTGGCAGACAAAAATCGCGATTCATACTGAATTCATAATGTATTTCCTGATGAAATGCAACTTTCAAGACTGAACGTACTTCTCATGATACCATCACTGCAATGCATAGGAAAAGAAATACAAAGCTTCATATAACTTCTAATTTTATTACAAAAGAAACATTTAATTCTGAGATACAAAAACATATAATCAATCAGACAATGTATACGATTGAACAAATGCATTACAAATAAATCTTTAGAAAATATCAATATAGGGGAAATCTTTGAGAACAAGTTTGAATACACGATCATTTGGTATATGCTCACACGAAACAGATTCTCATTATATATCTACTATATTCGTTGTCGATATATTCTCTATTTCAAATATCTGCTTTCTATACATTAACCCCAAAACTGGCGTAATGACATTGGCGATAATGCCTTGCTAAAAGGCAAAATTGTGCTTCATACAAGTCATTTTAAATAAGCAAAAGTTGGATAAATATTTAGTGTTGTAAGAATGTCGTCCCTCTTTATTGGCACGAAGTAATTGGTTATCAACCACTGGGGTTTACATCTTCCATAATAGACTTACTTTCTTTGGCACTAGACTTTACCTCTCTGACATTCGATAAAAAATATAACTACTTATATGTATGACACCTACAGTGATATGCTGCATTTTGTCTGTTATATAAACGTGAATAGCATAAAAAACGAGCCATTGGTGTCGAACGTTGCATTTCTATTGATAAACACGACCACCAACAATAACACATTTGTTATCAATAGATCAAACCGAGCATCATGATACTATACTTATAAGGATATGTTACTTGATTCAAAGGGGAAAACTATCAAACAGAGACGTAGATGAACTCAACCGTGGGTAATCGTAAGGACTTCAAAATTAATTCAAACCTATACCTTAGTGCAATTTTCAAAATGCACTAGCATCACAAAATCTTACAGTATTTAAACGAGAAAACATATACAAAAGCATTAAAAAAAAATATGACCAATAACATATGAGAAAGTAAGCTAGATAGAACTTTTTGGTTGAAAATGTTTTTAGTCCTTCCAAGATCTATGTAGAACAAAGTTTTTGATATTTCTTTACTTAAGAAAATGCGTAAAATTGAAAATATTTTATTGTAAAAAAAAAACTCTAATGTTTTAATTACTGAGAGAAAATATGTTAGAACATACCATAAGGCATTTTTTGTTAATAGCAAACAAAAGGGTAAAACATGCTACACAGAGGAACAAGTGATTAGTATGCTGGAGTTTCTTATCGACAACATTTTTGTTGAATTTGGAGGTAGACATTTTCAACAAATCAAAACCTACGGGAACGACCTGCGCGCCTCTCCTTGCCGACATCTTCTTATTTTCATATGAATCGGAGTTCCTTCAGACACTTGTCAAAAACAAGAAGATCAAAGAAGCCAGATTATTTAATTAGTCACCAGTGTCTGAGCAGAAATTTGATGAACGAGGGGTATGTCAAAGAACGTCTCGTTCTTTTTCTAAAAAAAGTTCATCGAAAGGTACCAAGACCTTATTGATAAATATTCCGTATCAACTTCACAAATAATACATGATGGTCTTGAACTATAGATTCTGCGTACTGACGCTGTTTATAATCTTAATAACGTGTTAAAGTGTTCTTTTATTTGTCTTTATTAATATTACTTTTACTGTTTGCTCTGTTTTTTTGGTGATAAACATTTGACGTGGCTCTATACTTATGCATCCCGTCATTGTGTTGTCTGTATTATTTTTCATTTTTACTTGTGTGCTTTGTCCGTGTGACTTTTCATGTTTCTTTGATACATATGACGTGTCTCTGTACTTTAAACATCCCGCCATTGTGTTATTGTTCTATTTTTATTTGTGCATACTTTGAACGACAAAATTATTTTATACCTCTACCTGTGTGACGTTTACATTCTGATGTCAAACACGCGATTCTACGCCAGAGTTAATGTTAAAATTACGATTCGGCCCAATGCTTAAAATCCCTCGATCCTTTATGGGTTGATTTGGCATACATAAATGAAACACAAAAATAAGTAAGCAATGAATGAGATTGTTAAATGTTATATATGCTTTTTTGTGCTTCTTTGTTAAATATTTGTTTGTTTTTGTTGTGATTAAGATTGTGACACGGTGTTGACTGCTGTACCCCTATATTGACATTTTTACCTACTATGTCTGTTTGTTTTATTCACGCATCGTTGTCAATATAATGGAATTTGATGCGACTGTCATACAAGTGAGAGGTTTAGCGCTTTAAAACCAGATTCAATCTACCATTTTCTACATAGGAAAATGCCTGTACCAAGTCAGGAATATGACAGTTGTTGTCCATTCATTTGATGTGTTTGTGCTTTTGATTTTGCCATTTGATTAGGGACTTTCCGTTTTGAATTTTCCTCGGAGTTCAGTATTTATGTGTGATTTAACTTTTTAATAGTTTATGCGGTATTTGTAAAATTGAGGTATGCAATGTTTTGTATTTGTGTAATTTTTTAATTTAGGTTGGAGTTAAGGTATATCAACAGTCGTATGTAGGAAAAATCGGGATGGATTTTGTAAAAAATATTCAAATTAATGAAGAACATTATTAAGTAGAGGTAGTCACCATACATTGATTGTATGTTTGTACTTCACTACAACTGGAAGAAAATTGATATCAAATTACACCATTCTTATTTTTGAATTAGCGTCGTCTTCTTAAACGATCATATACATGTGTTTGTTTCATTATAATGATTACAAAAACTGCTACTAACAGATTTAGTTATAAGAAAAATTATCTTTGAATTTCTGCCATTGTTATGGTCATGTGAATACAGATAGATCTTATCATTCTTCGTTGATATGTCAGGATATTAAACATCTGGGAAACGGTTTTGGACCTTGTCACTTGTGAGCAAAAATAAAGCCATTTGGCTGCTAACTAAAAGTGCTGCCACAAATAGAAAGATATAAATATGACACAAATTGTCTCAAAATATGGCTAATTTTTTATGTCAGTTTCTCATTAATTATTAATTTTTAGGATCGTTTTTGTTTTGAAATATCAGCAAATGACAAATATACAACATTCCTAACATTAGCAGTTGAATTTTCCAAAAGAATAATTCGTTGTGCTAGCTAAAGGAAGATTCGTTTTTTTCAGTTCGTTTGACCTTTCTATTAAACTATAAAGAACTCTAATAACCAGCAACATCTGTGTATCCTTTAGACAAACAAAATAAAGCATTTAATCAATTACACATACTTACTTGTTTTGCATATATACCAATTTTTATTTTCGTTGCACTTGTGTTCTGTCATGTTTAATGTTGTTTGTCCTTGCACGAGGGTAAATACTCCAAAAATACATCGGTCTGGATCTTGACTGACGTCTAAAATAATGTATATATGTTTCAAGCGAGGTTAAAGTTGTTTTGTATTATTGATTATAGTTCAAACATTTCTTTTTACCCATAACATAATAATTAAAGATAATATCCATAACGTTTCATCCTGACCGCTATTGGCAATATTTAGCATTTGCTTCGTAAACAGAAGTTAAATTACGATACCCTTTTCATTTTGAAACGTAACAAGATGTATAAAATTTTAGTTGTTGCAATATGTTTCAGATATAACAATTTACAGTGTGATTTGGAGGACATATTTTCAGAATTTATTTCTATTTATTAAATTAAAAATCATTATCTATAACGCTGAATAAATATTTTCATGATTTATTACCATCATAGGCATTGAAAGTAATGCTCTCCCTAACACAAGTCATTTCCAATAGTTGAAATTCCTTAAATATTTAATATTTTTATGCTGCACGGGTATATCAATATGTTTATTCTGTCAACCATGACTGAATTATCAAAATATCCTTTTTTGGCAGAAAAAAAATCAACTCAAGGCAACAAGACAAGCAAATTTATCTGATTTCGTTTTATCGGACGTCCTAAGATGACAGCTTGAATTGGAGCTTAATATTACGTGCGACAACGTTTTTCAGTACATACATTTCAAGACTTTACTTTGTGGTCTTCAATGTTTTTCACTTTACGTTTTTCAATGCAAACTTTGTATCGCATATATCGACATATGGAAAAAGAGAAGGTTGATTCCTAAATAATAAAGTTAATCAGCAGCTAAGGATTTACCCTATCCTTCTTTCAAATGATTTTATAAATGAGAAAAGATAATTCATTTCCTTTCATTACCTTTGGTGAGGTTCGTGTTGCCCAGTCTTTTGTTTTCTATGTTATGTTTCGTGTACTGTTGTTTGTTTGTTTGTCTTTTTGCCAAAGCGTTGTCCGTTTATTTTCGACTTGAGTTTATAAGTCCCTTTGGTATCCTTCGCCCTTCTTTCCTTAGTCTCATTATCATACGATTTAACATTTTCTAGTTCAGAAAATTAAAAAAAGTATTTAAAATGATTTACAAAATATGTAAGAATAATATTCACAATACGTCGACAAAACCATCTAAGATCTAGGTAACGACGTTGAGTGTTTTGAAGGTACTGGTGATAACAGAAAACAGCTGGACCGAACCAAAGAGAGAGAATGATATGTGTTACTTCACCACATTGTGTGCAGAAAGAAGTATCAAACAATAAGTTTGTCGTGAGATAGCAGACAGTTCAAGTAGGGTGAAATGTACACATTTACCTTGTGTTCTAATAATTTCAACCTCCTCACGGAACACGTTTGTCCAGGAAATTTGTCCGTGATAAACATCGTTGCCATCTATTATTTGACAATAATTGGAGGATGGTAGTAAACTGTTTTTTTTCTGCATACAATAATTCAAGCTTCCATAATAATCTAAATCCCATTTAAAACCTGAGTTTTGTTGAGTTCCTAGTAATACAAATAGTACGTTCCTCAATCAAAACGTTTTATAAAATTGCTCTGAGTAGATGAGTATACAATATGCTTATAAATGTGTTTGTATTGCTAGTATTATACAGTAGAGTACCAAAAATATTAATAATATTAGCTAATCGATTCATATCAATTAGATATTGGTGCTATAAAAAAATCAAGATGTTGTATGATTGCCGATGCGACAACTCTCAACCAGAGACAAAATGACATAGAAGTTAAAGAACTATAGGTCACCGTACTGCCTTCAAAGATGAACAAACCCCATACAGCATAGGTAGCTATATAACCCCCAAATTACAAATGTAAATCAAATGGAACGAGAAAATTAACGGCCTGACTTGTTTGCGAAACAATAAACACATAAAATATGAAACACAGGAACAAACGATATCACTAAAATATAGGCTCCTGACATCGGACAGGGACATAAAGAGGGTGGCAGTGTTAAACATGGTAGAAGGCTCCTACCCTCGTCCTAACCAGGGACAGTGGTGCAACGGCACAACACAATAACAAACTCTATAAAATATTAAATAACTAGTTCATATCATTTATGTATACGTTTCTCGTTATCAAATGTATCAATCTTATATGACAATGACAATGTTCAAATATACTCTTACACTTAAATCAAATTTTATGAATATAATAAAATAAAATATTATTACTTTAGATATTAACTTACTGGGGTTCTATTTAGATTTGTTATCACCTCAAAACTTTCATTATTTAGCTCTAAAAAAATGTTTATCTTGAGTTAAAAAAAAGTGAAGTTATTCCAGCTACAATCTAGTAGTATCTGCTCCCATGGTAGATCTTCCTTCTTGTTTTGTGTACACACATTCGGTATGAAATGTTGACAAAATCACAATCCCCGTATTTTACATATTCAAAGGATTTAATACTTTTAGATTTAGACGGTAAAAATTCCACGTTGTTACAATGTTGTAAAATATCTTACTGTAACATCCGGAAGGTTACAAGCAACAAAAAGGAACGTACACACACAAAAAGTCCATGGCAAATTTTGAATTCGTTTAAGCTTCATGCCATTGGTTTTGACATTTTTTTACTGCTTTAACGATTAGGTTTTTTTCGCAGCATACATAAACGAACTGCCGCTCCGTAAGAAAAGTCACGACCGTCGCAAAAACAGACTAATTGAAGTTCAAAGTGTCCTTTGCTTGTCTGTTATTTTACATTTCTAAAATGTTTGTGGAACAAGCACATTCGTATTTCTTTCCATACCATACCTTTATTGTACCCAAATTAACTATGTGAAGAGAACCATGAAATTCCCGTTATTATTACCACTCAATCCCTCTACGTGCCGCATTGTTGCAATTATTATAGATATTGCTATTTCAAATATTCTACATGAACAAAAAACTGATTCCTCGGTTAATACAAGGGTCGTAAAAAAAAGATTTTGATACCAATGAAAACAAAATGCACACACAACAAATACATATTTTTTTGGAAGTGGAAAATGAGAAGGGTGTTAAATCTTTGCACGTCCCTAGAAATGCCATGATCTAAATACAAACTGATCTAAAAGCAATGTAATTTAAAGGGATCTAGGCCCTTCGTTTTGTTTTTAGCTTGTTCCTAGTAATCACAACCTCTGTTTTGTCAATGAGGAACTGGTTTTTAGAGGTTTAGAGGTTTAAACCATTAACGCCGTAAATATCGTAATTGGGCACAATCCTCGTGTAATAAACAATTCTAAAATTGCCCGTTTATAAATTTTGAAATTATAAAGTAACTAAGGTTTCAACTCCCTCAGGCAAAGTTGACCTTAGATCGATTTGGCTATTTGTATTTTGTATTTTTGTCATATAGCTCTTCAACTGTTAATTCGGTACTTATACATCCCTCGGATTTCAAATGTTTGCCTTTGAGCGTTCCTGATGAAGGTAAATCCAGAAAAGCGCTTCGGACGCATGAAATTATTAAACGTGTTGTTTTCAATTTGTTTATTCTGTTGTTAATTTTTCTATGTAGTGTCTTGTATTTGTTATATATCTCTTCGTCGTTTTTTTGTTTACCATGATTCTGTTGTTCACTTTCCGATCTTTCAGTTTTCATGGTTTTAAATATCTTTTTGGTAGCTTCCGCCTATTCTTTTAAAATTATATATTGATCATCAGACGTTTACAGGAAAGATGCTACACTTTTTTCATTCATAGGGAAATAATTTAATTTTTGGATGTAACACGTCTTCTGAGTGGCTGAAAGTAATTTGTCTATCAGCTCATAGACATAATATTCTCATATAGCCGTGACGTCATAAACGTTTTTTCGTAGTTTACTCCTTAAAAATGTTATTTAGAGTTAGATTATAAGGAATGACTAATATTTTTTCTGTCTTTTTTTAAATACCTCAAAAATACGTGGGTTATTCAGTGAGCACAACATTTTTGATGTTATTTCTTCATAGACAGAAATCATATTACAGTCATTCCTTAAGTTACAATTATGTTGCAAAAAAACGTGTTTTAATGAACTTCAGGTCTAAGAAGTTTCTTACAAGCAACGAAAACGCAAAAAAGTAGGTTCGAAATGGAATCTACTTTTCTTTCAATTGCACTCTTGATGTTTCTTATATCTAAAAACAATTCAAATAAGTGTAAATAGAGGCAACAGTAGTTTATCGATGTAAAAGCTCAAAAAAGCATTAGGAATTTACATATTAAGGTAACAAACAGAAACTATTGGATTCGCATGAAATTCTTAAGGAACAAGACCGGGTGGGTTTCCTGCTTTAAATTGCAGTATACATACGTTCGCTTGTCCAATGCGTTAGTATGGTAGAAATAAAAAAGTTTTGTAAACGCTCACAAAAATATCCTGTTGGTCTATTGTGAGTTTACGTATGAAAGCTGAATTAAAATAACCTCGACAAAAAATGTTCTATTTCAAATGTCGTAAGAATAATATGTACAGGAATACACCAATATTTCAAACTGAACAAAGAAGATTTTACATTGGTTATTTAATTAATTTAAGTATTACCACATCTACCAACTATATGAGTGTCTACTGAACTGCAACATCT
This sequence comes from Mytilus californianus, assembly GCF_021869535.1. Lineage (NCBI taxonomy): Eukaryota > Metazoa > Mollusca > Bivalvia > Mytilida > Mytilidae > Mytilus > Mytilus californianus. The sequence goes on along the minus strand of NW_026262695.1, from coordinate 988,107 downwards.
TCCTTCCAAGTGATTACCGTTTACCCCATTACAACTACCGCAACAAATTGTTGTGCAGTTTCCAGGGTCTGATGATTGACGGACTGAACCATTGTAATCTTAAAGTAACCAAAAAATATAATTTCATTTTTTTTTAAATTCTAAACCCTGCTTTTTGTAATTACACACTTCAAATATACAAAATTGAAATAAAAAAAAAAACTGAATTCATGAGAATATCGACAAAGAAAACGAAACACGACAATATGAACTATAGAATAAATAATTTTATATCAAAAGCAGAGAATACACACGGCAATATTCTAGAAGAAAGAATCTGAACATCTATCCTAGTACAACCTAATGCTAACAAATGACCTATATTGGCATACACATAGTACTTAGATATTGACAGACTGTCATAACATTCAATTCAACTGAACTGTGTGCCTCTCCTTGTCGACCTCTTCTTATTTTCATATGAGTCAGAGATCCTTCAGACACTGACAGAAGATTAAAGAATACAAATAATTTAAACTCACATTCAGATATATTGATGATATTCTTTCCATTAACAATCCAAACGTTTCTGATTGGGTTCCATTAATATATCCTCCAGTACTAGAAATTAAAGAATCAAAAGCACGGTTATCCTCTGCCTCATTTGTAGACTTATACCTCGAATTTGACAATAAGCGTTCATCTCAGTACCAGAATGTATGACAAACGAGACGATTTTATTTTGAAATTATCAATTTCCTCCACCTTACAAGCAATATACCAACTTCACCTGTATATGGGATATACATTTCGCAACTCATTTGGTATGCAAGAGCTTGCAGCTGCTACTCTGACTATATAAAACGTCACCAGTGTCTGAGTAGAAAGTTGACGAACCAGGGTTATGTCAAAAAAGTGTGAATAACAAAAATACCGAACTCCAAGGAAAATCGGAAAGTCCCTTATCAAATGGCAAAATCAAAAGTTCAAACACATTAAACGAATGGGAAACAACCGTCATATTCCTAACTTGGTACAGGTATTGCCTTAGAAATGTTGAAAATGGTGGATTAAACCTGCTTTTACAGCTAGCTAAACCTCTCACTTGTATGACAGTCTCGTTCTCTTTATAAAAAAGTTCATATGAAGATACCAAAATATTCCGTATCAACTTATACATGATGGTATTGTGGTATAGATTGTAAGTACTGCCGTTATTTATCATTTTAATTGCATGTTAAATTGTTCTTTTTATTTGTCTTTGTACACAAAAATGGTGTATATTGTTAATCTTTATGTATACTGTTTAGTCCATTTTTTCTAGTCAAGTAATATCCTTTTTGCGTGGCTCGGCATTTATACATCCTGCCATTGTGTTATTGTGCTATGGTCAATTTCTGTATTCTTGTCTTTCTTTTTTACGTATGTGCTTTTTCTATAGAGTAATTATATGCCATTTTGTTTTTCTTTCTTGACATATTTGTTTGTTTTTATAGTAATTAAGATTAAAACACAATGTTCCTCTAATTTTTGACATTTTGACCTTTTATGTCTTTTTGTTTTGTTCATACATTGTTGTCTATATAATGGAATTGTATGCGACTGTCATACAATATAGAGGTTTAACTAGCTATAACACCAGGTTTAATCTACATATTTCTACATAAGAAAATGCCTACAAAGAGTCAGGAATATGACAGATGTTTTCCATTCGTTTGATGTGCTTCTGCTTTTGGTTTTTCCATTTGAAAAGGAACATTCCGTTTTGAATTTTCCTTGGAGTTTTGCTATTTCACTTTTTAGCGTATGCTCGACCAATGAGATGGGCATTTAGTAGTCTCGGGGAGGTACTGAATTTCCTTATAAACTTAACCACAGTCATTGTTGGGACCATACAATTTTCACTTAAACACACAAAAACAATGCAAAAGAGACTGTAAAAAGTTTTGTAGAAAATCCCAAAAGAAAAATGTTCTAATGTCTGTTAGACACATTGTTTGAAAATTTGGTAAATTTAAAACGATCAAATTCAAGATAGCCTATAATGGTTTCAGAAATGTTTGAAGGAATTAAAACAGTTTGCTATTTGTTCATTAGTTTTAAGCCGTTTATTAACATGCAGGCTACAAAAATTACAATGATATTTCAGATTCACTTTAAAAAATATGTTTCTACTACACAATCATTTTAACAGTTATGGGTATTCCTGATGAGAACATTTGCGAATTTGCGAAAAAATGATAAAAATATGTGACTACTAGCATTTGTAATTTTGTTATGGTTAACAAAAATTTGTCATATTCAATAAAATGCAACGGTGACTTTAGCAGATGATGCATTGGCCTCTACCCTTTCAAATGTGTAAATATAAGAAAAATCACCCGCGAGGAAAATATTCCTTAATTTAGAAAGTTAGATTCGTTATAAGGTTGATAGAGACAAGAAAGTCATATGTACTCCTATATCTGGAAATTGATACTGAAGGACAATTTGCAACAAGGCTCTATGGCAAACCCAATACATTATTTTTTATTTTCAACTTCCAGGTTTACAGCAGTCAAATATCATCTTATCTAGATATTGCGTTTTTATGTGCCTCCATTGATGAGAAATGACAGTATAAACTAAGGTGATGTGGTATATTTGCCAGTGCCGTGTAGCATTCACTGAAAAAACCCTAGTGTTTGTTTCAATCAAAACGATATAGCGGTTTCAATAACAATGGAATACCCTCAGGTCAAAAACCTCTTGAGCACAGTTATGAGAAGGAACAGCTTAAATGACCAAGTCAAATGTTCACCTATGGTTTCAAACATTGGTTAGACGCTGCAGTGCCTCAATGTTTTAACTAAGTGATGACATTTTAATCTGTGATCTCATTTGATGCTATTTACTATATCTAACTAAATTCTCTATCCTGTTTACCTTTGACCTAGGAAACGTGCACTGCACATCTATTTACAACATTTATACAATACAATTAAACCTAGAATTTATGTGCTGTTCCATCATTTTCCATCAAAGTAGAAATGAAGAATTTTTTGCATCACGTTGAAAGGTTTGGATTTCATTTTTATAACAACATATTAACTTTGTCATGTTTAAAAAACGCGTAAGAATAATATTCATTGAAATGTACGACAAAGTGGACCATAAAAGTAATACAAAAATGCAGCACATTCAAAGTTTTTCCTCCTTTAATAAACTTCTAATAGCATGATTAGGTAACGTCGGTATAAGACAGATTTCTTTTACATTATCACGGTTATGTTTGTCTTTAGCTGTAGTGAACCTGTTAGAAAATGTATGTTATTTCTCGATTTTTACACTTTCAACATATAACATTTGTAAAAGGTTAAAAAACACCACAAAACAAAAATGTCACTTTCTGACCTTATAAGTTGAGTTCAGAAAAATTCAAACTGGCATCTCAATATAGAAAATATATGTGCTATAATTGCAAGTTAGCGAATTATCCACCAGAAACCAAAGGACGAGGATGTTATTAATAAAATAAAAAAAAAGAAACATGGTGTTATGTCGTAAATGATTAATTTGCACGGTAGGAGAGCGGAAAAAGAAACCAAATGGATAATTAACCTTATAAGTCAAAATCAAAATGACAATGCCATGGCAGAAAACTAAAACGACGAAAAGAAAAACCAACAGTTTACATGACACAACATAGAAAACTAAAGATGGAGCAACAAAAACCCCATCAAAACACCGGGGATGATATAAGGTGCTCTGGAAGAGTGCGAAGATCCTGCTTGTGTCCATAAAAACCATACATGATTATTAGCCTAATCAAAGCAAATTACCTCTATAAACAAAGAAATGTGCTGAATTGAGACAATACTGTATGTCTTGTTCTTGTATTGCATCGATTCTATTAGGAAGGCAGACACAATTGTGTGTTTTCGTCTGTAAAAGAAATAAGTACAATCTATTTTAATTTGACTGTAGAGACTTTTAAATAAGCTTACTCTTGATCTTTCACATATGCAGCAGGGAAATTGTTGAAAGTGTTAATGCATATGTCTAGTCAAATTAATTTTGAATGTTACATAGTCACACTTTATAAAAAACGAAATTACTTAAATCTCAAAAAAGAATGTTCTTAAGAGTTATACTTACATCCCGAATACGCTGTCTGTAACCAAAATAACTTCCCATGTTTTCAGAATAACATTTTTGTTGACAATATCCAATTGATGCCACTGCAGGAAATGAGCGGATATGATCGTCCTCAATTTGAAAACACCCTTTAAGAAAAGTATGTAGAATTATTAGATTTCAATTTGAATAAAAAAATCTGTTCACTTCTGGTATGTTTAACAACGGCACATGTTCTTTAACGAAACAGTCTCGACTATTCGTTGATCCTTTCAAAACATCTGATAATGTCCCCGATTTTTCTATCTTTAGTTTTCTGTATGTATTTTTTCGACTGGTGTTAAAAGTTGAAAATTGAGTGAAACTGACGTCAAAATTTTATGACATTTAGAAGAGATTTGTCAAAGTATACATGCAGAGGTTGGCTTTTAAAACTTTAATTTACTACTTTTTTTACAAGTATCTTTTAGGACAAACTCACAATGCAAGTAATCGTACAGCTTGATATCAATTCGAATTGATATTTTACAAAAGAGATCGTGAATTGACTACCCTTCCAATGTATACGATTTCAGCTGTGTTTATGGAGTTCGTGTTACATTCGGTGTCTTCAAATTGCGTTCGGTTAAGTATTGCTTTCCTTTGTGTCTCTTTCTTTGGTCAGGGTGCGATCTGTTCTTATTCGCCCTATGGGTTTTGTTGTCCACTTGGTATCGTCATCCTTTTTGGTTTAAGTGTGTTTAAATACATTACAAATGACACTAGTCTATACTAGAAACGTTTTATTATTACGATGAACGTTGTCAAATTTCCCCTTTATTTCGAATAAAAAAAAACCCCGAAAAATGAAAAAAAAAAAAAAAAATACACCGAGAAGGAAATACTCTGACAAAAATCGAATTATAAAATAATAAGATATACTGGTTACGGTATTTTACAATATAAGAATAATGATTTTTCTTGAATAAGCGTTCCTAAAACTATTATGAAATGTGATTTGATTTGCATTAATTTCAAATACGAATAAAATCAGAATAGATGTTTGCCCTTGACACAAGTTATATACATAATCATGATAATACTGTCCAAATTCTTCCGGCAAAAGTGACTTGATGTGAAATTGGACATTTTTAAAAACTGAATACTTGTCCACGAGAATATCATTAGCTGTTATAACACACTTTATTTTAATAGTCTGTTGGTCAATTTCGAAGTTATTAGAAACTAACGTTGCAACTCCAAATGAGGTAAGTTTTTTTCCAGTACTGTAGTATTAATACATCCTTAGCTCTAATAGTTTTGGGTTTGAGCGTTCCTGATGAACAAAAATCCAGAGCACTGCTTCTGATGCATACAGCTTGTAAAGTTATATTTGTTTCTAGCGCTAATATGATACTGTTGCTGAATACTAGTCATGCTTGTATCATCAACGCAATAGTAAATATTGGACACTGGGTTATAACATACCATGTTTGAATAATTCTCCATTGATAAAATTAGAAATTATTTTCAAATTTAGGATTTAACTGGTACGGGAATGTTGATTTATTATTTTTTTTTGGGGCTACAGCTCCTTAAAGATCAAACAGCCTATTTAATTCTACCAATTATTTGTTTTCTAAAAAAATTGTGTCGAGGTAATTCATGATTTTGGGAACAAAATATGATGAAAAAAATGGGGGTCACCGACTTTGTTTTATCACTATAGCAACCTCAATTTCATGTTTTTCTCTAAATTGAAGATAATTTCGTAATTATTTCAAGTAACTATTATTCAGTTATATCAAAGCCAGAACCAATTTTTTTTTCTAAACAAAACATATGATTTGTATCTATCTATCTAATAAGACTCTATACTATATGATCTAATATGTTTTAATTTCTAAATTAGGGTTAGCATCATTCCCGCCCAAAGTTATATGTCAAAGTGAAATATTTTTCCATTGTGAAAAAATATCTACTATTGATTTCTTTCAAAAACATTACAAGAGCGGAAGAGCATTTTGTACTCATTAAAATATGTCACCGACCTTTTAAAAAAGTTACGAGTTATATTACGTTTATTTTTTCATTTGTTTTCAAGAGAATAGTTATCTATCCCGAGAACAATGACTCTGACGTTATAGTACAAGTTTTCCGTAAATTTTGATAAGTAAAAAAAATGTAGTTTTAAATAATAAAAAAAAAACCATGGATTTTATTTTTTGAGAAAACCGGAGATCTAATTTGTATATATCTGTATTTTACAGATCTAATAAATGCAGCTCAAAATCGGCTTTCGAAAACACTGAAAAAACGTATAATTAATCGTAATTACATGTATGTGCTACTCCTTTATATGACTCTTATATTAAAATTTAATACCATGTAGATGGTAACAAAACCAGACGAATATTATCGATTATGTAAGGGATGATGAGAGAACGAATAGGACTTGTAGTCCTGAAATGTTATGAGACTAATTTCATAGTACTTATACCGGCTACGAAAATGTGAAATATCATAATTTTCTGCATGTGACTAATATGTTTCTGTATGCATATCATATTTGACCTAAAATCTATGGCATGTTTTGCTGTCACTCCCTTATTTTTATAACATGTATGTTCGTCCTTAATGTATTTATATATGAAAGTCAAACACCGATTTCGGTTGTTGCTGAAAAATATATTTGTTTTTTTGTACATTTTCTCGACACGTTTGAGTTGTTTTACGGCGTCTTTTATAGCTTGCAATGAGTTATGGGTTTTTTTCTCATTGTTAAAGGCTATCCGATTACTTATAGTTGCTAACTTCTACGTCATTTGGTCACTGATGGAGACCGGTCGCATTGGTAATCGTACCACACCCTCTTAGTTTTTCAATACTAATTTCATTAATGAATTTTCATAGATATTCCGATATCCCAACGACAACATTATCCAGTTTTCGGGTAAATACTCTGTTTTAATCAAAACCCAATTCATAAAATAAAACAACTTTTTTAAAATAATTTGTTAATGCTCCATCAATAGCGTTTGCAAAGTAAAGGTAATAAGTTTCGAGAGTGAAATAAATGTATTACATAGACAGTAATAGTAGTGATAGACTGACCAATATAAAACAATAATACAATTACGCTGCGTTTAAAATAACCATTGTATGTTTGTTTGAACTCACGCATTACTTTAACCTCACCATACAGTTTGGCAAAGAATATTTTATGATTTATATAATAAATATAATAGAATGTAATTGATTTTATTACTTTTTTCAATACATTTTTCGATGTTTTATTACAAGTAAAGTGTCGATACCCTTTAGACCTTAAATTACAAAAGGTAGAACAAATTACCCTAAATCATCCATATTTTTATACAAACACTTTCAACTAACATGCCTGTCGAGTTCATTGCTGTCGTTTTATTAAGGAAACAAAGAATAAATGTCCCGAATGTTTCAGTCAGATTATTTTCGATAAAATGCAGAATTGATGAATGCATAGTGATTCCAGGACTCCACACTTTAGGAATATTTGTAGCTTGCCGTGAACTGTTACATGATGTTTAAGTCATATTCATTTGGTGTAAATCATCACTGACCTTTTTCCGACACGACTTTTCGGTATTTTTAACAAAACGTCTTTTGATGCAGGACGCCATATTGAAATTTTCTAAATGGGCGAAATGGAACACGATACTTTGCCATTTTTTTGTTGGCCGAAACGACGACGTAATAGAGCTTTGTCTCACAATACACGTTGCGCTAGCTAATGCACATAAACAATAGGCTGTTTGGTCTTTAAGGGTCAAATATTTATACATTCTTCAATAGCTCTTAAACGTTTGGTTTTGAGTGATCCTGATGAAACAAGAATCAAAAGAGCGCTTCTGACGCACCACATTTGTAAATAATATTGTCATTTTAATAAATTAAACCATTTCGTTGTTAACAAATAATTGGCAATTAATTTTGATAAAAATGTGTTTAATTACGTGCGCGTGTTTGCAAAGTTGTATATATAAACGACCATTGAATATCACGATCTTATCTCTTAGCAGCTATATTAAAGTTGAATTAATAACTTTGGGAAAAATATCATTTAAAAAAAAAGATTAAGATGATATGTCAGCTATTGGAGAAGGGTAGAAGTAAAACATATCCATTCTTCCAAGTTATAACTACCATATCATTGTTGTAAAACCAATGCCCCTTTATATCATATGGAATATATACTGTACTTTCGTCAGCTTGATGACAAGTTTTGATGCAGAAAAAAAAAACAAATTGAATGTTCAATCTGTAGAAATTAGTTTAATTCATTTTTGTTTCAATGTTCACGCCAGTGTTTCTATTATTCCTTCTTTTTTGTTTAAACAATGACAGACCTTTGGTAGTCTTTGATTCATTTTAACGTGTTAAGCTTGATACGAATGAAAACTCAACATGTTTTGCACATTTCTGTACAATGTTTTAAAGATTTTTCTTGTTATATTTCTTGTATCATTGACACAAATATATGTTTTTCATTCATCTAACAAATTGAAGTTACCAATTATCTCAATCCATCGTGTTGGTACTCTGTAAATAGCCTTTCCTATCCAAAATTCGAGTTCATAAGCAATGCCACTTTCCCTGTGGTATTCTTCTCGGCTTTCTAGGCCATTAGGTTTACATTCATCTTGAGCGCGATCCCACGTTATGCCATTCGAATCAGTATGCAATAATTCATGCGCTGATTTTACTAAAGAAATATAAGATAAATTGTAGTAAGATTTGCAATATCAATTCATATAAAAAGCTTTATATTTTAAGTTTAATTTGCATGATACCGTCTGCAATACCATGAACAAACTGCACAACCAACTCTTTACGTCACAAAAAAAATACCCTTTTTCAATCATAAAAATCAACATTATTGACACAAAGCTGGTCAGTGTCAAGGATGAGGCTGGTGTGTTAAGAATTTATGTATATATACATTCCATGAACAATAAATAACCTGTAATATTAAACAAAAAGTATAACTATATGAAGTTCATGTTTAAAATCAAAACACTGACTAATACATAGAAGGCAATATCGAAACCTTTCTGTCGTCAATTGTGAATACATATATCCCTAACATCACTGAAGAGACATTAATTGTCGAAATCCGGATATGGTGTACAAAGTTTTGCACCTTTGCGATATACCATCTTTCCGCAAGTTTATTGTTTTCTAATTGGTATTAAATTTTTAATTAAGATCCATGTTAAATCTGGTGATCAATTTATTTGGAAATCGCTAATGGCAGTCATCAAGGGTTAAGAACATCAGCTGTTCGACCTGTTAGTCAAATGCGTTTTGTTAAAATATACTTTTCACTTTTTGGTCTTTTGGAAAATGTTGTTTGTGCTGTATTTAGACCCCTCTAACAAGAAATGAGTTTTAAATGCAAACGTATAAAAATTGCGGTTTTTAACCAACGCAATCATAGATTTGAACTTTGTTTTCAATTTAGACTTCCATATATACATACATATACACATTATAAGATAAATGAAGGTAATAAACAAACAAGTCTGACTAAAATATATATCAATTAGTAATAAAACGAATGTGTGAAACGAGTAGGTATTACAATGATCACATGTAAAATTGGCTTGTCGTCGGAAACTATTCACTATTAAAGTATTAATCGGAAATTTAAAGTTGATTCATCATTATCCTTATTGGTTACATAAAACAAGGAAGTCAAAAGTTCACATAATATTACATTTTTTAAAAACGACAAAACCTTCATACTTTAAGTACACATTTGCGAATATAGATTATAAAACCAAAAACATTTAGTCGAACCCATTTTTGCCAAATCAGAATACATGTATCACACATTATCGTAAAATGTCGTCTAAACCTATTTGTTCAATGTTGAGATTTAAAATAAAATATCATCAATAACATGAAACAATTATAAATACCTAAATTTATAACAAAAGTCCAAATATCGAAAATGAATTGATTTCAGTTGATCAACATCATGATCTGTATTCTCTTTTAATTGTATCAGTTTCAAATACTGGGCTGAGGAATTGAACATTTTGTATACCTACTTTTTCATTGGTGATAACATGTAAAGATTTTAAAGTATAAACCAGGTTTAATCCACAATTTTCTACAAAAGGAAATGCCTGTACCAAGTCAGGAAGATGACAGTCAAACTATTCTTCATTCGTATGTTTGAGCTTTTGATTTTGCATTTTGTAAAGGAACTTTTCGTTTTGTATTTTCATTAGAGTTCGGAATTTTTGTTATTTCACTTTTCTAATAAAGATGTTACAACTATATATAATTTCTGTGAACACTGAAACACACATACGGAATAGAGTCTCAGTGTTCTTGAGACATTTTCTGTTGTTAATTTGAATGCATACGCGTTTAAACAAAAGAAGAAATTCAGATACATGTAAATATGATTATACGGAAGAAAGCTTTATCTATAACTATGATTTGATATTGAAATTAGATACTAAATGAAAATGGTAAAAAAAAATACTTACCATAATGTATCAAAATTATCACAATTAAAGCATATAAAATGAGCATGTCAACGGCAACCATTGATGATAACAGCATACGGGAAAAACGTATCTGAATCATCATTGTATACACTTACGACAAAACAAGGAAGTTAATAGTTAAAAAAACTAATACATTAGGGAAAAACTACAAAATGTACTTATTTGTAACATCTCATTGCTGAAATTAAGTATAAGTAGAAAAGAGTTAATTAAACACATTTACGACGTATTGAAGTATGTCACATTATCGCTTTTTTTTTAAATGTGCTTTGTTCTTTTTTTGTGAAAATATTTACAGGATAAAAGCCTATAAGCTTACTATTATATAAGGAGATGAGGTATGATTGCCAATGAGACAACTATCCATCAAAGTTCAAATTAAGTAATCCTCAGCAAGTATAGCCAACCGTGCGGCCTTTAACAATGAGAAAAAACCCTTCCGAATAGTCGGCTATACATTTCTACTTTGTCCCAAAAAAAATATATCTTATATAATTATAATATTATGATATATTTGTATAGTCCCAAATAGGATTACAATATTTGTCGCTTGACTCTTAGCAACATTCAAGCAACCAATCAATATTTTTATTCATTCAGAAGTATATTATGTGTTTACACGAAGACAAAGACCTTGTATTGAAATACGAAAAATACATATGGTAAAATCATTTACAACGTTTATAAATTGTCCTTTAAATATTTCTCGAAGCATATACGCATCGGTGGTCAACGATAGCGTAATTGCAGAGACAGCTAGCGTTATTTTACCCTTTGTCTGCTCACAAAAAAATAATAATTAGATTTTGCTGCTTCTCTTTTAAGCAAGCGCGTTCTGATTTAAAATATAACAACTGATCCCCTTGAGTTTTGAATAACGTTTCCAGGTAAGTCTTCCTGTGGACTGTTATCTTAAGAACTAGTACGTGAAATATCCTGCTCAACGCGATTGACTTGTCAATAGATGTGTTTATAATCATATTACATATTAACATATTCCTGTCCTGAAATGCGTTTAGTATTTGCCACTGGGCTTAAAACAGCAATTAACCGCTCTATCTTTTGAGCTTTGCTGTGTAAAGAGTCTGATTGATAACGCAAATCATCATTAAAGTTCATTCATTGCTACGGTATAGTTTATTATCAATTTAATTGTTCTTGAAATAGAGATGTCGAAGATATTTAAGGAATATTCAAATCTATAAGTCGAAGACAAAATGATAAAACCGTGGCAGAACACGAATAGTCTTCAAACACAACATAGAAACCTCAAGACTAAGCAACACGAACCTACCGAAAACCAGTGGTGATCTGAAGTACTCCGTTCTAAAATGTACGTTTTTATCTATTATCCTTATTCTGTTTTATACACTGATAATTCAATTTTGATCTGAAACGGTCATTTTGGTCTGAACAGCTCTTAAAAGAATGAACTATAAATTATATTGTTCGGTCAATGGACATACTATTTACAGTTGTTGTTTACTTGTGCACATCAACATGATACTGAATTGTCTCAAAAGCTACGGAACAATACTGGATGATTAACTGCAATCAAATTGTCTAAATAGTTCATTTACCGCAGTGGATAAGTCTGATAATTTACAGAAAGACTGAACATAACTGAATATTTTATTATTCAGACTTGAGATGATGTTAAGATTAAGGCCATAGTTTATGTATTCTTATTCAAAAATAAATGTATGCGTAAAGCCTATTTCGACATGTTTTGCCATCATTATGACATCACCAGTGACCTTTCTTACTTAAATTGTTAATATTTTACCTGATTGGTGATCAATAAACTGAACATGTCTGTGATAATTTTGAATGGTTATCTATTTTGGCAATTTCCGGGGTAAAATATTGACTATTTCCATATCTTCTTCTTTATTAACGAATCGTTTTGGCACGGACTTATAACCTGAAAGAAAAATATACCGTTATTGAATATCCGTTTCACAGATGACAGCGGATATGTTCCATTTGTCGTAACCACAATTCCGTCCCCTTTTTACCGAATGTGACCTACCGAACTAGAGTTATTACCGGTTTGTACTAACATGAGCAACACGAGGGATGCCACTTGGGGAGCAGGAATTGCGTACCCATCGGGAGCACCTCAGATTACTCCTAGTTTTTGGGGTTGTGTTGCTAGGTCTTTAGTTTTGTATGTTGTGTTTTGTGTACTGTTGTTTGTCTGTTGGTTTCCTTTTTTGTTAAATGTACCATGTTAAATGTAATGAGGCTGACATGTATAAGGATCAGACAAACCAATTGCATATGTCAGTAAAAAAATGCTTTAGTTCTGTGTTAATGCCTGCTTTAACCACTAGTTATGCTTTTAATCAGTCTTATGGATATATAGGTTTTTAACCGGTCATTGTGATAAGCAAGTTTTGATACCAGCTGGCTCTGTGCTTGTTTATATAAAGAATAAGTGCATCCATTCATTTATTAGTGTATTGCTAAGAAACTGTACTCATATTATAATACACTCAATACATATATTTTGGAATTTCTTTTCGTGAATTAACACCCTTGGTAAAAATAATTTTATTTGATGATGTATACTGTACATGTTTTAAAAAAGAAAAGAATTTATGATTCTTAAACTATTTCCCAAGACATACACATGGTATATAAATGCATTGGAAATAATAAAATATATGGTGGGACATGTATAATTTTATGCCAATTTTTTTTTTAGTCTTGTATGAAATTTTCAACTATGATAAAAGCTTTTTGTTATTTTAAAATTTCCCGTCGAGCGTAATTACAGAGGAATACATTTATTGTCCAAGTGCGTATTTTTTTTTATAGTAAAGTGGTATCGTTTATAGTATGTGGTCTACATTTATGATATGTGAGAAATATTGAGGTAAAAATATAATACAGTTCATCCTGAGTTATCAAATATACTGATTAAAAACAGTGGCTCAATTTCAGTCAAATAATATAGAAATGGTTGTTCCATGAAAACGATTGTAGAAATATCAGTGAATTGTCATAGAGTTAATGCAAGCTAATTTTGAATTAATTTCACATCAGGGCCATATAAAAAAGACCCATTTTTTTCTTAGTGTATCACTGGTCCATGTTTGCATGCTAGCTACATTATGTCAACCAAAATATAGATGCCTAACTATAGCCCAAAACTGCGATTATGATTGAGTGTGTCAAAAAAGGATGACAAAAATACCGAACTCCAAGGTAAATCCAAAAAGGTTAAGTCAAAGTTTAAGAAATTAATCACGACAAGGACATTCTTAACCAAAACAAAACGAGATTATAATGTCTTTCATATATAACTATATATATATATCATATATATAATACTGTGAATTTTAGAAAAAAAGGTACCTCTTTATCTTGGTTTAAAACATTCTCCGATTCAAAATAAAACAGGAACATGTAAATTTTCTAAATTGTATCGCTTAGTAGCATTTGATTTTATTAAAATATGTAAATCAAATAGTTGAATCAAAATGTTGTATCAGGGTTTTTCTGCTTGAATTCAAAATATTAGTCGTGAAAAGAGAATAAAGCATTCACAATCTCAGGCTAATGAAAGGGGTCAGAGACCCGTGTGATCATATTACATTGTAGCTTTTGATTGCCATTATTGCGATTATAAATAAAAAACCGCACAGCTATGATGAATTAAAATTTAGAAATAGTTTATTATATTAGTTAAGCTGGCTTGCACTCAACACATGTACTCCCATAGTCCTCAACTTCAACATCCACCATTAACCTGAAGTTTTGTTCAAGTGAAAGGAATTCAATATGTTGGGCTTTAAGCTTACAACTTTCTAAGCTCCATAGTGACCATTACCAAGATTTCCAAGAGCCAGCAATTCTTTATTTCACAACGTACTCAACGAATGAAATGCCAGTTAAACTGTTTTATATATATAATATCCTCTACGGTTCATTTGGCTTTATCGGTTTACATATGCTTTGACATTTAAGTTCTGAAAATAACTGTATGCCCTAACTTGACATCGGTAAACTAGCTTCCTATTATTCAAGAGTGACATGTCAACTAGCCGAGGCATCAATCTAGTGATTGCAAAGACAGTCATCAAATATAAGAAGGTTTTTACTTGAGAGCACCAGACGCACATGCTGAGCGTTGGCACGCGAGTATTACCATCTAGAAGGCCCAATCAAATACAAAGGTGTCGAACATTTTAAACCATACATTCAATTATGGTGTACCACATCTTGCTACATCTATTAATTCCGGGGCTAGAACCATTTTTTTTTTGTTTCTTATTTATAACACGTTTCTTTTTAAAATTATCTATATAAGAATGTAGCTAACATGGTGTTCGTGTAATGCATTTAACAGTTGTAACCTATGTGACCAATGTTTATCTATATAACTATGTTTCTGTTTGTTTTATCAAATATTATTTCGACTAACACTGAAATATTAACGTAAAGGTTATTGAGGAGATAATTATGTGTCCTGTGAAGGAGAGACAGTAGATAACTGACAGTTAAACGCAAAAGTAAAACAAAAGCTGACAACATCATGCCAAACACAACATAGAAAACTAAAGACTGAGCAACACGAACCCAACCAAATATTGGTAGTTATACCAGGTGCTCCAGAAGAGTTAGTAGCTTCAGCAACATATGTGACACCCGTCGTATTACTTCTATAAATTATGTTATAACGTTATATAAAGTAATTATGCGTCATGCAATAGCGGATTGGTAATTGATTCTTAACTAACCCTTACCAATTTTGTAAGCCATCGGTCATGTTACTATTTCTAACCTTCAAACTTTACCGAATGATTTTTTTTTCAAATAAACCGTTTTTTATTACAAAGGATAGAGAATAATTTTACACAGACATTGAAAAATTTAAAGGCATAATAACACCACTCAAACCTAAAACGAGATAAACACAAACTGGTTAGTTTATATGCTCTGTAAGCAGATCATGCTCCACATGTGTCATTCGTCCACATGTTGATCACGTAAGTACAAATGTTGTGATAAGTCTTAGTTGGTAGGTCACATTCGAGGAAATAGGACGAAATTGTTGATACGATAATTAGAACCTGTCTGTCGTCATCTGTGAAACATAAATGCCATAACGGTCAATCAACTCGTGATGGCTTCCGTAAAACTTTAAATATATGCCCTCAACTTAAGTACTTGGAACTTTTGGTTTAATAACTTCCTTGTAAGCACCTGCTTTGTATCAAGGATCTTGATTATCATGTTACAAATTGTTAAACATTACATTAGGAAATTCCAAAATGAGTAAAGATCCCGAGGATACTCATGTCTTCAAATAAGTCATAACATTTAACTTTTTTTTTTCAACTTTACATGTTTGAATTGCCACACATAAGAATTAAGTAGATTAAGTACTAGTGTAATAACTCTTTTTCAAATTTTTCAAAATAGAATAAATTAAAGAATTAGATATATATATGCATTGATAAATATAGCTATGATATAATATTAGAATTACCTGTTTCAAACTTCAGTAGTTGTAGTTCCTTTTTTAGATTCTGCAGATCAACATTTGAAGGTTTTGCTCCGGTTGGTCCTACCAAAACTGTTAGTAGCAACAATATTTTCAGATATACCATTTCTTCTCAATAACCTTTACGTTAATATTTCAGTGTTAGTCGAAAAAATACTTGATAAAACAAACAGAAACATAGTTATATTGATAAACATTGGTCACATAGGTTACAACTGTTAAATGCATTACACGAACACCATGTTAGCTACATTCTTATATAGATAATTTTAAAAAGAAACGTGTGATATCTCTTGTGTGTTTTTACTAACTATAAATAAGAGACAAAAAAAATGGTTCTAGTCCCGGAATTAATAATGTAGCAAGATGTGGTACACCATAATTGAATGTATGGTTTAAAATGCTCGACACCTTTGTATTTGATTGAGCCTTCTAGATGGTAATACTCGCGTGCCAACGCTCATCATGTGCGTCTGGTGCTCTCAAGTAAAAACTGTCTTATATTTGATGACGGTCTTTGCAATCACTAGATTGATGCCTCGGCTGGTTGACATTTCACTCTTGAATAATAGGAAGCTAGTTTACCGATGTCAAGTTAGGGCATAAAGTTATTTTCAGAACTTAAATGTCAAAGCATATGTAAACCGATAAAGCCAAATGAACCGTAGAGGATATTGGAATATATAAAACAGTTTAACTGGCATTTCATTCGTTGAGTACGTTGTGAAATAAAAAGAATTGCTGGCTCTTGGAAATCTTGGTAATGGTCACTGTGGAGCTTAAAAAGTTGTAAGCTTAAAGCCCAACATATTGAGTTCCTTTCACTTGAACAAAACTTCAGGTTAAGGGTGGATGCTGAAGTTGAGGACTATGGGAGTACGTGTGTTGAGTGCAAGCCAGCTTAACTAATATAATAAACTATTTCTAAATTTTAATTCATCATAGCTGTGCGGTTTTTTATTTATAATCGCAATAATGGCAATCAAAAGCTACAATGTAATATGATCACACGGGTCTCTGACCCCTTTCATTAGCCTGAGATTGTGAATGCTTTATTCTCTTTTCACGACTAATATTTTGAATTCAAGCAAAAAAACCCTGATACAACATTTTGATTCAACTATTTGATTTACATATTTTAATAAAATCAAATGCTACTAAGCGATACAATTTAGAAAATTTACATGTTCCTGTTATATTTTGAATCGGAGAATGTTTTAAACCAAGATAAAGAGGTACCTTTTTTTCTAAAATTCACAGTATTATATATATGATATATATATATATATAGTTATATATGAAAGACATTATAATCTCTTTTTGTTTTGGTTAAGAATGTCCTTGTCGTGATTAATTGCTTTGACTTAACCTTTTTTGATTTACCTTGGAGTTCGGTATTTTTTGTCATCCTTTTTTGACACACTCAAACATAATCGCAGTTTTGGGCTATAGTTAGGCATCTATATTTTGGTTGACATAGTGTAGCTAGCATGCAAACATGGACCAGTGATACACTAAGAAAAAAATGAGTCTTTTTTATATGGCCCTGATGTGAAATTAATTCAGAATTAGATTGCATTAACTCTATGACAATTCACTGATATTTCTACAATCGTTTTCATGGAACAACCATTTCTATATTATTTGACTGAAATTGAGCCACTGTTTTTAATCAGTATATTTGATAACTCAGGATGAACTGTATTATATTTTTACCTCAATATTTCTCACATATCATAAATGTAGACCACATATTATTTACTGATATATGTTAACGCAAAACAATGGATCAGAGGGAATGTTACTGCTTAGAAATGAGAAGTTGACAATTAAAAAATTGAAATCATCACGTTTGTCATAGATTTTACTCTGAAATCGTCCATCTGTATCAATATCGATGAAATAAATTTATTATATATCCCAGATCTTGAGATCAAGGATACTCCTGAAAGTAGAAGGTTCGCTTGATTTAGTTAAGCCAAATCAAATACAAAAGTGAAGAGCATTAAAAAATTACAAATTAGAAATTAAAAAGTTGTGCTTATTTAGGCCAAAGCTATCTTCACCTTGGTGTAGAAGAACCTCAGTGTTTCAAATGCGTCAACATTTTATACACAGTAACAAAATATTAAAAGTACCATCTTTTTGCTTTGAATTGATTACAATTATGATCACTAGTAAACGAGTTTTAGTGGGAAATGGTCATTTTGACCTTTACCTCAAATGAAAAGACTGAACAATAAATTTTTACTTTATGTTCAGTCTTTCCGTCAATATTCAGATTACTTGATTGTAGTTAATTCAGTACTGTTAAGACAGTTCGCTTAACTTGCAATCAATTCAGCACTGGTTAATAGCTTTTCATACAATCCAAAATATTGTTTGTCTATTCCTTTAAACATGTTAAATTACAGCTACTGAACAGTCTGATCATTGCCTAAACAGATCTCAACTGACTGCAAGCAAATGGTCTGAGCAGTGCTGATTTAACCGCCATGGATAGGTCTGAAAATTGACTGAAAAAAATGAAAATGGCTTCATAGTTGATTGTTCAGTCTTTGATGAGCTGTTCAGTTCAAAATAGATGTTTCAGACTAATCCTAATTTACTTGTGGATGTAAAGGGACCAGGCAATTTACATCTCATGAAATGCTTACACCACTTAAAGAGTATTTAGATTACAAGTTGATAAGACAGGAACACAACAACAAACTTTGCCAAATGATATCATCAAAATGTCTGACGTTTTGACGAACAACACATTTTTAGAGTTTGGTGAATTGATATTTAAGCAGATAGTTGATATTCTAATGGATACGTACTGTGCACAACAACTGGTTTACCTGTTTTTGTGCTCACATGAAGCAGAATACATTCAGAATCTCAAAGACAAAAATAAAAAGCCATCTTGAATAGATCTTTTATTTCAATATCGAAGATGTCCTGTCATTAAATAATAGACATTTCAATCAATGTTTACCATTTATATATCCCAGATCCTGAGATCAAGGATACTCCTGAAGGTAGAAGGTACGCTTGATAGGTTGATATTTTCATCGATATTGTTACAGATGGACGATTTCAGAGTAAAATCTATGACAAACGTGATGATTTCAATTTTTTAATTGTCAACTTCTCATTTCTAAGCAGTAACATTCCCTCTGATCCATCGTTTTGCGTTAACATATATCAGTAAATGCATTACCCTCGTATGTGTTCACACTATACGGACGTCATAAGCTGGGTAATGCTCCTTATACAAAAAGCTGCTCAAACAGATGTACTACTGAAATCGAACCAACAAGTTTTGAAGTCACCACCACCACGAGTTGGTTGGTCGAGACGATGTGTCAGTGCCTTAAATCCAAGGACTTCTTAAAGACATGTTTTCATGTTATTGTCTGAACTGTATCTGAAAAGATTGTTTCCTATTCACGATTGAGCAGTTTAACTGAATGTGGAATCGCATGGAGGCTGAAACATGCATACTAGGAGAAGGCTCCTGCTTTGTCGACGAACCCGGTCTCGTGCATTTTCTCAGTTTTTTAATGTAAACGTGTTTTTTTTTTTTTAATCTTTTTTAACGATTTACGAGATTTGAATATCGGTAGACTATACTGTCCAAAAAAAATAAAATGCAACAACCATTTTTTTTTTCTTCATATATGATTTTTTTTCAAAAATTTGCGTTATTGAGACATTGACACATAATCAAATTTAAAATTTAAAATATTCGATAATTAAATTTTAACTCTTATCGTTGATGCTGATCACACATGACCAGTTTATATAGGCATGTGTAACGCAAGATGAGCATGGTGTATTGGAAAAATTAGGGCAGTTGCACATGCGAATCCTGTATAATGATTAAGCGAGTTTCATGAGAATTAAAGACACCTAGCAATCTAATTTAAAATAGTCGTTAAATCGTTTCTCTAAGCTGCTCAGATATGCCAGGACTAATTGCAGGGACCCGGAACATCACCAAACATCTTCCTTTCGGAGCAGTACTGTCTATAGAACTCGCCAAGGAATTTGTTTTTTCCCTGCTGAAAAGGCTGCCAATAATATCATTATTGTTTGACGTAAATTTTACATTGCGGTTCTGCAAAAGGAAATCACGAATTCCAAAACATTCCACCTGACTCCATTTTCGGAAAATGACATCTGTAACAAACATTAAATTTTAGCTACCTCTTTAAAAGCATAACCGAATAACATGAAAGTTCCAACTATGTACTGGCTTCCGAAGCTGCACAAAACACCTTACAAATGTAGATTTATTTCGTCTTCAAGCCATTGTTCCACTACGAAACTGTCTATTCTACTTACTAGTTCACTTGGTACAATAAAACACCTGGTAATAAATAAGGCATTTGAAAATAGTGGAAAATAATTACTTTTGGAGTGTCAAAATTTCGATGGAAGTACTTGATAAATTGCATGCTCATATTGGTGATTTTGCATCTGTTCAAAGTTTTGATTTTTCTACCATAGATACCACTTTTCCTCATAATCTCATTAAGAAAAAAATCATACACTGAATAAAATGGGCATTTAAAAAGTCATAATGCAAATGGATATGTTCAAACTCTTTTAGGTCATTTTTTTAGTAACAACAAACAAAAGAACTATGTCAATTGGATCTGCTTTCATACGATAACTGCACTTGATTTTTTACTAGATAACATTTTTGTCCGTATAACGTCAAATTATCGGAATTCCAATGGGGAATAACTGTGCACCACTTGATGCGTACCTGTTTCTGTATTGTTACGAGTTACAATTTGTGAGACTATCAAAACAACATCTGATACAAAAATTTAATAACACTTTTATATATTGGCTCTCAATAATGTATGTACACTAAAGAGATGTATCCTGCTGAACTGAAGCTAATACTAACAATGAACACTGCCCTTTAACGGGGAGCTTGATACCAAAAGTTACGATAAAAGAGATGATTTTTCATTTCCTATTGTTAATTATCCATTTTTAGATGGTGCCGTTCCCCTATCGCCATCTTATGATGTTTATATATCTCAACTTGTTCGATTCGCTCTTGTATTTAACAACGTATTTGATTTTAACGTGCAGACTTCTTATACGTTCAGGTATTTCACATCCAATCTTTAATGGTAATATTCTATACAAAGCACAAACATATCGTCATTTACCTCAAAAGCTAATCAAACCTTTAAACAGACTTATTCAGAAGGGATATAGTTACGCTAATGTTGTCAGATTATTAAGGATGGCATTTCTTTTGAAATAAATAAAGGCAACAGTAGTAGACCGCTGTTCAAAAGTCATAAATCGATTAAGCGGAAACAAATCCGGATTACAAACTTAAACCGGGGGAAACACAATAAATATAAGAGGAAAACAATGGAACAACAGAAACAGTGAACTGCAACAAAAACAAACGTCAACATACATAGAGACGGACTATTTGATAACAACTGCCATATTCCTGACGTGGTAATTAATGTTGATTCACTCATAGGGTCTTTGCATCGGAAATAAACACATTTATTCTAAAAACAGTTATTGCCATGATACGGGTTATGTTCTTCTCATATATTTTATGATGGTATGATACTATACCCCTAACGGGAGGAATTGTGCTTGATTTTCATATAATGGAGAAATAATCTTTCAATCAGTTAAATTGAAGTCTGGAGCTGGCATGTCAGTAGCTGTTCGTAGTCCTTTGTTAATGTATGCATCATTGTCATGTTGCTTAGTTTTTTCTGTTACTTATTCAAACATCGGACTCGGACTTCTTTTGAACTGAGTTTTACGGTGCGTATTTCTATATGTTTGTTTATTCTACATTCGCTAGAGGTATAGGGGAGGGTTGAGATCTCACAAAACATATTTAATCTCGATGCATTTATCGCTTGTCCCAAGTCAGGAGCCTCTGGCCTTTGTTAGTCTTGTATATTTTTTTAATTTTGGTTCATTTATATGTTTCGGAGTTTAGTATGACGTCCAATTGCGCTGAACTAGTACACGTTTTTGTTAAGGGGTCAGCTGAAGTCTGCCTCTTGTAGCAGGATTTTTTTCGCTGTGTTAAAAATCTATTTTTGGCCTTGGGCTGTTTATTGCTCTTTAGTTGTGTTGTCTCTTTGACTCATTCCCCGTTTCTGTAGTTCAGTGGTTGTCGTTGGATCATGTCTGTCATATTTATTTTCGTAAATCACTTTATTATAGAAAAGGCCGTTTGTTTTTTTTTGTCAATTGAATTGTTGAATATTTCATGTCGGCGCTCTTTATAGCCGACTATACGTATAGAGATTTTCTCATTGTTGAAAGCCGTACGGTTGCCTATAATTGATTACATCAACTTCATTTGAACTTTGGTGGATAGTTATCTCATGTGCAATCATACTACATCTCCTTATTTTTATATGTATTGGCCGTTTAAAAATAGAAAATTTTACGATCAACAGTCTCGCTATAGAAATAATGACCCAATATTGTTCGGAGAATGTGTAGTGGGATCATGTAAGCTAAATGTCGAAACTAGATCCTATTTAATTCCTTTATGATTATATAACTAAATGATAAAAACAAACAATGTATTGTACTAAGCTTTTATATTTCTATAATTCAGCCTTTCGAGCATTTACAGTACAAAACAAACTTTTTCCAATGTTCCTAAAGGACATATAACTGTATTTGACAGTGTCTATACAAGCGAAGGAAAAAGATACAATCCCCATTCAGGAACATTTATTGCAGATGTTTTGGGATGGTATACATTTCTTTTTACTATCAGAGTTAGATACCACAGCTAGTTATTTTTCACTCAACTTGTAAAAAACAGTAATAAAGTGGTTGAAGGAATGTCAATGTCTGGCACAAAATACCATCAACATAGCAGTGAAAATAATTTTGCAATCATTCATTTAAGCATCGGTGATAAAGTAAAACCGGTCCATGGGATGGAAACACCTGTACCTTTGATGACTTATCTAGTTTTTCGGGATATCTAATGAGTTTTTCTTAAAACATTTTAACCTTCTTGACATCTCTCAAACAATTCTGAAGTCACAAGTGCATGTAAAATGCTTACAACAGTACTATACAACATAATTCTAATAAAAATGAGAAACAATTAATCTAAAAACAAAGCTTATCAATTGTAATAATTTGATACTAGAACTGAAGGTAGATGAATTGAAGTTACAATGATCTGTTAATTCTGGTGATCCAGTAAACAGGATAATTAACCTGTCATAACGTTTCAGGTGTTGCCTATTGGTAATATTTTTTTCTTTTTCTTTTGTTAAATTAGTTTTTAATATATAATGTCAAATTTTATTATTATATGATTATCACCTTCGTATGTTTTGCTCACCATCACCGAACACTGTCAAAATATCCTTACGACACATGTCTCTTTACATTCACAGAATGCTCAGAAAGTAACAAAATAAAATTGAACGCAGAAAACGTGTGAAAGAATATCTGTGCTTGTGAAAAATGAAAATGTAACTATAATGTTAATTGATTTGATAAGCGAATTACTCCTAATTTATATCAATGACTTTCATAATTTTATATTTGGCCAAGCGTTCACAAGAAATAATAACACTGCCTCAACAGGACAGTTTGTACCGTATAGAAAACTAAACTACTCTGGATATCGATGATACTTGAACTATTTTTTCGAAGTGTCTTCTCAAAATTAATATCAGAGTTTGTGAACGTGAGTTATCAGTGGCATCTCGTTTGGTTTACTTATATAATTCTTTAATTCAACTTAAATATGGGCTTAAGTTACTGTCTTAAGAGTAAATACTGATGTTTTTTTCACGTGTGTCCATATATGAAAATGTATGCACATATAGGCTGAAATATACAAATTAAGAACTACTATGTTGGAAAACGACAGACAATAGCGTATGGCAAAAAATAAAAAAAAAAACAAAGCAACGACAATGCAAATTTTCTATAAAGTATTTTGCTACAATAATTCCTGACAAACGATTTAACTTTCATGTCCTACTTTTCGTTTAATTGATGACTAGACACGTCTTGTGATAAATTGCATTGGTGTGACTAGTGTTACATGTGATAAACTACGAAAGGATGACAAATTGTTAGGTTTTACAAATATATGTTTACAATATGAAAGTTGAATTAATATCAGAGTTACATATTTGTCTTAATTTGACCATGAACGGGGCGTAACATTTGGTAACATCAAAACTGCTAACATTCTTCTTGACATCTTTCCCCCCAATTTGGGGGGATCATAGATCAAGTGTGCGTTGTATAATGTCATTGCATTTTATAAACAACATATTCACAATCAAATATGGCAATCAAATGACCAATAATGTCACAGCAAAACACAGGAACTATAAACAAAATTGAAGACACAACACGGGACACATCGAGATAAAATTTAAATAACTTGGCAGGAATTATTGTATAAAGTTTCGGCATAAAAACTTCATTTTTGGTCAAAAATCAAAGAAGATCAGTATTGAGCAAAAGAGAGAACATCAACACTGATAAGTTATGTAAAAAATAAATACACCAAATGTAAAAGTATAGTATACATCATTTAGCCAGCGTTTTTGCACGTCACAATTTGGTTTATACTTTTTAATAATTTTGCCCATTTGTTAAAACTATAATGATCTTACATCCTGTAAAGATTCGATTTTTCAACACTTAATGTTTATCTTCCGTGAAGCTCGACTCGAAAATGTTTAAAAATCCAAAAAGTAATGCAAACTTTGTAAACGGGATAAAACGGTAAAAGACCAAAAAATATAGCCAAATAAACATAGAACTGCACGAGGGATACGTATTTCTTTTTTGAAAATGAATTTAAAATTGAAAACGGCAAATATCAATCAAAAAACATTCGTATTTTCAAAACACTGGTAACAGTCGACTAGTTAATGAATCGACCCAGTGGAAGTAATAACATTAACAGTGTCAATTTTACTGCAACCGATGAAACCAAAAATAAAAGATGAAGAGCTGATTAAACCACAAAAGACCTAAAGTATAGCTAAACATGGACAAGAAGTCAGGGATTTGTACGAGAAAGATATATATTTCACAAAGTTAATACCTTGCAGAATAAATTTTGATTGCATTATTTGTATGTAGCATTTTGTAGAATAACAATGAGTAATCACGTGTTAGTGAACAATCGCAAAAATAAACGCACGCAATAATTTCTGAATTTACAACTATATTAAGGTTACGAAATGCATACACGCATTAAAGATATTTGAATAATGCGAAATATTTAACCCTTTTATTCAAAACATGTGCTTGTTGGAAAACTCTATTAAGAAGAGACAGATTACCAAAGGGATAAATTCAAAAATTATAAGTTGAAAATTGAAAATACCCTGCCGTTAAAAGACTAGACACATGTCTACAAGACACTGCATAGAAAACTCAAGAATTGAACAACATAAACTCAACCAAACGTAAATGATGATAACAGGTGGCAGGAGTTAGCAGATCTTCTTTTACATATTCCATCCGCCGTGCTGTCATTGCAAGTACTAATTCGGTGATAATAGATTCGTCACTATAGAGGAAAACCTATCTGGATTGTGGCTACAGCAATTTAAACATATCCATGGTTTACATATTTTTCAATGTGAGGCAAAGTAGCTAAAAGAGCGTAAGCATAACAAGCAAGACCGTCTAGGTTAAACTATACAAGAAAATTTTGACTTATATCAAAATTCATTACTTTATTAACTTGAAATTTACAAACCAAATGTATCGTAAACGTCACTTCAATAGCAGAGTTGTTCGTAAAAAAGCTATTTCAGAGCACATATTCTATCCACACCCTTCACAAATGCTTCAGTCAAATTGATAAGTTTTGTTATATGACACAATTGTTCTGAATATGCGATTAGCATTATGCATTGGACGATTGAAATCATAGAATATATACCCAGTTGGATATATTTACCTTGTTTTGCCCATCCTTGTGCAGATAAAAGATTTCGATTTGCTATTCCATGTATTCCTTTAAATCATTTTGTCGATATCCTTATCCTGTACTGCACTTAAAACAAGCTAGGCCAGGTAAAATCCATACAGATACAAATAGGTAACGATTGAGCACACAAACCTAACGGAAACTGGGAATGAACGCTGGAGCCCATGAAGGGTAAACAATTCCTGCTACAGAAGTGGCATCTAACGTGTTACTCATTAGAAGTAAACATACGATAATAGGTTACACATGAAAAAAATAACGTCACCATAGACGAAAAGGGGATGGATTATATTCAATACATATGGAATCTACCAGTGGTCACCTATTACACGTTAACATATCAACAACAGCCGTTCTTTTGTATGTTCAAGTATTGTACACGGAACTTATTTTACTATCCAAAATGCGCATTTCAACAGTTGATGTCTCTACGGGTATGCACGAGGCCACATTATCAAAAAAAGAAACCTGTTAGAAATGTTAAAGAGCTAATCTAAACGAAAAGGACCATACAAATTGCCAAGTAGAGAAACGGGATTAGAGCCATAATCAACATGATTATGGAGGAAACGTTTCTGTGACATGATCTATCATTGATATTGTCATATTTCTAAATTTAACGTTTTACAAAACTTTGAATTGTATGAAATACTAAGGATTTTCTTTCCCAGGAATAGATTACCTTAATTGTATATGTTAATTCCACTCGGAATTTTTGGCCCTTAATGCTCTTTAACCTCGTATCTTATTTAGCCTTTTAGCTGTTTTGATACGAGCGTCACCAATGAGTCTAATGTAGACGAAACTTGTAACTGGCGTACAAAATTATAAGCCTGGAATCGTTGATGATTTTTTTTTTTGATTTGAAATGATTTTGCAGGTTAGTAAATCGCAATGTGTCTCTTGTTCCTGGTTTTAATATTCATTAAGATTGATTTAATGCGATGAGATATATATGAGATTTAATGTCAATAATGAACAAAACAAAGATATTCCACTATGCAGTACTAACATTTTGAAGGCGTAGTTTAAATTTAGTTTTCAATAAGCCTTGTCATACATGCTGGTTTCTGTCATGACGGATACAGATCGATCATAGTCTTATTCCGGTATCATATTTGAAAAAGAATGGTCATAGACATTTTCTGAATCTGATTTCCTGGACCTTGACGTTGTATCATATGTCTGATGCTCACAGCTTCGAATTCCTACGTTGCTGTCATAGGTATTCTGATTGGTTTCTTCTCGCCTTCTGTCAGTTAGATTGAAATGATCATACTCTCCATCGACAGACTCTATATATGTGTCCTCAACATTACGATTTTTGTTCACTTGTACATAGCAAATATTTGTATGTCCTTGTTTGTTTGTGTCCATAGTAAGATTCCCTATCTCGTCATTCACAATTCCATAAGTATGGTTAATTTGTTGTTTTAGTTTTATCTCTTGGTCGTTCTTTGTCTCATTGTTACATGGTTTTTTTGTCAAATCATTTTTACCATTAAATGGGCCAATTCGTTCAAAAATAAACACAAATTCTGTTTGGTAAAGCAAAGCTTTTTTTCAAATAAACATGTATGTGCTTCTGTCGGTTAAATGTATATGAAAATACTAATTGAATTAAAAAGTTGGATATATCTTGTTATCTATGTGCATGTAATAGCAAACATTCTTTCTTTCTATCTTTCTGATTTCTCTCAATGAAGTGAATACGCTAAATAATCCTCAGAACAATCAACATAATTTGATCATTTTCGTATAAATGTATTGTAAAGTAATTTGTAATTACATTTTTAAAGATCAACTGTTTGATATCGAATGCTTATTACACTGTATTATTTTTGAATTTTAGGAAAAAACTTCATGTATACACCCATGTTTTCATCAAGTTACCGGTTATTTATTTTTAAAACCAACTTTATTTGTTACATTCTTATTTTCACTAATTAAAAAAAAACAAAAATATGGACATGTTCGTACTAAAAGATTACATATCAGTTGTTTCTAGTAGATATTACAAATAGTCGCATATACGATTTTTTTCAAAACAAATAGTAAGGAAGAAAAGAGAAAATGATGAAAGTCTTCATTGATAGTCAAGCAATTTTCTAACTCAAACAATAGACCACTTTCGAGTTATGTCCTTCACCAGACAAGTTCGTCAATTATGCGTGCCTTCATGATCGTCATTACGCAGGATAAACTAGAAATAATGTATGTTTCTTATATACTTATTCACGATTCCCCTAAACGAACGAATGGTGTTCACTAAAACCAAGCTTTTTAACGGAAATGCACCAAACTCGAAAGTGGTCTATTAAATTATCGGCTTTTAACTATTATCACAAATATCTTACGAGAAAAAAAAGTACGTCACGAACATTTCAGTATTGCTAACAACAATTGTAGTTGTAAGATATTTCAATGAAAAGAACCACTATTATCTTTGATGCATTTTAAAAAGAGAAGTAATCCTATATTAAAATACAAATGTACTTATTTTTCCGTTTAATTACCGAGCAATTTGTTTACGATCTGCGTTGGTTAAAGAATAACTTCAACAACGATTTGGATTTCATCTATTGGTGTGTTGTATCATAGGATATATATGTTAAAAGAAAAGTACCGATTCAAAATGAATATGGTTTAAAACAGAAATACAGATAGGGAATGGTCAAATACTAAATGCATGTTCATTTTAACATCATTCCGTATTTTTTATGATTTCGTATCATAGTTTCAAAATTCAGCTGAAAGTGCAAAGTTATATCAACATATGACTAGGAGTTGAATGCAACTGATTCATTCAAATGCAGTTTAAGGAGACAATTGAAATGTTGTGTTCCGATCCAAGCAGCGAATAAGTCGGAAGAAGAAAAAAAACACCTACAGTTAAGCGACTTGTAATCAATTTTATATATTATTTTCCTTGTTTTCAATGTATTATTTGAAATTGCTACACACAACCTTTCATATGAGAAATTTCAGCAGATTTGTTACACATTTTGAAAGAAAATGAATTGATACCTTAGTCTGCATACCACTACTGATGTGACAAAAAGCAGAATAGTGATCGCTGAAACGCAGCCACCAGCAATAGCATCTGAAAAATTAATCAAAAGAATAATGAAATCAGAAAAAACAAATTTAACTGCTTAAAATAAAAATAGAATTTAACAATACAAGAATTTTTTGGTTGGCTTTCAAAAGGGCTTATACTCGATATATTTTCTTTGAAATAAAGACATTAGTTAATGATAAGGTCATAATGAAAAAAACGTAGATTTCTCTTTCCTGATTTTTGTTTTCAGAGAAAAACAAGAAAAACTTGCTATTCTTTTTTTATTAAAAAGAGTAGAGCCACTAACAACAATAAACGGCCCTGAAAAGAAATATCATTTAATGTTTGAGTAAATCTAATATAAATTTATTGCCAAGTATGTTATTTTTGAAAGCATAATACGAAACACTGTTTATCTGCCTCCTATATTATAGATCTACGAGCCTTGAATAAGAATAAATATCTTTTTAGTTTTTTGGTAAAAAATATATTTTAACTGAAACAATTGGACATTTAAACTAATGTTTTCATCAAAAATTCACAACATGTAGTTTATCTACAGTTTAAAAATTACAGATTTTGAGGGCCAAAATTATGAGTAAGTGAACTAACTCCTTTCTGTATATTTTCAACAAACACAAATGGCAAACAATTAAAGATAAAATCCACCATCACTTCCGGTATCTCCCACCCGATGGGAAAAAATCTATGTATATTATAATAACATTTCTACAGTTAACATTTTACCATAATCTACTAATCAACATACCAGTTAATACCTTTGAAGGTGATATGTGTTCCTTTTCTGTATTGTCCTTTATTGTATTATGACTTGAAACGAGCAGTTGTCCAGATGTTGGATCTAAAATTATATTACTTAAGTGAATTAGTTTGTGTTGTATAATTTCTTGAATGTTTTTATTTCCATAACATTTGAAAATTACTTTAAACTGCGTCTGCTATTAGCAAAAGAGCTTGTATTAAAACAATAACTGTCCTTCATAAACTGTAGTACAATAATACTGATATTCAGCATATCCAACTATTGCATCTTGCGTTAGGGGGTACTTCTGATACAGTATTGGACATAACTGGTGCGCATTTTTCGTCAGGTATTATATTGGGCGTGAAAGGAAAGGGATTTAAATTCTGCGCTGATGTTAAATAACAAAACCGATACAAGATTTAAGTGTGGACTTTCTCAAAATGTAATTGCATTGAAAAGTATTCCGGCGTAGTATAGTTAAGCTTTTTGGTGTGTTTGATACAAAATGAAGCGAACGGTAAACGTCGACTCCAAATTTTAAGACCTGCATTGGCCTTACGTAGGTTTTCATACATTCATTTATATTGAAAGATGGGTCTCTTGGGACTATTAAAATATCATTTCCTTGAAAATCTTGAGGTAAACAGATATAAATAGATAGAAACTTAAAATTAAGACTTGAAGTTATTTATAATTTGTAACGCAAAACTATTACAAATGTTGCTTAAATAATTGTAATTACTAATTCTTTCAAAGATGTATAAAATAACAAACCAGTAATATTTTGTTGTCATTATTTTTAAAGTAACCTTGTATCCCCATACTCCCTTCAAATTTAATAAATTCTTAATTCTATGTGATGAAATGATGTAAAATTTCATAAAAACTACATTAAGTCCATGCTTCTATTGAAATTTTTAAAAAAACAACGTTGTTAACGCACAGTTTAATTTTCGAATAGTATCATTTTCAAAAGGTATCACATTCACGTGTCGGATTATTTAAAAAAAACTATACAAACTTGTTGATTCACGACGTTTAAGAAATCGTACTATCACCTACGGATGTCAATTTTTCCGTGCTACAAGTACATTACGATGTGCTGTTCGTGATATTTTTACAATTGTATAAACACTATCAAATAACCAAATATTATCTTTGTTTAAAGGTGAATAGCCAATAAATTAATAGCAATGGGGGATATATATTTTATACAGCTACTCAATCTATTTTTAGAAAAAAAATACAATTACCAAAGAAAAGGGAAAAAATCATATACACTGAATAATTCGTATAGAGTTGTTAAAAATAGTCTGTTTCCAGATAACGATTTTATGTGGTTGAATTGTAATAAAACAAGAAAAACACATAATCAACCTTTTATAAAGTTAATATAATAAATTACTCACCAAATGGCATGTTTTTGCCACACAATTCATTTATGTGTTTTACTGGACAATGATTATTTGCATTTATATTTAGATTAATGACTAGTATTTCACCTTATAATTGAGACGTTGGGCGTTGCACTACCTAATCATAAAAGGTTACGGATACTTTACCAGATAGCTTGAATATGCTTATTGGAAATATGAAATATAATGTTTAAACAGTGCATCAGCCTACTGTTATCACATTCAATTTTGAGTGTATATCTCTGACTTTAACATGTTTGAAAAATTGATTATTACTGTTTTTGCAGACAATCCAATTCAGTCTTGAGGTACAGTTTTCTTGTTTAATCTGTAGATCTTTTAGGCCGGATTCAAATATATTGCCGAGAAACACCGAACTGGTACTCCTGTTTTATCCTCTAAAAAAAGTCGATTAACGCACAAAACAAGATGAATATAAGTGGTAAAAGTATGAAACATTAAAAAGAAAATGAAATGACCTTCAGGTTTCAAAAGTAAATAACATGTTCGTCATAGATCAAAATAAGTGTCTTTTCATATATATATACTCAAACGATTCCTGCATTTTTTTATATATTTTTGCTCCAATGTCTTGATTCAGGTATTATAATTTCCTAGTCAACATTTTCACAGAGAAGGGTGGAATGTCTTTATATTGTCCTGCATAGGTCTGTGTCAAAAATATTTCAAATTACCAGGAATAACTTTGATAACAGATAAAGGCCACGAAAAACATCATTTCTGTGTATAAATTGCATAAGATAAACTGTTGACAACGGAATAAGCTGAGGACAAGTAATTTAAACTCAATATATACTAATAACCATTGCACATAACAAAGGAAATCTTGAACAATATTAGGTCTGTTCTAAGTTCCTTTGGAATTTCAACCAAATATGAAGAATTTGGTCTTCATGCATCGAACAGGATACCAAAATTACACATGTAGCCCTACATTGCTGGGTCTTCACAGTGCTCATATAAACCTCTCTCCATACTATTAACATTAAATAAATGTAATTAACAATAAAAGTGTTAATGTTAAACTACTTACTCCAGCTATACATGCCATAGTGAAAGTGTGAATCATATATTGATACTAAAACGTTTCAAAGATCTGTTAAAGTTGAAGTACTCAAAATCCAAGTCTCTTTCATTTTGCAAGAGTATACAAACATTATCTTTCATTTGTACTAGTATTCCTTACTATAACCTTAAAGAAAACTTGAAAGAAATATTCCGTATTTGTTTCATTGAAAAGAATGGCCAACGTAGATTAAAATGTCGTTTTAGGAAGGAATACATTTGTCAAATAGCATAAGTTTTACTCTGATTCAAACCAAACAATCCACTTAACTGACATCATCAAGATATTTGATGTTTTCATTGATCCCTATCTGGTACTTGGTGGACTTGGTTTAACAGGAAACAATCGACATACCGATTGGGCCAAATGTGTTCCTCTTTTTGTCGGTCAGCTTCTTTATTCATCTTTTACAACAAAGGGGATAATTTCAGCTTTCAAATTGTTAACTTTCCATTTCTAAATAGCAACATTCCAGCAGCGGCTGTGTGTGAAGAACGCATCTTCCAAATGATACGATATATCAGAGCTTGCGTTTCGTACTATTATTAACGTGATGGAAGTGTGCTGCTTTCACCGAAGCTATTGAACAACATGATTCAATTTGTTGATTTTAGATTATTACTATGCGAAGGGATTCAATTCAAATTTGTATGTGATTATGCAAGTTGTCATATAAACAAGTTCAAATTGTAATTTACTGATAAACACACTTTTGGAAGCTCTACTTTTAAGCATCACATTTGGAAATTGCAAAATAAGTAACGAGGGTACGCATGTTTTTAAATAATTCATCAAAATAAACTTTCATTTTCCATTTTCCATCTTTATAATGCCACACATAAGAATTGAATAGTTAAAGTACTTCTGTCATAACACTTGCTGTAATGTAAAAGAATTAAACACTGTTTTATTTTGATGAATGATTTGAAAACATGCGTCTCCTCGTTACTTTTTTTGCAATTTTCGAATGTGATGCTTAACATATTAATCAAGATCTTTGATGAAGAATGTCTGCTTACAAGGAAGCTATTAAACCGAAAGTTCCAAGTAGTTAAGCTGAGGGCATTCATTCGAAACATTTACGGAAGCCACTACGAGTTTGTTGACCGTTATGGAATATCTGTTTCACAGATGACGACAGATAGGTTCTTATTATCGTGACAACAATTTTGTCCTCTTTGCCTCACATGTGTTTTACAAACTTAGACTTATCAGCATATTTGTTCTTACGAGTGCAACATATGGACGAATGCCACACGGAAGCATGTTCTGCTTATAGAGCATATGATATAACCCCTAGATCTGTTGCAAAGGAGTTCGTGTTGCTCTAGATTTAAGTGGTGTTCTTTATGCCTTTAAATTTTTCAATGTCTGTGTTTTTATATTGTCTATCCTTTGTCTTGAAAAAAAAAGTTTATTAAAAAATCCTCATTCGGTAAAGTTTTAGGGTTAGAAAATTTACATGACTGATGGTTTACGAAATTAGTGAGAGTTAATTAAGAATCAGTTACCAATCAGCTATCGCATGATGCATACTTACTTCATATAAATTGTCAACGTAAGTAACAAGAGTTATACTACTGTTTCAGATATGTTGTAGTTTCTTCTAACCTTACGGAACACCTGAAATCTCCTTCGGTTTTGGTTGATTTCGTGTTGCTCCGGTTTTAGTTTTCTATGTTGTGTTTTGTTCATGTATACTGTAGTTTGTCGTTTAGTCTTTTTCGTTATTTGCCATGGTGGTGTCAGTTTATTTCCACTTTGATTGTTCCTTTGGTATCGTCAGCCTCTTTTATTTTTAACAGATTTTAAAAAATACCATAATATTTCGTGATTGTATAACGTTGTAATTGCAATCCGTTTTGTTTAAATTTGGTCTAAAAATTCATACTTATATAAAACAAATGTCGATATGAATGTCAACAATTTTATATTTCATTTATGTGCTTTTAATTTGAGACAAGCCCTTTAATTCTAATAGAGATTTTTGTGCTAGGTGCATTTGTTTTCACATGTCTTAGTGGAAAACCTCTTGTTCAGTGGTTGTTGTTTGTTGCTGTTGTTTCTCATTTTTTATATAGATTAGACCCTTGGTTTTCCTGTTTGGATTGTTTTACACTAGTCAAAATACATTTAACATGATTTAATAAAACTTTTTAAAATCTCCCTTGCCCTGCTTGTCCAAATTTAAAACATTTCTTTACTAAAAGCCTCGGTATAATAAACAAAACTCTAGGTATAGGTTTAAATATATATATATATAGTTGCTCGCAGTAACTTTTCTCTTTTCTAGCTAGCAATTTGAATAACATGATTATAAACCAACATATATATCAAAACAACAATATTCAAACAAAACAAAATACAAAATATCCAATACATGTAAATGGACTGAAGTCATATTTGATATTGTAATCATACATTATTATGTGAACTGACTGTCTTAATTACTGCACCACTTTCTGTGAAATGAAACCTAAAAATTATATAATATAACTGAACCCCACCTTTTGAACTGCTAAAGTATTTCGTTGCATATATTACCCATATATATATTTACCCCAAAACAAGAACCCATTATACAACTACTCTCACTAACCCATTTTTAACTTCTGAATACTATCGCAATAACACAGGGAAAACCCCAATTCTCAACAAAAAGAAATTTAATTTTATCCTTAAGATGACAATTAAACAGTAAAGTGACAATTCAACATTCAAAACATATCTGCCTTTTAAAGAGGAACTAAAACGCTAAAATCATGTTTGTCTTATTCTAAAGTTCATATTTAACGTTTAAGAATGCAAAAAAACGGATAAAATTCCGTTTTGTTATTATCGAGATATTTGCAAATTACTGTCAGTTTGACATTTGAACACATAAACGATTTAGTAAAACACGCCACTACAACTCACTACTTATATCCAACGGAAGTGACGCACAGTGGGTCATATACATAGATACAGATATGTAAACAGGTCAGTTCGCAAAGTGAAAGTACTATCGTAAAGATGACAATTATCAACTGACATTGCATTTAGAATATGTATTGACGTTTATTAATTTGTTATATTCCCATATATTAAACCATGGGAAAGCATTGTGCAGTTGCAGGGTGCAGTAATTCCATCAAAACTGGACATTTCGTACACCTTTTTCCTAAGGTAGAACGACAATGTGTCTTGTGGATACGTTTTGTAAAACTGACTCGTGTTGATTTTTCAGAGCCATCTAAAAACTCTGCTATATGTAGTGCTCACTTCTCAGACGACTGTTACGAAGTTGACCAAATCAAATTCAAGGAGTTATTTGGTATATCCACAAGCAAGAGACTTTTGCCAAATTCAGTGCCAAGTATTTACCCCAAAAGACCTGCAGACGTGCTCAATGAGGGATTTATTGCTGAACCTAAGAAGAAACTAAGAACATCTGTAGCTCTACAGAAAAGAGAAAGGGTCAGGGTAAGATTAAAGAACTTTTTCACAATTTTTGTTCTTTTCTTGTATGTACATGACTTTTTTACTTGTGTTTATAGCCATGGCAAAAATGTATGAGACGCATGGTTTGCATTTCCCATTCTGCCCTTGTCAATTTTGTTTATGCACCGTTGGCGTTGTCACCGTGTTTCTTCATAGGCTCTATAGGCCTATGTCCCCCCAATGAAACTAGTATATATACCAAACATGTATAAAGTTAATGCATGGACTTTTACAAATCCAACTTCCAATGACTTCTAAGTAACCTTATACATACACATGTAATATATGAGATATCTTTCAAAATAATTTTTAGTGTTTAGATTTATAACATTCTATATGTACAATTTACTGACATAGTACAGTCCACAGTGGACAGTGTATATATTACATCTCAGACTATTATACTAATATTTCCAGGTTACATGCCAATATTTTTCATACACCCCTCCAAATTTATTTCATTATGGTTAATGTCAAGCAAGTAATACTAGCATACATGTATAGGGAAATGAAATAACATTTTTAACAGTTGAAAAAGTTACAAAATTACAATGTAGTATAAATCTGAAACCGTCATACTGATTGTAACCCCCTCAGCATAAAACTTCTATATTTTGAGTTAGAACTGATGAAGTATTCTCTAATTTAGATATAATTTGTCCCAAACGCAGTACACCACTCCGTATAAATTTCATTTAGGATGTGAAGGTCAATTTTCTTTATTTGCATTAATAAAAAATGCACTTTCAAATTAATTTTGTGATCTGGCCTAACTAAGAATATATTATAGATTCTTTACTATGGTAACTATGCTGTATGGTTAATTGCCACACTGCATGAAGGATTTACACATCTGTTTGTTATAAATTTTGTTATTGTATGAGGATCTGGGTGGGTTATAAGAATGTACAGTATAGAGAATAATGGACAAAAAGTGTATTTCAAAAGGCAAACAATTATAATAAAATAGAGAAATTTAGGTAAAAAATATAAAGAATAGAGTATGAGGGGAAACATATATATAAAGAATAGAGAAAGAATAGAAAAGTATACATGTACAAAGAATAGAGAATAATGGGAAACATATATATATATATACAGAATAGAGAATAGATATAAACATATATAAAGAATAAAGAATAATGAAACATGAATAAAGAATAAAGAATGGAGAATAAATAGAGAAATATATATAAAAAGAATTGAGAATTAATAGAAACATATATAAATACAAATGTAATAAAGGATAAATAGAAACATATATAATAACAGAGACTAATGGGAAACATATACATGTATATAAAGAATAGAGAATATCTAAGCATAGAAATGAGCAAAATGAAACAAATTCCTATTTTCAAAAGCTTCGTTGTGCATTTGTGCATATATATATATATATATATATTTGTTTTGCATGCACACGTATAAGAATTGGGGTTTTAATCCAACGCAATCATAGGTTTGAACGTTGTTTTCAATTTAGACTTGTTTATATATATATATATATATATATATATAAGTCTAGAGATTTGCACAACGATACTAATATAAGATGGTATTATACGAAGATGTTGTTAATAAATCGTGTTGACAAATATTTCGGCTTAACAAATAGCCTTCTTCGGTGTCAATTATTTTAACAATACTGATAATATGTATAAAAATAGCTCAATAATACAGGTAAGTTTTGGTCTATTGATTTAATCCAAAATCCTGAACATCATAATATAAAACAAAACTCAATACTCAAATATACGTGACTGTGTATATTTACAACCCAAAATGAGTGAAAAATAAAACTTAATATTTTTTATTGATGCCGTTTGGATGATGTACATTTAGTTCCTTTATCCAAAAGCTTTCCCGAACCTGTCGCTGGGCATCACTCCAGTGAATGTTCTGTTCAATCACTAGGATCTTCATGCGGTTAAAGTCATCAAGTGTGTGACCAGACTGTCTGAAATGCTGAGAAACTGGGAGAAGTGGCTTCTTAGAGATATCACTCCTATGGCCATTGAGGCGTTTGTGGAAAGGCTGCTTTGACTCACCAACATATTGGAGGCCACAAACCGAACATTCTAGAATGTAAATAACATTCATACTTTTGCAGTTAACATTGCAAAATATCTTATAGTTATTTTCGGTTGCCTTACTGTGAAAAGTTGATGAGTGATGCATCTGTAGGCAGCATTTGCAGCGTTTTTCATCACACGAACGACATTCTCCAGAAGTACTTCTATTATCAGACACTTCAGCCCACACTAGCAGGTTACGCAGACTATTGGGTTGCCTAAAAGCTATCATGGGAGGCTCGGGAAAAATCTTGGATAGTTTGGAATTCTTTTCAACTGTTTTCCAATGCTCACGAATGACACCGAAGCTGTTTTTGAGAGATGGGTGGTAAGTAAGAACACATGGAGTCCTTTTATTTTTCTTTTTATATTTGTATTCTAACAGTTTACTCCTTGGAATAGTTTCCGCTTTCTGAAAGCCTTTTTGGATAGTTTTGTGTTTGTAGCCCCTTCTCTTCAAGCGGGTTTCGAGTTGACGTAGTTGTTTTTTAGTTGTTTCTGAGTTGGAACATATTCGCTTGACTCTGAGTGCCTGACTGTACGGGATGCTCTTAGTACAATGAGCAGGATGGCAACTTTTAGGGGACAGATATTGGTGAGTGTCAGTAGGCTTAGAATATAGATCAGTGGATATGATGCCATCTGTGAGCGAGCTGGAGGTATCGAGGAAGGTGATTTTGGATTTAGATTTCTCATGAGTAAATTTGATACTTGGGTGTATGTTGTTGGCATGAGTGATGAATGTATCTAAATCCTCGTCACTTTTATTCCATTTCATATCCACATCATCTATAAATCTAAACCAGGAAAGCGGTTTTTCGATGGAAGATTCAAGGAGTTGTTTTTCTAATTTGCCCATAAATATGTTGGCATTTGATGGAGCCATTTTGGTGCCCATAGCAGTTATGGGCACCAAAATGGCTCCATCATATGCCAACATATTTATGGGCAAATTAGAAAAACAACTCCTTGAATCTTCCATCGAAAAACCGCTTTCCTGGTTTAGATTTATAGATGATGTGGATATGAAATGGAATAAAAGTGACGAGGATTTAGATACATTCATCACTCATGCCAACAACATACACCCAAGTATCAAATTTACTCATGAAAAATCTAAATCCAAAATCACCTTCCTCGATACCTCCAGCTCGCTCACAGATGGCATCATATCCACTGATCTATATTCTAAGCCTACTGACACTCACCAATATCTGTCCCCTAAAAGTTGCCATCCTGCTCATTGTACTAAGAGCATCCCGTACAGTCAGGCACTCAGAGTCAAGCGAATATGTTCCAACTCAGAAACAACTAAAAAACAACTACGTCAACTCGAAACCCGCTTGAAGAGAAGGGGCTACAAACACAAAACTATCCAAAAAGGCTTTCAGAAAGCGGAAACTATTCCAAGGAGTAAACTGTTAGAATACAAATATAAAAAGAAAAATAAAAGGACTCCATGTGTTCTTACTTACCACCCATCTCTCAAAAACAGCTTCGGTGTCATTCGTGAGCATTGGAAAACAGTTGAAAAGAATTCCAAACTATCCAAGATTTTTCCCGAGCCTCCCATGATAGCTTTTAGGCAACCCAATAGTCTGCGTAACCTGCTAGTGCGGGCTGAAGTGTCTGATAATAGAAGTACTTCTGGAGAATGTCGTTCGTGTGATGAAAAACGCTGCAAATGCTGCCTACAGATGCATCACTCATCAACTTTTCACAGTAAGGCAACCGAAAATAACTATAAGATATTTTGCAATGTTAACTGCAAAAGTATGAATGTTATTTACATTCTAGAATGTTCGGTTTGTGGCCTCCAATATGTTGGTGAGTCAAAGCAGCCTTTCCACAAACGCCTCAATGGCCATAGGAGTGATATCTCTAAGAAGCCACTTCTCCCAGTTTCTCAGCATTTCAGACAGTCTGGTCACACACTTGATGACTTTAACCGCATGAAGATCCTAGTGATTGAACAGAACATTCACTGGAGTGATGCCCAGCGACAGGTTCGGGAAAGCTTTTGCATAAAGGAACTAAATGTACATCATCCAAACGGCATCAATAAAAAATATTAAGTTTTATTTTTCACTCATTTTAGGTTGTAAATATACACAGTCACGTATATTTGAGTATTGAGTTTTGTTTTATATTATGATGTTCAGGATTTTGGATTAAATCAATAGACCAAAACTTACCTGTATTATTGAGCTATTTTTATACATATTATCAGTATTGTTAAAATAATTGACACCGAAGAAGGCTATTTGTTAAGCCGAAATATTTGTCAACACGATTTATTAACAACATCTTCGTATAATACCATCTTATATTAGTATCGTTGTGCAAATCTCTAGACTTATATAATTTTTTCCTTATCTGCACAGTATCGTCTATTCTAGACGATCCGGTACATAGTAAATTTGCTGGTTGGTCCTTTTTATAGACTTCTATATTATTTTCCTCTGAATGACCTGTATTATGTTATTCACATAATCCCAGTGAATTTAAGTTTTCAGCTCTTATATCATGAACATCAATGATTATTTTAAACAGCTCAGAGCTATTAAACAAAAACAAATTAGAACTGAACACCACTTATCTAATTTAACCCATTATGTGTATAATGAAAGTATTCCTAACGGACTACAAATCAAGCTCATGCCACAAACACCTGGCAATTTATCCAACACATTACTTCGCAAATGGGATCAAACCCTCTACCATTGTTCCAAGCGGTTAATGGTCCTCCTCAAACAACACTGCGAAGAATATCTGAAAACTCTTACTGGCGAATTTAACACCCTTTCAAATAGCTGCAAAAAAGATCTCACATCTGACAATTGTGATGCTATCAGTGCTCGCCTTAAAGACATAACAACCATACAATCTCAAAATTTGAGTGAAAGGCAGAAAAGAAAATTCCGTAGGGATGGCATCGATCATATCAATCCTTCTTTACCATCTGAAAAAAAGAGAAAACGAGTAAGGCGCTTTAAACGTAGGTCACTAGAGACTGATTCGCCCTCCAACATTGTGGTCAATCTTTCCAAACACCAGTTAACGGAAGCTGAAACATCTCTTCTCTCGAGAGGCTTAAATTTCTGTCCTTTACCTGCCCCTGTCAATGAAACTAAATTGTCGGAAGACCTTGACAATTTTGCCAGAAGTCTACGCATTAAGGAATATTTCGCGTCGAAGGAGAACAACAACAGAGGCTCGGATAGCGACTCAGAAATTTCAGAAGACGAAAACAACTACAAATTTATAAAAAAGAGTACTTGGATCCCTAAACCGAGCAAAAATGCCACCTTGGAATCATTTATTGACAATTTTAAGTCGGACATTATTAGAAATACTAGAAATAACAATAAACCTTTTGACAATCTTACCAATGAAGAACGAACTGCACTGAAAAACTTACGATCTAACGACAATATCGTCATTAAACCTGCAGACAAAGGCAGTGCAGTGGTTGTCATGGATAAATCTGCCTATATTCAAGAGGCTGAACGACAACTTGGCGATGCAAGGTTCTAC
This sequence comes from Mytilus californianus, assembly GCF_021869535.1. NCBI lineage: Eukaryota > Metazoa > Mollusca > Bivalvia > Mytilida > Mytilidae > Mytilus > Mytilus californianus. The sequence goes on along the minus strand of NW_026262695.1, from coordinate 946,540 downwards.
CAAAAACTAGACTCTGATCCTACAACATCTTTTAGCAGAGAAATAACTGATAGTTTGGTAGAAATGCACAACGATGGTTTCATCGATGAAAAGACTCTAGAATATTTGAAACCAGAAAATCCAAAACCGGGCAGATTTTATCTTTTACCTAAAATTCATAAGGCCAACAACCCAGGAAGACCTATAGTTTCAGCGAACGGTCATCCGACGGAAAAAATATCGGAATTCGTTGACTTCCATCTTCGTCAACATTTTGAGGACTTACCATCTCACATCAAAGATACTACCGATTATCTTAGAAAATTGCAGGCCTTAAATCCACTCCCCTCCGACACGACACTTGTCTCTATGGACGTCACCTCCCTCTACACGAATATTCCACATGCAGATGGCATTGATGCATGTAAAGAAGTTTGGAATTCCCGACCAGTGAAATATCCACCTACTGAATGCCTGGTCAAAATGCTCACGCTGGTACTCAAAAACAACAACTTCACTTTTGATGGAGACCATTATCTGCAAGTTAATGGAACTGCTATGGGCACCAAAATGGCTCCATCATATGCCAACATATTTATGGGCAAATTAGAAAAACAACTCCTTGAATCTTCCATCGAAAAACCGCTTTCCTGGTTTAGATTTATAGATGATGTGGATATGAAATGGAATAAAAGTGACGAGGATTTAGATACATTCATCACTCATGCCAACAACATACACCCAAGTATCAAATTTACTCATGAGAAATCTAAATCCAAAATCACCTTCCTCGATACCTCCAGCTCGCTCACAGATGGCATCATATCCACTGATCTATATTCTAAGCCTACTGACACTCACCAATATCTGTCCCCTAAAAGTTGCCATCCTGCTCATTGTACTAAGAGCATCCCGTACAGTCAGGCACTCAGAGTCAAGCGAATATGTTCCAACTCAGAAACAACTAAAAAACAACTACGTCAACTCGAAACCCGCTTGAAGAGAAGGGGCTACAAACACAAAACTATCCAAAAAGGCTTTCAGAAAGCGGAAACTATTCCAAGGAGTAAACTGTTAGAATACAAATATAAAAAGAAAAATAAAAGGACTCCATGTGTTCTTACTTACCACCCATCTCTCAAAAACAGCTTCGGTGTCATTCGTGAGCATTGGAAAACAGTTGAAAAGAATTCCAAACTATCCAAGATTTTTCCCGAGCCTCCCATGATAGCTTTTAGGCAACCCAATAGTCTGCGTAACCTGCTAGTGCGGGCTGAAGTGTCTGATAATAGAAGTACTTCTGGAGAATGTCGTTCGTGTGATGAAAAACGCTGCAAATGCTGCCTACAGATGCATCACTCATCAACTTTTCACAGTAAGGCAACCGAAAATAACTATAAGATATTTTGCAATGTTAACTGCAAAAGTATGAATGTTATTTACATTCTAGAATGTTCGGTTTGTGGCCTCCAATATGTTGGTGAGTCAAAGCAGCCTTTCCACAAACGCCTCAATGGCCATAGGAGTGATATCTCTAAGAAGCCACTTCTCCCAGTTTCTCAGCATTTCAGACAGTCTGGTCACACACTTGATGACTTTAACCGCATGAAGATCCTAGTGATTGAACAGAACATTCACTGGAGTGATGCCCAGCGACAGGTTCGGGAAAGCTTTTGGATAAAGGAACTAAATGTACATCATCCAAACGGCATCAATAAAAAATATTAAGTTTTATTTTTCACTCATTTTAGGTTGTAAATATACACAGTCACGTATATTTGAGTATTGAGTTTTGTTTTATATTATGATGTTCAGGATTTTGGATTAAATCAATAGACCAAAACTTACCTGTATTATTGAGCTATTTTTATACATATTATCAGTATTGTTAAAATAATTGACACCGAAGAAGGCTATTTGTTAAGCCGAAATATTTGTCAACACGATTTATTAACAACATCTTCGTATAATACCATCTTATATTAGTATCGTTGTGCAAATCTCTAGACTTATATAATTTTTTCCTTATCTGCACAGTATCGTCTATTCTAGACGATCCGGTACATAGTAAATTTGCTGGTTGGTCCTTTTTATAGACTTCTATATTATTTTCCTCTGAATGACCTGTATTATGTTATTCACATAATCCCAGTGAATTTAAGTTTTCAGCTCTTATATCATGAACATCAATGATTATTTTAAACAGCTCAGAGCTATTAAACAAAAACAAATTAGAACTGAACACCACTTATCTAATTTAACCCATTATGTGTATAATGAAAGTATTCCTAACGGACTACAAATCAAGCTCATGCCACAAACACCTGGCAATTTATCCAACACATTACTTCGCAAATGGGATCAAACCCTCTACCATTGTTCCAAGCGGTTAATGGTCCTCCTCAAACAACACTGCGAAGAATATCTGAAAACTCTTACTGGCGAATTTAACACCCTTTCAAATAGCTGCAAAAAAGATCTCACATCTGACAATTGTGATGCTATCAGTGCTCGCCTTAAAGACATAACAACCATACAATCTCAAAATTTGAGTGAAAGGCAGAAAAGAAAATTCCGTAGGGATGGCATCGATCATATCAATCCTTCTTTACCATCTGAAAAAAAGAGAAAACGAGTAAGGCGCTTTAAACGTAGGTCACTAGAGACTGATTCGCCCTCCAACATTGTGGTCAATCTTTCCAAACACCAGTTAACGGAAGCTGAAACATCTCTTCTCTCGAGAGGCTTAAATTTCTGTCCTTTACCTGCCCCTGTCAATGAAACTAAATTGTCGGAAGACCTTGACAATTTTGCCAGAAGTCTACGCATTAAGGAATATTTCGCGTCGAAGGAGAACAACAACAGAGGCTCGGATAGCGACTCAGAAATTTCAGAAGACGAAAACAACTACAAATTTATAAAAAAGAGTACTTGGATCCCTAAACCGAGCAAAAATGCCACCTTGGAATCATTTATTGACAATTTTAAGTCGGACATTATTAGAAATACTAGAAATAACAATAAACCTTTTGACAATCTTACCAATGAAGAACGAACTGCACTGAAAAACTTACGATCTAACGACAATATCGTCATTAAACCTGCAGACAAAGGCAGTGCAGTGGTTGTCATGGATAAATCTGCCTATATTCAAGAGGCTGAACGACAACTTGGCGATGCAAGGTTCTACCAAAAACTAGACTCTGATCCTACAACATCTTTTAGCAGAGAAATAACTGATAGTTTGGTAGAAATGCACAACGATGGTTTCATCGATGAAAAGACTCTAGAATATTTGAAACCAGAAAATCCAAAACCGGGCAGATTTTATCTTTTACCTAAAATTCATAAGGCCAACAACCCAGGAAGACCTATAGTTTCAGCGAACGGTCATCCGACGGAAAAAATATCGGAATTCGTTGACTTCCATCTTCGTCAACATGTTGAGGACTTACCATCTCACATCAAAGATACTACCGATTATCTTAGAAAATTGCAGGCCTTAAATCCACTCCCCTCCGACACGACACTTGTCTCTATGGACGTCACCTCCCTCTACACGAATATTCCACATGCAGATGGCATTGATGCATGTAAAGAAGTTTGGAATTCCCGACCAGTGAAATATCCACCTACTGAATGCCTGGTCAAAATGCTCACGCTGGTACTCAAAAACAACAACTTCACTTTTGATGGAGACCATTATCTGCAAGTTAATGGAACTGCTATGGGCACCAAAATGGCTCCATCATATGCCAACATATTTATGGGCAAATTAGAAAAACAACTCCTTGAATCTTCCATCGAAAAACCGCTTTCCTGGTTTAGATTTATAGATGATGTGGATATGAAATGGAATAAAAGTGACGAGGATTTAGATACATTCATCACTCATGCCAACAACATACACCCAAGTATCAAATTTACTCATGAGAAATCTAAATCCAAAATCACCTTCCTCGATACCTCCAGCTCGCTCACAGATGGCATCATATCCACTGATCTATATTCTAAGCCTACTGACACTCACCAATATCTGTCCCCTAAAAGTTGCCATCCTGCTCATTGTACTAAGAGCATCCCGTACAGTCAGGCACTCAGAGTCAAGCGAATATGTTCCAACTCAGAAACAACTAAAAAACAACTACGTCAACTCGAAACCCGCTTGAAGAGAAGGGGCTACAAACACAAAACTATCCAAAAAGGCTTTCAGAAAGCGGAAACTATTCCAAGGAGTAAACTGTTAGAATACAAATATAAAAAGAAAAATAAAAGGACTCCATGTGTTCTTACTTACCACCCATCTCTCAAAAACAGCTTCGGTGTCATTCGTGAGCATTGGAAAACAGTTGAAAAGAATTCCAAACTATCCAAGATTTTTCCCGAGCCTCCCATGATAGCTTTTAGGCAACCCAATAGTCTGCGTAACCTGCTAGTGCGGGCTGAAGTGTCTGATAATAGAAGTACTTCTGGAGAATGTCGTTCGTGTGATGAAAAACGCTGCAAATGCTGCCTACAGATGCATCACTCATCAACTTTTCACAGTAAGGCAACCGAAAATAACTATAAGATATTTTGCAATGTTAACTGCAAAAGTATGAATGTTATTTACATTCTAGAATGTTCGGTTTGTGGCCTCCAATATGTTGGTGAGTCAAAGCAGCCTTTCCACAAACGCCTCAATGGCCATAGGAGTGATATCTCTAAGAAGCCACTTCTCCCAGTTTCTCAGCATTTCAGACAGTCTGGTCACACACTTGATGACTTTAACCGCATGAAGATCCTAGTGATTGAACAGAACATTCACTGGAGTGATGCCCAGCGACAGGTTCGGGAAAGCTTTTGGATAAAGGAACTAAATGTACATCATCCAAACGGCATCAATAAAAAATATTAAGTTTTATTTTTCACTCATTTTGGGTTGTAAATATACACAGTCACGTATATTTGAGTATTGAGTTTTGTTTTATATTATGATGTTCAGGATTTTGGATTAAATCAATAGACCAAAACTTACCTGTATTATTGAGCTATTTTTATACATATTATCAGTATTGTTAAAATAATTGACACCGAAGAAGGCTATTTGTTAAGCCGAAATATTTGTCAACACGATTTATTAACAACATCTTCGTATAATACCATCTTATATTAGTATCGTTGTGCAAATCTCTAGACTTATATAATTTTTTCCTTATCTGCACAGTATCGTCTATTCTAGACGATCCGGTACATAGTAAATTTGCTGGTTGGTCCTTTTTATAGACTTCTATATATATATATATATATATATAATTCGTCTAAACATCAGCCCAACAATGTTAGATCAGTAAATTTGCTTTTACAAATTTTTTATTTTTTCCCTCGCCGGGATTCGAACTCATGCTATATATATATATGTGTGTGTGTGTGTGTAAAAGCCTGAATTGACCAAGCTCATTTTCAGCCTTTGGTGTGAACCCAAGATTTCAAGAAAATAAAAGGTGCTACATAATCCATAATTTTGCATTACTTTAATTCGTAATCAAAACCTTCAACACATATAATTAATACAATTTTAAAGAGGGTAACTCATATGAATGTAGGACAGAAAGTCACAGACAAAACGTCACAGGACAAAAAGTCACAATTCACTTTTTATATTATTTTTCTTTGAATAAGAAAACATTTATCTTTTAAAAATATTTTTGTATTTTTCTTGAACTTTTACATATAAAGCAACTTTGTAAACAAAATGTATTTAAAAAAATCAAATAATTGTTAAAAAAAACAATGTGTCAAAGTGGCTATGTACTTAAATGGCCTCGTGGTGCCAAGAAATATATCCTTTGCATGAGTAAAATTTTGTAAATCTTCATTTATCAAGTTTTATTAACAATTTTCTTAACTGTAAAATAAATATATGTGATAAAAAGAAATTATTTCAAAAACTTCTCTTATATATCTAAACAATTATAAACAAATTATTTGTGACTTTTTGTCCTATCAAATTTGTGACTTTTTGTCCTGTGACTTTCTGTCCATTTACCACTCCTATTTATTAGTAAAGATGCTTGTCAGCAGTCATTAATTAAATAATAATAAAATTACTTAATCCAATAGAAATCAGTAAAATTTGTTGGTCCCGGGTAAAATTGAAAAATTATGTATTTGTTATTTCAGAAAATTGAGATAAAAAAGAAATAAAAAGGGGGAAATGTTTAGGGAAAGTTAAATAATATCTAGTTGCCATTTTTTCTTTTTAAACAATTAAATGTTGATTAATACTGTAAATCTGTATCACCTTTTGATCATGGTAATTAAAACAGTTAGATTTTAACACCTATATATAGTAAGTAACATCCTGTTTTACTGTAAAGTCATAAAGATCAAACAGTTGAGTAATCAGTAGTTGTAATCCCTCCAATCAGGTAATTAACAACTGGTCCATGACTATATCACCTGTTGTTAAATACATTTGGAAACTCTGTGAGTTTAATAAACATCATTAGAAAGGTGCTGTGAATTTAAACATTGTAATTTATTAGATTTTATCACAGGCAAAACTCATAGTTATATAAATTTACAAAAAAAAAAAAAAAATACTATATACTCCGAACATATATCTTGATCTTTTTTTTTTTACATCATAGTATCTAACAGTAAATAATTTCACCAAATGTCATATTTATATAATTACCATGCATTTTCCAGTTTCTTTTTGGGAGTTGGCATTTTTGTAATACATGGTCTACTTTTTTTCTTTTTTTCTATCAGATGATCTTTTTGATTACATATTATAAGTAATCAATCTAAATCAGTTATGTCATTGTATGAAGGCATGACATAATTTCAGTAGTATTATTTTATGTTTTTTTTTTTCGTGGAAAAGCAGAGTTAAAAGGGGAGGAGGGGTAACCTAATATAGTCTATATGATCTAACTGAAATGAAAAACAATTATGTGGATTAATCAATTTTATAAAAAGAAATGATAATATTATTATTATAATGTCCATGCTCCTTCACAGTGAATAACATTTTAAATCAAACTATGCAATACATGTAAGAATTGCTTTGTGTCAAATGTCATTAATGATATAAAAAAAATATTTTAAACTTCTTTGATAAAAGTTGAATGTGTATTGGGTTAATTAAAGTCACAAATTTGGTAGGACAAAAAGTCGCAAATAATTTGTTGACAATTGTTTGAATATATTAGACAAAAATCTTGAAATATTTACTTTTTATAAATTTTGCGGTCGTACATTGGTAAGACGTTGGCGTCGTCGTCCGAAGACACATTGGTTTTCGCACTCTAACTTTAGTTTACTTTAGTTTAAGTGAATGGATCTCTATGAAATTTTACCATAAGGTTTAATACCACAGAAGGAAGGTTGGGATTAATTTTGGGGGTTATGGTACCAACAGTTAAGGTATTTAGGGGCCAAAAAGTATCCAAAAATAAGCATTTTTTGTAACTTCCAGACATAACTTGTGTGTTCGTGTATGAATCTCTCTGACATTGTACCACAAGGTTTCATATCACAAAGGGAATGCTGGGATTGATTTTGAGGGTAATTGCCTCAACATTTTAGGAATTAGGGGCCAAAAAAGGGGCAAAAAACAAGCTTTTTTTCTAGTTTCATGAACATAACTTGTGTGTAAGTGTATGGATCTTTCTGAAATTGTACTACAAGGTTCCATATCACATAGGGAAAGCTGGAATTGAGTTTTGGGGTAATTGCCCAAAACGTTTAGGAATAAGGGGCCAAAAAGGGGCCAAAAATAAGCATTTTTCTAGTTGTCAGACAATAACTTGTGTTGAAGTGTATGGATCTCTATGAAATAGTACTGCAAGGTACCATACCACAAAAGGAAGGCTGGGATTGATTTTGAGGGTAATTGCCTCAAAATTTAAGGAATGAGGGGCAAAAAGGGACAAAAAACAAGCATTTTTCTAGTTTCAGGACAATAATTTGTATGTAAGTGTATGGATCTTTATGAAATTGTACTACAAGGTTCAAAATCACAAAGGGAAAGCTGGGTTTGAGTTTGGGGGTAATTGCCCTAAACGTTTAGGAATTTGGGGCCAAAAAACAAGCATTTTTCTAGTTTCCAGACAATAACTTGTGTTCAAGTGTATACATCTCTCTGAAATTGTTCTGCAAGGTACCATACCACAAAGGGGAGGCTGGAATTGAGTTTGGGGGTGATGAATCATACAGGGGTTCAAAAAATAAGGGGGGGGGTTTCATTTTTTTCCTTTTTTTTTTCTTTAAAATTTTCCATTTTAAATTGGGTATTTCTGATTTATATATAAAAGCAAATAATTATGATATGATTTGAATAGGTAAATTAAATTTTTTTAAGTTCTTAGACCACATTCATTCTGTGTCAGAAGCCTATGATGTGTCAAATATTTAATCACAATCCAAATTCAGTGCTGTATCAAGCTTGAATGTTGTGTCCATACTTGCCCCAACTGTTCAGGGTTTGACCTCTGCGGTCATATCAAGCTGCGCCCAGCGAAGCATTTTATTTACGTATTTTAACATATAATAGCCAAGTAGTAAATGTTTGTCACATTTTTCTTGAGATACTGCATATGAGGGATTTCTTAAATTTTGAGTTGAGGTTCAAATGAGCAAGCTATATCATGTGATGGTTTTCAGCATTTAACAATATCTGTTTATAATTTTCATATTTGGCTTTCAAGAGTTCAGGCCTACAGACTTATTTAGATACAACTTATCACATATCACTCACTTAATCTAGTATGCATACATTAATTTCCTTAATTTTTATTTCAGATATATGATTGGAGCTCCCACAACATTTTGAGCGGTGAAATTTTAAATTGCAGCAGACAAACAAGTTTGTGTCGCATGGCAGAAAAAGTTAATTCCATTCACCATCAAGATATATCTACATCATCTACAAAAAGATTCATGTTGCAAAGTGACGGACTATCGATTCTACGAGACAATTATAATAGTATATATAACCAAAGTTATGAGTTATTTGACATAGACCCAGTGGTCACATATCTTAAGTTCAGTCATAGACAGGATGTGGAGTTAAAACGACAAATTTTCTTTTCAACAACAGAGCATCAGACAACGGCATCACGCTCACATGACTATTGCGTTAGTGTTTTGCATAGGACAAACCTTCGCTTTCGAACAATTTATAAAATTTTCCTTCACAACCATCAAGATAAAGCTATCATGTGGGTAAAATTGGAGATGTTTCCTATTCCGGAACAATCTGGACTATTCTTGGTCACTGATGACAGAAAAATTGACACACATATATTTAGCTTTGATAAAATAAGCAATCCAGTTGTATTTGCTTAAGAAGACAATAAAATATGGTTTTTAAAAGTTTAGATATGCATTTATACATGTATATATTTTATATGAAGTAGAGAAATCGTTCTTTTTATATACTTGGAAAGGTACAGAAATTCCTTCGTTATGTATTTTCTGGCTGTATATAGATAGAATTGTTCAAAAGACATGAAAGAGAAACAATAAGTGGATATAAGGTTTTACAGAAGCGTTAAGAGATTTTTTTTAAATGGAAGTCAAGTTTGCTATTTTCTATGAGATATTCATTACGAAGGGAGTATTACGTTTCCGCATTTTAAGCAAAAGTCCAGTTTCATGTTTCCACATTTTCGTGCATTACTTTTCCAAAATAAATAGATACCACCTTTCCGCATTTTTACCTGTATTTCACCTGTAAAAAAATGGTAATAATGATATATAAGACTTTAATTTATTATAGTATTTTTTCTTAATTTGTATGTTATTGATTCCTTCAACAGTTAGATTATTAATCAGATTTAACATTGTGAGTACTTTTCAAAAGTCACCATGTTGAAAGTCACCCCATATGTGTTGAATTCCGTATTTGGTTATATCTTTTATATTCATTTGCATATGTTTGATTTATTTTTTGGACACTCAATTTCATGTCCTTATTTGTTTTAGGTCAGTATTATCAATGTAAAAACAATGCGTAAAAGAGTACTATACAAATGCGGAAACGTAGTGCCAAATGCGGAAACGTAAAACGCCGCATTTCGAATCCTACTTTTTTCTGTATTTGAAAAAAAACACAGTTCTGAGCTTTACAAATCACGACTATTGTACAGAATATATATTTTGCTTTATTGCTCTTTCTAGAATTTACTGTTATTTCAAGTTACACTTATTACTACTAAAACAAAATTTTGGCAATTAAACATTTTTAAAAATGTTAATATGTAAATATTTTGATAAAAACAAATATTGGTATAAAAATGTTACAAATACAAATGTGAGGATGTTTTAAATATAAACAAATTTAAATGTGGGTTTGTAAATAATTACAAATGTTAATTTATAAATATAATAAATAAGTGCTTAATAATTGAAATTAATCATACTGTAGACATATTTCATTTTACATGCATAATATTCAATGTTTATCATTGTTTATATGGTTTATAAACAATAATTGTACCAAATTGATGTTTTTATAATTTACATTGTGTTATTGTATTTTAATTCTTCTAGATTTAGTTAAGCCACAATAGAAATGAATATAAAACAGCTCAAGAAAGTGTTTAGACTGTCAAGAATGCGTCGATACACAATTCAGATGAATTTTAAACTGTTGAGAATGTGTCGAGACAATATTAAGACATCATTAAGACCATCAAGAATGTGTCGAGACATATTCATACATCATTAAGAATGTAAAGAATGTGTCGAGACATATTCAGACATCATTAAGAATGTCAAGAATATGTCGAGACTTATCCAGACAAATCCAAGACAGTCGAGAATAGGTCGTGACAAATCAAGACACTTTTCAGACTGTCGAGAAAGTGTCGAGAATTTTCAGACACTGTTAATACTGTCAAGTCATATGTCGAGAATAATCAAGTATTAATACAGATAGTCGAGACCAATGTCGAGAATCAAGATCCTTATTTCAGACAAATTTAGACTTTGTCGAGAATTTTTACAAAAATTTCATACAAAAACAAAATGTCGAGTAAAAGTTCATGCAAATCGAGACAAAAACTATTTTTTTCAGACTTTTGACTTTTGTAGTGTTATCTCACAATTTTACAGGACAAAACATTTGTAGAGCTTGGTAAATTGATATTTCAGCAGATATTCGGTAATCGATACGTACTATGCAAAACTACTTGTTACACGCTATTAAAAAGCACAACAGATATTGACTTTAAAGTGACATCCTTGGATCGCTATGGACTTAGTGATATAGATTTTGACATTCTTATTAACCTTAATTATCTTCTTTTTCATAGGACATGCTTCATGTCCTATAAATAATAAGATAACAACATTGTTTAATAACGCTGAATAAATATTTCAAAATCCAACCTCTTTGAAGAATCAAAAATGTCAACAACATTCATCAAATGCCTATTGTGTCTGTTTAAAAACATCATAATTTAATAGAGATACAGAGTTTGGTAATCAATATAAGGTATGTCTACTTCTAGCATTGATGGCAGATTATCACATACGGCGCATAGAACCAATGATGTTCATGATTAAGGCTTGGAGATATTTGTTCATTCGGCAACAAGTACCCTGCTGAGCTGATGAAGTGTTGCCAGTGGATTTTTGCGGCTGTAAATACGAATGTCAAGTTCATCGCACAAGTACTCAATAGGGTTGAAGTCGGTCGACATGGCTGGCCCTGAAAGAACCCGGATGTAGTGAAATTTAGAAAATTCATGTCAACTGAGCAACATGACAACGAACATGATTGAAATCCTACGAGGGAACGACAGAACTACTGGCTGTTATAGCTTGTCTAACGAATAGCGTTGAGATTATTAGCACCGACTTTCAATCATGTGCATCCAGTATAACTGATTCCATCTGACTACCACCATGATCAGAGAACCATTCTCCACAGCGACGGTAAACATGCGCCCTTCCATCACAAAATTTAAAAAAAAAATTTGATTCATCAGAAAAAAAAACATTCAATCATGTTGAACGGTTCAATATTACATGTGTGCGACACCATTGAAGCCGGGCAACTCTGTGACGTCGTTCTTCCGGGGCGTTTTCATATTCACCTTTTGTTTACTGAGTTAAACAACACAAATTTGTGACCTTCATAACAATCCAAACACACCGTGATGAAGTTAAATTTAGAAAAATAAACGACGTTATAACATTCCAAAACATTACCAAATGACCAAAGTCGATAAGAGTACATTATAACTTTTAAATGTTGAGACACCAGATAATTTGATTATGCACGAAGTTTTCGAAAATTAATAACTGATGCAACTTTATATAATGGCTAATTTAATTATTGAATGATTATCACTGTTCGTATTTTTTCCTCACCATTACTGAACACGGTCAAAATATCCTTACGGTGCATGCTTATTTAAATTCACAGAAGGCACATAAAGGTAATAAAATAGAATTGAACGCAGGAAAAGTATAAAAGAATGTATGCGCCTGTGAGGAAAAACAAGTAAAAAACGAATCGAAAGTGCCGTCATACATGTTCAAGCGTTTAGAAGAAATAATGAAACTACCAGAACAAAATAGTTTGTATTGTTTCTGAAATTAAACTTCTCTAGATATCAATGATACTTGATTAACATTTTTTTTCTCAAAAACAAAAATATTCTCAGTATCATTTTAACATTTTTCATAATAAATTGTATAATATACCTACGCCTTTACACTGTATGAACTTCAATAAGTATTGTACTCCACGATAGTATCTATTATCTTATTTATGCCTATTTTACTTACACAAATTAGATTAATATGTTGCCCATGGTTACAGTTCCATCGACGGTTTTTAGTTATCAACGCCATCTCGTTTGCTGTTCTTATATACCCTTTTTCAAATCAAATATGACCTGAATTACTGTCTTAAGAAACAACAATGATCTTCTTTTTACATGTGCCCACATATGAACTTATATTCGCATATATGCTTAAATATACCAAATGGGAAATACTATGTGCAAAAACGATAGACAATAGGTTGTGGCCAAATAAAAAAAAAAACGACGACAATGCAAACTTTCTATGAAGCATTTTGCTACATGACAAAACGATAAAGATTTCGTGTTCTACTTACTGCACTATCCATGCAGTCGATAACTAGACAACATCTTGTTATAAATAGCATTCTTGTGACAGGTATTACATGTGATAGACTACGAAATGACGACGGATTGTTGGGTTTTACAAATATCTTGGGGAATCATAGATTAAGTTTTTCTTGTATAATGTCTTTGCATTTTAATAACACCATATTCACAAGCAGATATTGCCACCAAATGACCGATTTTGTCAAAGAAAATACAGAAGCAATAAACATGAATGATGATTCAACACGGGACCCATCGAGATAAAATTTAGATAACTTGGCAGAAATTACTGTATGAATTTTCGGAATAAGAATTTCATTCATGGTCACATGTCAAAGGATATGAACAAAAGAGAGAACATCAACGCTGATGAAGTAATGTAAGAATAAATAAACCAAATATAAAAGTATAGAGTACACATCATTAAGCCAGCGTTTGTGCATACTTTTTCACGTAGTCTATGTTACATCTATTATGACCTTTATGTGCATTTGGACAATAAATGTTTATCTTCAGAGATCCTCGAGACCAAAATATAAAGTCTCAATAAAAAGTAATGCACGCAATAGTTACTGAATTTAATGCTGTATTTAAAAAAAAACGAAATTAATAAACGCATTAAACATTCTTAACTTGTGTGAAGTATTTAATCGTTTACACAAGAAATGTGTTTGTTGGCAAAGTCCATTAACAGGAGACAAATATACCAAAGGGATAAAACCCAAAAAATATGAGTTGATAAAACCGATAACACCATGGTATTAACAGAGGAAAAGATAAGACAAATGTCTACAAAACATAGACATAGAAAAATAAAGATTGAACAACATGAACTTAACCAACAGGTGATGATGACCTCAGGTGGAAGGAGCGAGCAGATCTTGTTCCTCATGTTCCATCCGTCGTGTTTTCATGGCAAGTACAAATTCGGTGATGATTAATTGGTCACACTAGAGGAAATCATGTCTGAATTGTGGCTACAGCAACTGAAACACATCCGTGGTTAAAATTGTGTATGTTTTTCGATGTGAGGCACAATAGTTAAAAGAGTCTAAACATAATAAGCAAGATCGTCTACGGTAAACTGTGCAAAATAACATTTGTAACCTGACTTATAAAACAATTCATAACTTTATAAACTCGAAACATAAAAACGAGTTGGACGATGGCAATCATTAAAAATATGACTAGCTGAATAAATCAATCTTTGTTGTCCCTCCGTGTAAAGATTTATCTTGATTTCGATTTACTGTTTCCCTAACATAATTTTTCGGTATCTTTAACCTGTAATGCACATCAAATAAAAAATATAAAAATATAAAAAGGTAACGACTGAGCATCTCAAACCTAATGGAAACTGGGAATGAACGCTGGTCATCCTTAAGGGTATATAATTCCTGCTACAATAGTGACATCTATAATGTTACTCATTGGATGTAAAATTACGATGATAGGTTGCATGGATAACATCACAATCAAGTAAACGAGGAATGATTATGGTCAAGACAAGTGGAATCTATCAGTGGTCATCTACGACACAGATAATTTGTAAATGTCAATCAAATGATGACGGCGCCCGTTAAAGTTTTGGAGGAAAAACTTCAACTTTACCATTATGACACTAGTAACAATAGCTGTCTTGTAAGCATTAACGCTCTATCAAGGATTTTATTATAGTAAAAGCAAGCCCATAAATATCATGCTTTTTTATTGTACATTGTAGCATAACGAATGACAAAGTTTACACATTTTAAAGATGAACAGATTTATATTTTAGCTAGTTTACATATTCGTAACATCCGTTTTTTAATGTAAGTTCAAGTATTTTAGATAGAACTAATGTTACTAATTCAGATGCACATTTCAGCAATTAATGTCTCTTCGGGGTTGCCCGAGTCCATAATATCAAATTCAAAACCGATTAGAAATAGAGAAGACCCAATTTAATCAAAAAGGACAATACGTATTGCCAAATATGGAAACGGGATTAGAGCCATGAATATGGAGGAAACATTGCCTTCACATGAATTATCATTGATATTGTCATATTTATAAATTCAACTGGTTTTTTTTTCGTACAGTCCAATGTCGGCTTATTTGAATCGAATCGACACACATAGTACTTAGAGCTGTCGACAGGTTGGTAAACAAATCGTCTCAATAAAAGTTGTGAATACATTCACCATGTTCAACAGGCACAATCAAAATCTGTCATTAACACTTAAGTTTTAAAATAACAAAAAATACTGAGATTTAACATAACACAAATAATGTCGAAATTCCCGCCTTGAGATAAAGGCAATAGTAGTATACCACTGCTCAATAGTACTAAATCGATTAAGTGAAAACAAATCTGGGTCACAAAACAAAACCAAGGGAAACACATCAACTATAAGAGGAAAACAACAGAACGACAGAAAAACTGAACAGGCACAATAGAAAGTGCTTGAATGATATAAGTTTTACCACGAGTACACTGTCAGAATAACTTTAACTGTATAAAACATGTTACTGTAGGTGATAAGTTTGGGGTAATTATTCGGCCCTTTTGTGTTACAAATGTCTAGACCTTATTGATTTAAACAGTTAAATTAGAGAATTAACCCTGAACATAATAGTCATTCATATCGGCCAAGGTATTTGTAATTTATTTCCTTATGAAAGAAATTATAGATGTTATTTATCCTTCGGAGCACCTGCGACAACCAACGGAATTTGAAGGTGTCCGTGTTACTCGATCTTAGGTTTTCTAAGTAGTGTTTTGTAGAATTTTCATTAGTTAACCTATTTTGATTTATGGAGCTTTTAAAAGACCGAATTATAAATTTTTAAGGCATGTTCAGTTTTCGACTTATTTCTTGCAGTAAATGTATTACTTATCAGAACATTTGCTTGTTATCAATAAAGTATTATAGATACAATGGAAAAGCGTCGATTCATGAAAAATCCCCAATGAGCCCCAATGGCAAATGGTTTGTTTTTCATGAATCAACGCTTATCCATTTTGTCTGTAACTTAAAAGTAAGTTCTTGTTGCTCAGTCTTCAATTTTCTATGTTTTGTTTTGTGTACTATTATTTGTCTGTTTGTCTTTTGTTTTTTAGCCATGGGGTTGTCAGTTTATGTTCGACTTATTAGTTTGAATGTCCTTTTGGTATCTTTCCCCTCTCTTTTAAAAAAATGTGATGGTGTTTTTTCACAACGAAATACTGTTCTTAAGTAGAAGGTATTGCAAGTGAGTTTAAATAACCCTGTTATCATTTTCAACGATGAATTGATAAATAAAGCTCACAATTAATTGGTTAGATAAATACAAATATAACATAATACGTCTGTCTTTGAGTTATTATGCATCTCAATATTATCCGTAATTTACAAAATAAGACATGTTCAAACTTATTTCTTAGTATATATAATAAGAATGTTAGCGAAATTTCTAGCAAGAAACCTTATTAAAGGCACATCATGATTTACTCGCATGGGGATTTGCGAGAAAAAAACACATTTGTAATGATAGTAAAACGGATGAAATCATACTACATTTATAAAACAAAAATGGACAAATTAAATGTAATAATTTTCTTTTCATTTACCTGAAATAGCAATAATAATCTTAAAATAAACGGGAAAACCCGCTTTTATTACAAAAAAATCGACAGTAACATAAAAAATAAGAAAAACGGAAAAACTAACAAAAAGGGATGACAAAGAGAAAACTAGGATTCGAACCTTAACCGACAAGTCTTTACCTCTAAGTTGATGCTATAACTTATTGATATTAACCGCGCGGCTACCAATTTTTATTATACGATTTTCTTTTATGAACATATAAAGTTAAAAGCCCTCTGTGCCCGTTGTACCGATATGTATCATATGTTCATTTATATATATAAAATAGATATTTAAATTGCAACCCATTTGTAGCCGAGAGGTTGCTACGATGTGTTGATATTAGTCACAAAAAACGGATGTCATTGAGGTAGTGTATATGAACCAGATTTAAAGTTACATATAGCACTCCGTAACAGTACGCGTTACATCACAAAAAAGACATTCTTTAGATTCACAAGGAAGCAATTCAAACTTGTAAAGTCACTGGCTGCAACTGAATTTTAATCGCTTTATCAATACCACCGATATGGTTAATAATTGTTTTCTGTGTAGCTGCACGTAATAAGTAAACTAACAATAGCCATAAAATGGTGTTAGTTGTTTTATACTTCGGACATTATTCCTTGGTGTTAAAGCAGCCGAAAGGGAATTATCTAAAGAGTTACACCTTAACAACTCGAAGGGAGAATTAAAAAGAACAATGTGTCGAAGGTATATAATCTACGCAAAGGCAAAAGAAATATATCCCAGGACATCACTAACAACTACACAGACTGATGTGGAAGGGTTATCAGTTCATCCGTATTGAAATAATGCTTAAATATGATTAGGATTTTTCGGCAACAAGGCTTCACATCATTGTATGGTGACTCTTGTCTAACCTTTAGACCTTAACCAAAATCGCCAAACATCCAGACTAATGGCTAAACATAAAGGAAGACAGTATGATAATGTTTGAAAAGATTTAGAAATTAGTTTAAATGGTAATGACCTACACCGATTAAACATAGACAGACAAGACACATAATAATAAAGTATTGAGAAATACAACACTGAACTCAAAAGCAACAGAAATTTAATTGAGAATCTAAAATTAGACTCAAGTAATCCAGAATGGGAAACAGCCAAGGCTCCATGTTGAAGACCGTAGTTTGACCTATAATGGTTTACTTTTATAAATTTTGACTTGGATGGAGAGTTGTCTCATTGGCACTCATACCACATCTTCTTATATCTATTTGATTCACTTTTGTCATTGGAAAAAACATGTATGTTGATAAGTGGCATTTGGTGAGGTCACACACGAGGAAACAGAAACACATTGTATATATGAGAAATAGAAATTTTCCGTTGTCATCTATTTATTCGATTGAGAATATTTTTGAACGTATTAATGAATATAAGAACAAAATAATATTATCAGGTTTTCAGGGGTGTAGCTAAGGTCCAAATATAGTTAACAAGCCTGACCTTATACGTTATAGTTTGTTCTATCGATTTGCATACATGAATCTGAAACGTCATATTCTGAATAAGCTTTCATTTTTGAAAAAGAATGATCGTACGTATTATCCATATCTACTCTAGTAGAACTTGTAGCAGTGTCATAGGTGGGATCATTACAGTTTCGAACTCCTGCATTGATATCGTAGGTATTTTCACCAGCTTTTGGTTTTCGTTCACCAAAGTTATGTAAATGATCATACTCTCCATTTGAACTCTCTGTATAAGTATCCTCCGTACGTTTTCCCTTCTGCACATGTGTATATAAATCGTTTGTTTTGTTGTTTTTCTCAGGAACTTGATTTACCAAACCATAACTTTCATGGACTTGCTGTTGCGTCTGTAGTCCAAGATTGGTTTTGTCATCACGCACTGATTTCGTAAAAACTATTGTTGCCATATTCGCTGAATCATTACTTTTAAAAATTCCAATTCGTCTACAAAACAATATTTAATCCGTGTAATTTGAAACAGAACAAACATTCAAACATTAAATTGAACTAAAGTTTCTTTACAAAGAGCGTGACATATAACAGTTTTTAACTTATCTTACTTGCATGTGTTTTCAATTATAGATTTCTATTTGCAATTATAGATTGCCAGACCGAACAAAATCGAATATGTACCAACTATGTCAATTTAAGGATATCAATTGCTTCCCTTCATGATCTAAGAATCTTTCTCGCATATATATACATTTGTTTAATTTTTAAGTAAAAAATATGAGGAATAAGCCCCTTTTTACCTCAGGTGAACCCTCAAAGTGTCAGGTGCATATCAGTTAGATACTAAGTCATAGAAATTATTAAACTTCTGTTTATTTCATTGCATAGATTTGTATCAGAAATTGCTTTCACTTTGAGGTTAACCTTGTATCTATTTGTATTTATATCGTATAGATTTTACCTCACTTTGCACAGAATAACAGTAACACCTATCAGTAAAACAATGACAGCTCCGACAGATCCACCTACAATGGCCCCTGGATCAAAAATAGTAAAAATAAAGTACAGAAACACATAATTCTGATTTAATTGCGAAATACACTTTTTATTTCAATGTTACATTTAAGAAACTATTTGGAAATGCTAAATGCAAATTATTATTTAATAAAAATCGTCTGTTAGCATGAAAGAGAACTACAGAAAAAAAGAATTGTGAAAGAGAATATATATTTAAGATCAAACGGAGCCTTTGTTTATGAATCATATTAGAGTTACAACAAATATATGGTAGCCTTTTTAAATGTAATAATGGGCAAATCGAGAATTATTGGAAGTTTGAAACATTCATACATCTTTAAAGAACTGAAGAAAAAAAAAACAAAAAAAGGAGTCAGGCCAAACTTTAAATCAAAGCTTTAATTCAAAAATGAATTAGACAACTTAAAACTACAAATTTTATTTAAATGGTTCTATTTTTTACCCCTACATAACAAAACTGCAATGCAGAGAAATAACATTTAGGCGGAGAATTCGATAAAAAATCCAATGAAAAGACAGATAAAAATTACAATTAAAAATCAATTGTTTTTTGTAATTTTGAGGTCTTTCCGCATTTTCATAACTTATTTTTTGGGGTCGTTGGTTTTGTTGGATGTACAAACAACCAAACAACTTACTTTAGATGCATATCAATTGGTTGGTTGGTTTGTTTTGATAGTTAATAGGTGTGTATGTGTCTTGATGTCTTGTTCGAATGAAGGGTTGATTTGTTGATAAAAATTTTGCATACTGGCATATTATCAGGTTTCACAAGTTTCACATTCAATAATCGATGATTGGTTTTGTTAGTAGAAATGATTGATTGCGTTATCGATTGATTGATTGATTAATTATTGGTTCTTTCATTTATTAGTTGAATTATTTCTTTGATGCTACCTTGCTGAATTAAATGTATGTAAGACGTCAAATTGCACATATTTAACACACATTGTACCTAAAGAAACAGATTAACACATCCCCTCCCTTCTCACCAAACTAGACACGCAGTAGTGGGGGCAGTGTTTTGACTAAATGCATAGAATATGATATCTAAGAACAAGCGAAGAAGAAAGAGGGAGGGCGTATGTCTCGTTTCTGCTCCTTGCAACAAGTTTATCTTGTATTTAAAATAATGTTGTGTCTTGCTTGAAACGTGCAAGGCTTGAAACACCCTACCGTATAATAGCATCATTGAATCCTCCTTTACAAGTTTTCCTTTTTTGTCTATGAAACCAAGGAATTTATGTTTTATTGATTTGTTGTGTATGCAGTTTGTTTAATTTGGTCCTTTAATTTGCTCTATTTACTTTACTTGAACTTGATTTTGTTTAATTATATTTCAGGGCTTGCGCAATTCTCGTCACAAGGTTTAACTATACTGGCGGACACTTAGTTTATTTATTCCTTTCCAAGTTAGGACTTTGAACAGACCACATGTGTATCGACAGACTAACACGCTAACTATTGATTTTTTTAATTTCAGTTAATTGACGTTTGATCAAAGAATACGAGCAATGTTTAATAGATATTTAATCTGGTGGAATTAAACAACACTTTTATCGATTATTTTTTTTTAAAATGTATATATTTCAATAGGTGTTACGGTAGCATATGGATCGAACTTTTTTTCAGTTACGACAAGTCGCGACTTACAATTTGGTAACTTTTTCGTCGATTTCTATAACTGCATTTGAGCAGTAGCGATGAAAGAAAACAATGTCAAAATTTAAACATGGCCTTGAGCTCTGACCTGGATCATTTTTTTTATAGGGATCAATGATTTTAAATCAAAAGACCCTATGTCTCGTTAACTGTCTTTGAATGAGTAGTATCAACACATCATTTATGCCGAGCACAAAAACGGAATTTTTATAACATGTTGCCAAATCTCCTTAGTTCGAATTTAGTAGATCATGTTGAGGAAGTAACTAGTGTTTTAGGGAAAAAGGATATACAATATCTTTTACAGTTCCTGAGAAGTTGCGATGACAAGAAAATTGTACACGGGGATAAATTTTTCAAGTTGAAAAGTGAGTTTAAAAAGCACAATAACTTAAAGATTGCCAATTCGACAACTCAGTAATTGCCAAACTATATGTTCATGTTCTGTCTTTAACAATGAGGCGAAATGAAATCAGGATAACTGGACGGATAAGCAGTAAATATCAATGTTTGACATAACACAACAAATTATCACTTTACAATGCTATTGATATTTATTTAAAGTCTTTACATCTTCTATCAATTTAGAAATTGCAAAATCATATGTGAAGATCTAAATTATAATTCGTTAAACAGACAGTTTCAGGAAGTCGACAGATTCGTTTGAATGAATGATAACAATCCCATTGACAAGCAAGAAATAACTATTTAAAAATGTGTTAAACGGGGTAGGGCGCCTAAATATGCAAATCGAGAAAACATATAACAAATCATTTACCGTAATTTGCATCTGTTGCTACTTCCATGTGGTATGTGTTTTCAACTGTAGAGGTATCTGAAGGAAATAAAGAATGTATAAACTTACTTGACAATACACTTTATATATAGGTTATCTGACGTATCTATCCTCTCATTACAAAAATGAAAATAAAATAATAGCACAAAAAATGTTAAAAGTAAGTGGAAATAATAAGATAAAACACAAAAACACATCATTTCTTTATTCTGTATGAAAATAGAAAAACAAAAACCAAAGGATATGGGGTATACAACCATAACACAAAATCAATACATGCACAGTAATAAATACACAAAGAGGAGAAGCACAGCGCTGTAATTTCTGTTCTTCATCTCGTAATCACAGTGAAGCTTTCTACACGGAGCAAAAACATCAAACATCACGGCAAGTTTATCTACAAATGAATAAAATTCCTCTCTAGATTGTTTTAACCTTTTTATCAAAGATCTAGACTTATTTGAGTTCTGCTATTTTAAAATCCAACATGGCAACGACACCCGTTCTACATTCTATACGAATATGCATTTCTTTTAAAACTATTGCTTCAGACATATATTTAAAAATTACAAAACAGATCGAAGATTAATGTTAGTTTGTATTTACTTTTCCATAGCTTTGAAATGCTGTTCAAATACACATCCCTGGTCATGGCTTTGTGTCATCAATGCTCTTCATCTTTAAGCCTGGCACCTTTGATAACTATTGTCGTAATGTTCTATTGTATTGTTTAGTTGTGTGTTTCTCTGTCCTGTATGTTCTTCCATTTATTTGTATTGTAGTCCTATCATATAATGTTGTCATTTTAGTGTGATATTTATCATTGCCATTAACGCGGGTGGTTTGGCTAGCCACAAAACCAGGTTCAACCCACCATTTTTTTCTTAAAATGTCCCGTACCAAATCAGGAAAATGGCTATTGTTGTCTTATAGCTCGTTTCTGTGTGTGGTGCATTTTAGTGTTTCTGTTGTGTCTTTGTTCTCCTCTTATAGCCAAGAACACGATTCTCCAGAAATTATGTAAGTCGGATTACCCTTATTGTTGTGAAATAAGTTGCTCATCAAAGACTACGTTCCTTCGTCTAATCTCTGTGCCTGATAGCACTGATATTAACTGATAGCACAAGACCTATTTCTGACTTGAACGCAGTTTGACTTTTGTTTTATTTAATTTGTCTTATCCTTAATAAAATCCCATTAACTGTCCGCTTATCAACAAATTTACAGAGAAACCTTCATGTCTTAAAATCTCAATCCGCTCAAATATGGTAAGTTAGTTGTCTCGGTAATATGTGTCCGTTTTGGTGAAACTATTTCAAGAACACCAAGCACATTAATTTATGCGGTTTTCGTTATCCGAGTTTTCAAATATTTGAGCGTTTTTCAAATGGAGTATTGACTCAATACCTCCTCCAAACCCCGAAATGGATATTACTTTTGCCTCTTAGGGTTTTACCTCTAGTGGCCTCGCTACACCCTCAACCTAAACGAGCGCTGAGCCCCTTCATCGAAAAGTATGTGTGCGTCCATACTCGCTTGAGCTTTCGAAGACATTGTGGCTTTTGAGATTTGAGTAGAACTTATGAATCTGTAGTACAGTCATTACTGATGCGGTTTTAGCTACACTTTGCTGATCTGATGAGGTAGATTTGTTATCATAAGAATCATAATTCGAAGTACCCGAATACGAAAACTGATTCTTACTTACGGGACAAATACTGGTATGGCGTTTTTGTCCGCACTGTTTATACGCCCAATACTCGGTGGTTGCTAAGACAATTAAAACACGATTTATTTCTTCTGCTTAAGAATTTCAAGGCGGGTTGTTTGATCAATTACTTTCGTGCATGTATGTTTGTTTAGAATAATAAGTATAAGTAATGCACAATACGATTCCTGACTCTGACCTATTGATCCTAGTCCTCAATGAGCATTTCTGACTTGTCATAAAATCTGCGGCATGAATGTACTGTGTTGTCCTCATGCACCTGTGTATGTTTTTCTCTATTTTTTCCCAAATCGCTGACCATTTGATGCATCTATAGCTTTACTGTATTTCAAATGTGTATGTGCAAATCCCGAAACGTAGTCAAAGCCTCGTTTTTAAGCAGTGATTTGAAGTAGTTGGACGTCTGTTTTGTAGGTAATGCTATGAATAGCTGTGTTGTACGATTCCAATAATTGCCAGTTAATAACATGCAACAGTAGTATACCTCTGTTCAAAAGCGTAAATGTTGCCTTCTAATTTCGAAAGTTATAACTTGGGCAACTTGTGAAGATATTAAATGCTGTTATACGAGCGTACATATGCTGCGGATTAAATGATGCTGTTTGGTTTTTATTGAATAAAAACTCTCCACTTAAGGGTTAAATTAACTGTTTGTTAATGGGAGTAAAACGCTAGTACGTATGGTTTTGTTTTTGTTTAGACATTTTTGTCGGCTGATAAATACCTTTTCCAAAATAGCCAAAATCATCTCTGTCAATTTGTCGTGAGATTGCACATTTTTAGTTCTCAGCAAAAAGCTTTGTTAGAGCACAACTGTGTCTCGAACATGTGTCTTTTAATTTTGTAGACATTTTCCAGCAGTCACGACATCATTATATTGTAAAGAAAACGAAACAAAAGTTGTATTACGGTAGTCACATTGAGGTAATGAGTAACTCCTAACTATCCCTATCAACGTCCACACAACGTCTCCTTAAAGTTCGTGTGTTTTTCAACAGCACCTGTCGTGTTGATCATTTTAGTACAATCCCTGAGATAAGTCTAATTCGGTAGGTTACATTTGGGGAACGACGATTGGAACATATCTGTATATATGTAATGTGAAATTTTGATTTTTAGGTTGTGTATTATGGACGTTTTATCTGGTTCTTTTAATATGCCTCAGCAAATAGAAAAAGGCATCTGCATATAACAACAAAAAAAAAGAATCATCAAATAAATTTATATAGAAGGATATAACAACATATTTACCATTTTTGCAAACAAACCATTCTAGTTTTATAGAGCAATTCTGCCAATGTATATTTAACATCTTTTCCCCTTTATTATCAGAAATGTTTGCAGATTGGCAAAATTTAGGTACAGATGTCGTGTCAACTACAACGAAAAAATACATTTCATTTATACATATCATTTTAAGTTAAAAGGAGAATGGTGATGTGCAAGCAAGACAAATATATATTCCTTGAAAATATGTACACAAAAAAACACACAATTAATTTTTAACCAATCTACTATCATGATATACTTGTAGCATATATTTTAACATTTGATTTAATAACTTGTTAGTTAATGAGAAAACAGTTCACAGGAACATATATCATCCTATTTAGACAAATATTCTGCGTATTTTGCAAAAAAGTATCAAATACCAATTCTCAAGTCTGTATAATGACTGGTCTTGCCGCCAACCGAACCCGGAAAAGCGCCAAGGCGGCCATTACAATATATCTAGACTACTAACTACTTATGAGATAAACTTAAGAAGGTTCACAACCAGTAAGGTTAAAAATTAGATTATAATAATGGAAAGCAAAGACATATGCAACAACAAAAACAATTTGATGTAAGACGTAAACGTAGAACAAGCAAACCACATCAAGTTAGCTGATTTGTTGTTTTGCCAACAAAAGGCAGGATATTTGTCCAAAATCTCCAATGGACAAAGCAGATCACGATATTATTCGGTTATTGTCACAAATGCTTAAAAATGAGAAATCCCGTGGGAATATAGTTATTTGTTTTGGCGCCATATCATGTACATAGCAGTCACTTTACGACGATCTTAATCAGATGACTGTATTATCATACATTTCAGTTTAGATTGGACATAAAATACCTAATGTTCGTTCCACTTCTATTTCTTCTCTGAAAACATTTGTCCAAGCAGGTGAGGTTAGATTTTGTGCAAATTGTTGACAGGCATTAGAATGCAATAATAGCTTGTCCTTAGTCCAACAGTTTTCAAAAGTGTTAGTCTGTTGGAGACCCCAGAATTTCGAAGTTGACTGCATTCCATCTTCTGAATTCAAATAATGTTAAAATTGGAATTCTATTTAAGAATGAATATACAAGTTCACAAACAGAAATATGCGAATTAGGTTCAGTAAAAAAGTCATCTATATTAATATAACATTTAAAAAAACTCAAGTACTAAAATTATTTGTTCTATATATAGTCCATCTATATGATAGTTATTCAATTTTCTTAATTTATATTATTTAAGTTTAAAAACCGGTTAAAACACCGAATAATAAATTTGACCTTAACCATATACCATATCTTTCCTTTGTGTTACCTTTTGGAATCTATTAGGTTAGCCTTCCATACATTAGTATATATCTTCGAGGTTATACTCGACATGTTAGTTACAAAAACACTTTGTTCGTGCAATAATCATGTCATTGAATACATCTTTTTCTTCAAAAATTGTTTTTTTTTTCTTTACGAAACAATGTTTTTAACAAACACTTAGCAAAGAATGCGTCTAAAATGTGTTCAACACTTTAAATAATTATGTAACAACCTTAATATGTATGTTGAGTATAACATTTTTAAATTTCGACCGGGAAACGTTGATGTAGGTTAACAATTGTGATCTTATTGAAAAATCCGAATTGATCAAATGCAATAAAAGTGCACGATGTGGACTTCCATGGAAACGGAGTTTTTTTTTTTAGTTTCTATCATGATGAGCTTCTTTATCAAAATGAGATGTAGCTGTGACCTTTTCATTGCAATGCAAGTATCTTAGTAATCATTTTTTGAATATCATCTCTTTTGTGTCATTCAAACGATGAAATTGACAATTCGAATACTGTTCACATCAATACAAACATACAAAGAACAGTCAAAACTATTTATTAGGTTCTTGGAACTTTAGTTATATCAGAAACAGAACACCAAGTATGTCAGAAACAATGTCATTATATACTATCAACTATTGAAATGTTAAACTGAACATTTATGATACATACGTCTTTGTCACGACACTTGTTTGAAAAGAATTCAAATTATGTACTAGTATTATCATTGATAACCTTAAAACGTAAAATCAGTAATATTGATACAATGATTGTAATACATTGATATTGAATACTGTTATATGAGTACACAGAATTCCTTAGTAATCGTAAGAGATGAGAGGGATACACATAAAACTTACCACATAAACCTTTAATCGAGTTATCGCCTTTACAGCTGGTTGCTTTTACATGTACAACATTGGGAGGAGTGCATGTCAATGTCGTACAAAGTCCATTATTGGTTCCAGATGTTATTGTTGTACCATTATAAACTAAATAGAAATATTGAAATACACAGTATTACACGTTAAATAAAACATTTTAACTTTACGGAAGAATCATACAGAAATATTTAGGATAATACAATGATGTATGATGCAAGCATTTTTACTTTTTAACATAAGCAAACACCGTTGTCATCTTTGTTTTTGATTTCGCAAAGCAATACAGTAATCAATTTATTCAGAGTGATTGAGATGATTGAAGATCTAGACGGACATTGAGTTGAAATCAAAAAGACGACATAGGATACTCAGTATTACAGAAGAAACAAATACTAACTTCCCAGATTGCTATTTCTTACACGTGTGTAAGATTCAATTTTGAAGAATACTGACGGCCTTGAAAACAGGATTCATATGATGGTTGAATGATAACTTACTAGATGTAAACACTGGTTTTGTTTATTTTACTTTTGAAAAATAAGCCAGCAGTAAAGGTTACTTACCCTGATATACTAATGCTGCTTTAGTAGGTTTTTGTAGGCACGAAGAAAGGTTTGTAGCATTGGTGAATTGTACGTCGTTGTTGTTTAAGCAGGAACATGCACTGTCTTCTTTCTAAGAGGTAAATCAACAATGTGAATTTACATTTAATAACGCAGAATGATTTACATTCTTATATCTGCATGAGTAAAGCTTGTATCTATAAGCCATGAGAAAATTATTGAAGACAGTCTGCTTATTTGCCTAGGTCCCGATTGATAACATTCAGACTATTAAAAATACCAAAATTTTTTAACCACAGTTAAGAATAATCTTTTCAAATTGTCTCCTTTTGCGTGATTGATTTGACCTTGAGACTGTTTTGATTGAAACGTCACAGATAAGCTTAAGTCAAGCACGAATTGAATACTCAAGGATAAGTCTGGTATATACATGTATGATGACTTTTAACACCCATTATATTAATGCAATTGCTTCTGAACGTTTACGTGGTAACACACATATCACTGATTTCTGTAAATATACTGTTCATCGAATGACAAAATTGAAATCAAATAACAACAACAAATAATTGTATGCCTTGTGTCCTTTTCATTTCATTTGTTGTGTCATGTTTTTGACATATGGTTTTGAAGTCCCTAAGGACCGGTGGTTGCTATATTTTTGTAATACATTTTGCTGACAAAAAATCTGAGCTTGCAATTACTTCCAAACAATTAGTCGCTTGATTTCGCTCCCATAATCGTCTTATACATATTTTCAAAACACAATTTACTTAATTATATTAAATGATGAACAGATAATTTTACCAGATGATACAAACATATTGATTTATGATATTTACATTATAACTGAAATATCCATTTGTTGAACATTCTCGTTGACACAATCCGACTGATGTTACGATTATTTTAGTACTTGGTTCCTTGGTCAACGGAAAACAACCTAAAATATTAATGGTAAAAGTTCCCTTGTTATTTGACTAATTTTTTTGTCGTAATCCATTTCAAATTTTATAATAAAAATCATCACATACATTTTGTTGCAGAGTTTGAATATAATTCATATCGGGTGATTAATACACTTAATACTTACAATGTATGTGTCAGATTATAAGTACATTTGTTGTACGTACATAATGTATTCATAACAATATGTGCGTACCACAAATATGTACATAATGTGCACCCCTACTGACTGAATTTATTTGTACTCAAATGCCTTCTCCAAGACAAAAGAGCAAATTTTCAAGTTCTTCAAATTCATTTTTAGATGTATTGATGATGTCCTGTCACTCAATAACCCATATTTCATAGAGTAATTGCATTCAGGATATAGTAACAAATTTGACATTCATTATATCAATTAAATTAAAAGCTTATTTGTTGATCTTTTTCTTGATATTGACACTAATGGAGGACTTTACACTAGGATATATCATGTAGACGTGATGATATCAGTTTCCCCATTGTCAATTTCCTATTTCTCAAAAGTATCAAAAGTTTGATCTATCGTATACCGTTTATCATGTCATTTATTATATAACATGTGTCATCATATTGAATCAAAGAAAAGTTGAAATTAATAACACAAAAATTATTCAATGGATACTAAGAATTCAACTTTATAATTTACTTATATAGGACAATGGAGATTAAAAATTACACCATTGTAATCCCTTTTATTTTCCACAAAATAATAATTCCAATACTTAATAAGTTCCGGATATCATCCGACATCGAAACCAATATTATGTGTCACATGTAGTTTCCGGTTTTAGTATAGTAAGAGAACTAGGATGGGTTTAAATGGAAAGATTTTGAAGGCAGAGAAAAATGTGGACATTATAATCAGCCCGACTTTATCATAAG
This sequence comes from Mytilus californianus, assembly GCF_021869535.1. NCBI lineage: Eukaryota > Metazoa > Mollusca > Bivalvia > Mytilida > Mytilidae > Mytilus > Mytilus californianus. The sequence goes on along the minus strand of NW_026262695.1, from coordinate 917,240 downwards.
ACAATACGAATACTAAACATGGACCTGCAGGTGTATTCTAGTTGAATGTAGTATTCATTCTTTGAAAGTACATGACGAATAAAAGTAGTCCTGAATGATTATATATAAAAATAAGAAGATGTGATATGATTGCCAACTATCCACAAGAGACCAAATGACACAGAAATTAACAACTATAGATCACCGTACTGCTGTCGATAATAAGCAAAGCCCATACAGCATAAATAGCCATAAAATGCCTCGAAATGACATATGTAAAACAATTGAAACGAAAAAACTAACGGCCCAATTTATGCACAAAATAATGAACGAAAAACACACATGCTACACAGCAACAAAGGACAACCACCGAATTACAGCTTCCTGACTTAGACAGCCACATACACAATATGGCGGGGTTAAACTCGTTTGAAGGCGCCAACCTTCCAATTAACCCCGGACAGTCGTGTACCAGTACAACATAAGAACAAACTATAAAAATAAGTTGAAAAATGCTTAACTTATCAGATGGATACAAATATAAATACATCTAAGAAAAAAACAGAGTGGACGTGGACGGGTACAGCCACACAACATAAAGACACTAAGAACAGATCCGAGGGTAATCGCAGTTACTAACAGCTAGTTGAAAGCCAATAAAAATAAAGAGAGAAAGCATGCATCTCAGACTATATAAATATTTTTAAGAGTTCATCAACATTCTGTGTTGAGGAATGTTTATTTTCAGGTATAAAGAAATCATTAAAACCACACTTCGTCTTTTGTAAATGGTGAGTATCATCATCAATGTCTGTTGATGAATGCATGTACGCTGAAAAGGTTCTGTTAAACTCCCTTATTGTTATTCATGTTAAAAGTGTCATTGAGTGATAATTGTTTAATTGTTTTGACGGCTGACTATGGATGAGTGGCATATTTCGCTTAAGGACAATAAAATTGACTTGAATATGTTGTAGTATCGTGTCGTGTGGAAATGAGGTTAGAAGTTGGGAGTTATTTACCATATTAATTATGAAATGATATTGGTTATAAAGCCAGCGTAACATATTACGTCCATACACAAGGAATTCAAGATTGTTTTTTTTTATTAACAGCAAAATTTAAACTTTTTAGATAAATTGTGACACTATCAAACGAATATGACAATTAAGTTTTAAAACGGTAATGTGAATATGTTTTTAAAATAGCGAATTTTTAAATTTTAGAATAGTTTTTAATATTACGAATGAGTTGATATCAGTAGGAGATGGAATTCGTTTAACGTTTAGAAAAAGTAATGCGATTTGATTGCCAATGAAAAACCTAACCACTACATCAATACAAAGGACATAAAATACAGTACCAAAGCAGCAGCTGAAAGCTACTTTGAAGTCAAATACAATTTATCAATACATGTTAGTAAACCCCTAACGAAATAATCGTTCATTACATATCCAACATTTTTTTTAATGTAAAAACGACCGACATAACACAAAAACAGCATACCCTTCTGCAATGCTACATAGAAGTAAAATGAATGCTGGCCAAATTGGTAAATTATGTTTTAATATAGCAAAATCAAAATACATGTTAATACTAAAAATAAAAAGAAAAGAAAAAATTAGATCGTTATCCATTAATTAACTGATAACGAACAATATCATTGATTAATTTAGATAATCCTCAACTGTCTTCCGGATACCACTGGATAATAAAACTATTCTTCATATGTTTCATCAAAACAATTTAAGTAGACTATTGTCATTTTGATTCGTCAAAAGTATCAACACAAATATACATATAAAGCAGTCCATGCAGCAAATATATCCAGCTTACCATGTCTTAATACTTTGAATTTGTAATTAAAAAAATCATTACGGTAGCTTACCCAGAGTTTCTATCCAACGAGTAAACTGAGTAAATTTACCAAGCCCTGTCCAAAATTCATGGCCATGCAATTGTGACATCCTCGTCAAAACTAAAGGATCATTTTCTAGACCAGATGCGCCACACTTATCATTTGCATCTATCGCTGTTACTCCATCTGGATATCTTTGCAGCTCAAGTGCATAACATACTTTTTTACGAAATTGAATGATAAAGTTCAAATTAAAACATGTTTAAATAACTTATGGTATAGAACCACTAATTCAGGCCCGGTCGGAAAGAACATACAAGAAAGTAGTACATATTCTAAACAAAATAGTTCCTACGCATAGCTGTATCTTTGTCAATAGGTGAAATATTTGGATAGTTGTGGTATTAGATGATCGCTTGTGGACTTGGGATCGCTGTAGAACCCTTGTTGAAAGTTTCTTTTGAATAACAAAGAAGTATATGAAATTATAATAGGAGGGCACATTTGCCTTGTTGTTCAGATCAGAAGTACCGGTTTTTGTACTATCAAACTTCCGGGAACCAGTACGCTCTAATATGCAATTAAAGGTATGTTGAATTTTTCATCACAAGTCAGGATAAGGTATAGTTTTGACATGACATGACTGCCATTTTATTTGAGCTTAAGACAAAGTAGCCATTAATGCTTGAAATTGCAGAATTTAACATAGAAATCAATGGGGCTATGAATTAGTGGTTTTATACCTTATAGACTATTATAGTTATATCTTTTAGCACATAAGCCTACAGGAATGTGCACATGAACAAGTACGTATCACAAAATGTTTTTTTGGGTAGGATATACTCGTGTGAAACTATCTTAGAACAGACATAATTATGAAAATATAGAAGTGTAGGTTGTCTTGCTCAAGCTCTTGTTTAAAATATTTGTTCTTAAAATATTGAAAGGCAAGTTTAAAACGAAAAGAAGAAGTGTTACACTTAACCTTCTTACAAAAGAATGACATATGATTCGGGATATACGATTATAAGAAAGCAATTCAACAATCAACAACAAACATCAATGAGAATTACAAACCACCGTCACAATAAACCATAGGTCAGGAAAAACGTTTAACCAATTATATACAAGTTAAGTTAAGTAACCATAACCATAACATCAATACCTATACCGTATTTGAAGATTAAGTTTTTCTAAGATACGTTTTAGCCAAACATGTGTTTTGCAACAAAAAAATAATCCCTTAACATGATAATATCACAATTGGAGGAAAAAGCTGTTACTGAAAACAGTATATAATTGCAAAAGGCAATACAAAAGGAAGTTGTCGTGTTCTTGTCATTTAGAAAACTGTAATAAAAACAATCAACGACAAAACTATATAAAATGACAGTTAACAAAAAACCCATCAGCAATAAGTAAAACAAAAATATGTGGTAGGCTATAAAGGCAACGGTATAACAAAATGTTAAATATTTCAGACGAAAAAAAACAATTGCTTGATTTATGCTATAACAATCAAGGAAAACTAGACAGCAATCGACTATAACAACATTGATTTTACCAGGCAAGTACGCAATGTGAAGGATCTTTAAATTTTTGTGAGCCCTCAATCCTTCACCAACACCACCCTAGGAAGTTCAGTATCAGCATAACATATAAACAAAGTGTAAAAATGAATAACTGAATAAAACCGTCAAAGATACCATTATCATTTGGTACGCCAGTCGCGCGGTTTGTTTTCAAAAGGCTCATCAGTAGTGCTCAAATTAAATCTTTGAAAGGCTTAATCAAATACAAAGATAAATAGCGTTGAAAACGAACATCCCCAAGAAGTGGTGTCAAATACAACTATGGCAATGTATGCCTATGAGTAGTATACCCTTAGTATTTCGAATAACTCTACATTTAAGTAAACAGTAAACTTAAACAAGACGTATTAATAATATATCTTGTCAGCAGTTCAAAAGCCTTCTAACAAAAACTTCATGCCCTCACTATACTAGTGTATCAGTCGGTGCACCTTCACGGTGCCAAAATATATGTGTCGACAGTATGTTAGACCATACTAAGTGTTAAGTATGAAGGAATAAATATCAATTTGAGTCAATCTTAATTAAAAAAAACAATCAATTTTTATTCCACTACAGATCCACTACAGATAATATCAAAGATATAAGAACAGTTCAACTTAAAATCATACGAACACAATTTATATATTGCATCTTTATTAACGACCTATAATAACATCACCGTACATATTAGACTGGGATATCCCATTTGTTAAAAGATATAAACATTTACTGTCAAGCGGAAGCTACCCAAAGAAGGACGGTCTAGTCAAGTAATCATAATGCATGCTCTTTGGCTAGGAGTAAAGAAATAAATATAGTTGTTTCTAAATGTAAGCGTCAAATTATTCTACTAGCAATAGATAAAATATCTTTGATTCAGTTCACTTACTACATATGCAGGTTATTATTGAGTTATCAAATAATGAAATCTTACTCATATAAAAAATGTTCTACCGCCAGATATGACATTACAAGGTTAAAGAGTTTTAAATTTGCCTTTATGGGGGATTCATCTGTAACAAGCCACAACAATTAATTCTTAAATATGAAAAAAAAGTTTTAAACTTTTTTTTATTGCAAATGATTCACACATAGTTTTCCAAGTTGGTAATGTATTTGTTTATATTAACGAAACAACGTAGATAAGACACTTCCTTATAATATCTTGTACAAGATAATGTATTTGTACTAGTTTTTCCGCTAGACGCTTATCTATATTTAAAAAGGACAAAGAAATATAATTGTTCATTTCTAATTTTCAACAGACCTTACCTTTTATATGCATTAGCCAAAGATTAATAAATATCCATGAACTTTTTAATCTCAATATCATTTTTGATTGTCAGTGTATGTGAAAGTTACAACGATCAGGAAGTTAAAAATGTTATCGTTCAAGTTTTTTTGTAGTTACGTGTGTATTTGTTGTTGGGTATTATCTTCAGTAAAAAGTTGTTAACACTTCCTGAGATACATGTGATTAGATGACGATTATATTTGTTTACTCGAGCGTTTTTCATCAATATAACTTTAAACTTTTTATTTGTAGGTTTATCATATTTGATTATTACACGTGCATGACTTTCATAACCAGCAATTTACTTGGTCTATTTATGTAATCGCAGAGATAAAAGGTGCCTTGTCATGTAATTATCCTGAAGGTTTGCTAGACTATTGTGTTCGGTTTAAGTGAAAATATGCCCTTAAACGAAAATATAGTCCTATGTGAAAATAAAAATAGATATAGATAAATGAATAACCGTAGTTTGTTACACAATATATCTAGCACTGATCGTACAGGTGTCTTTTTTTTATCTCTGCGATTACATAAATAGACTATTACATGTATAAATGAATTTATAATCTTCAATTAACTGAAGATTATAAATTCATTTATAAATGTAAATAGAATTTTACCCTTATCTCTAACACTAAACATGCTAAATGTCATTGACGACGATTCATTTTAGGGAATACAGGTTTAGAAGATACAAAGGTGGCAATCCAAAATCATAAGTCCAAAAAAATTAAACACAAACATGGCAAAACATGAAGTACGAGCAAACATTTGATTTCATCTTGAAGTTTTTCTAGTAAATAGTAAAAAGATTCATTGGATATATAAGGTAATCAAGATTTCAAAGTACACACTAAGATATGGGAACAACGTTTTTTTTTTTTTTTTTAGTTTTTGTACTCTTATGAACGTTTTATACACAAACACGCTATAGAGATTTGTCGTCAGTTAGTATTAAGATTATGGTTATGCATGAATAAAGATAACCATAACTGAGCTATTATTTAAACACAAATTTATCATATGAATTTGTATTTTATATGTCTTCTATGTTAATAAGAAGGAATTTGGTTTTTTTGGGGTTTTGCACTTGTGTGTAGACCCCATATTTTCTTTTAATCTATAACTATTAACGGTTTTATATTTGACAGAATTACTTTTAACAGTATTAAAGAAACAAGTTTTCCGAATTACCATATAGTGTGTACTTTTGTGTCACTATATTGCCTGGTGAATAGTTAAATGCTCTAGTGTGTAACAAAATGAAAAAGAGAGAAGTCACTGAGAAATAAGTTGCCTGTTTACTTCCTCTTAAACTTATCACGTAAACGTATGTGCGAAACATTGCGTGGTTAATATACCAAACTAACAAGCATTTCGTAACGTTATCGTTGACGATACCAATCAGTGCCTATACATGACAACTTAATGTAAATAGTTTTATTTTGCCTATTGCTTGTTGCCTAGCATTTGGTTTTTTGGACAATAGTTTTCTTCATACTGTATGACTTGGATTTATTTTATCCAAAAATTCATCATAGATACCAGGCTTAACATTGTGTTCGCCACACGGCCGTTTCGTCTAATAAAGATCCACCAGTGACGCTCGAAGCAAAGAAATTGAAAGGCCAAATAATGTTCAAAATTAAGGAGCAAACTTTTTGAAAGATTTTGCCAAATACAGCATATGTAATTTATTGCAGTGACCGAAAATCCATAGTATTCCGAAAAAAAACTTCAATTGCAAATCTATCACTTTTCTATAAATCTCATCCAATTTTGATTTATATAGCTTGGACATTTATTTATCACATGTACAAAGAATATTAAATAGTAATTACAATGTATTACCTTATTTTGCATACGACTAAAACTAGCATCAACGCAATTGCAACAACCAAACTTAATCCTCCACCTACTAATGCACCTGTAATATAGGTTTAACATTCAGATGACGAGAAAACTTTAACACAAATAATGATGTTGAAAGAAAAAAAATAAAAGAATCATTTCGTTTATTGTTTGAACATACATCAGACAGTACATGTATTTGTTTTTTTTTTTTTTGTTTTTTTTTTTTTGTATTTCTGGGGGTTTTTTTTTGGTTTTTTTTTTGTGTGTGTTTTTTAGGTTCTTTTTTTGTTGGAATTGTTTTATTTTTTGTCATTTCGGGGTTGTTTATAGTTTTTATGTAGTACAGCTTGATTTTATCATTTATGTTAATAAATAGTATTTGTATATATTTGTTCATGCATTGACTTGTTGACTGACTCTGACAGAGTATACAGTATTACAGTACTTTGATTTTCTATTCACTGGGGTATTTACATCCTGGGTTTTCTTTTTCTTTATTCTGATTGGTTACTCTGTGAACTCCTTTGATATTGAGGCACTCTTTTCAAACTCTACACAAAGATATAGAACACTGACACTTCATTGTGATTTATAGATATTTATTCTTCTTATTCTGGAAACTATTCTTTATATTCAGGTCAGTTATATTCTTTACATTAGTATTTTGATAGCATGTATTTCTATATTTTTATCTTGGTATAAATGATATGAATGTGTTATGAAAATGTGTATGAAAGTCCACTTTGATTCCCATGCAAGACAGATAGAATATTACAGTTATTATATTATTTTTCATATTTGGCTGTTATTAGATTTCAGCATAGAATATTGTCTTGCCTTGAGTTTAACTATATTATTTACTAGTTTTGACATTAAGACTTATGAAGTCATATTTTTTTCATATTCAGATTCCAGTATGTGAAGTATAAGAGTATACAGTAACTTTATAGAGGAGCACTGCTCAGCCCTTGTATTATATACACGGTAAGCTGTGTTCTGTGTTTACGTGTTTATTTATTTACGTGTTGTCTATTTGTACTTATGTGTTTTAATTAATGTGTGTCTTGTCTGTGTTTGTAATGTGTTATTGTTTAGTTTACGAATATCTCCGAATAGAATAGTGTATCAGAATTGATTACTTTAGATAATGATCGTTGACACAAGGTGTTATTGATATCTGTAGAATTGCATATTGAACAGTTACCGAAAATAGACTTTGGAATAGATGCTTATGATTTGTAGTAAAACATACTTTATTAAATATGGTATATTTGGAACTGAAGTTAACTACTTGGATAATTTATATTTTATTTTATTAATACGGAGATTATAATTAGAGTTATTGTTCTTTGAACGTATGCATTGTGTCTAATTGTGTGTTTTATATGTTACAGGGTGTTTATTTGAGATTACTATAATAAACCAATAGAACCTTACTCAGATGTTATTTACGCTCAACTTGATGAGTCTACAAATGGCGCCCAACGTGATTTTGGTAATGGTAATCGTTTGATCTAGTGTACCCATACAGACCCCCTCAGTGGAGATACTTGTGCATGTGTGAATTGTGAAACCGGAACATCCTAGATAATGACATCAACAGAAAAACAGTGTGGTTTTTGTGAATGAAGATTAAATTTTCAAATATTTTAACCTGATACAGTGATTATTATGTAGCGAAGCTTATTTATATGGTGAGAATATACACTTGGGTAATGAATTGAAGTATTGTCATTAAAATTATATGATTTATTTATGAAATACACGTGTTGAAAAACTTAGAAAACAAATCCAGAAAATTTATTTTGGTTTTTGTTATTGAACATTGGGTATTGTGTCATTATATTTTGAACTTCTTGTGTTTATTCCATTTTGACATAGTCATCTTGCATTAACATTTGAATTTCTGAGATAAGCTAGCTAGCAGTAAACTATTTATGTGTTGATTCTTTGTGTATTTGTGTGTGTTTGTACTTAGGAAATTTTGTGTTGATATTGTACTTCAACTTCACTGGATGTACAATTTATATTTATGTTGAAATGTACATACATCGCAGTTGATTATTGTGCACATTTACATTAAACCGGTTACATTTATAAGGTTTATTTACTTGATCAAGTGTGTGTATAGAATAGTTGGTATAACATTTTTGTGAATTTGAAAGTAGGTCATTAGTATAACCTTGACTTTTATAGATACTTGGTATTGGGTACATGTGTACTTGTGTACTATGTAAGTATTAGATATTAGTGGGTATATCATAGCATTTGACATTGATTTGAGTTATGCTACGTAACACATTATTATTTGCAATTAGTGTAGTTAGGGTATACATTATTTTTTTTTTTATGATTTGAATCTGCGTTTGTGTCCGAGAATGTTACTGTGAGTGTTTGAACCCTTATCTACTACTTCATATACTTATACTTGCTTGTGCCCGTTACACACTTTGGTATTTGAATTTACTATTTTATAGTGTTACTTCACACATCTAGACTTTGCTAGTTGGCATTCTATTGACCCATCCTTTTACTTAGTTGTCATTTTAGTGATTTGAGACTAGTGTCATATTACGTGCTTGAGACATATCGTACTGAGTTTGACAATTTACATTCGACTTAGACTAGTATTCGTTTTGATAGATAAGATTACTTGAGTTACTATTTATGATGGTACTGTAGATATACGTATACATTGACATTAGTTTGAGAATATTTTGATACTAGTATTTTTAGTATTTTAATATAGAATAAAATAGATATTGCCCAAGCCCTATATTGAATTTTCAGATATTTGCGTGTCATCTAATATCAACTATAGATACATCGATAAATAGTCAGCGATACTTTACTTGAATATATTTAGTATAAGACAATTGCACACTCAAGGAAAGCTCAGGCGAAACAAAAGGAAGGTTTTGATCTCAAAGCAAGAGGTGCAGCGATTGAAAAAGGAGATAAGGTTTTAGTTAGGAAAGTTGCATTCGACGGAAAACATAAAATTGCTGATAAGTGGGAAGATGAACCGTATATGATTTTATCGCAACCGAATTTAGAAATACCTGTTTTCAATGTTAAAAAGGAAAATGGAGAAGGAAGATTAAGAACACTCCATAGAAATCTACTTCTACCTATTGGCCATATTTCAGACAAAACCGTTAAAACTCCACCGAAACCGAAACCTAGATTAAAACCGATGAAATCACCACCGAAACCGAAATCAGTTATAGTTGCAGACACTTCAGACTTAGCTAGTGAATCTTCATCAGAGGATGAATATTATTTTGTACCTGTTATGACAACAGATAGTGCTCCAACAAGTACTGAGGATACTGTTGTATTACAGGAAGTGGAAATTGAACAGGATACAACAGAATCAGTTGGGGACGCCCAATCTGATATTCAGGAAATCAGAGATGATTCTGAACTAGGAAGCGCTTCTGGAATTGATGAATATAGTCATGAATTATTGAACGCAGATGAAACCGTTCAATCTGATAATGATAGTGATACATTAGATGATTTGGTTCTTACTCCGATACCTCCACCTAGAAGGTCGCGTCGTGCTAGGAGAGAACCAAAGTGGCTAAGGTCTGGAGATTTTGTTGTAAAAAGTGCAGTGATTTGTGATCGGAAAGCAAAAGCAGAATTTATGGCTTCTGCAATTAAGGATGGAACTCTATCTGGATTAGAAAAAGAAGCTGGGAAAGCTTAATAGACATTATTTTGAAATCATCTTAGAAATTCAGTGAGATTATTCCATTCAGTGATTGAGATCTGTGTTTTATCTTTTATATGTTTGATAGTTAATTTCATGAATTGTTAGTAAGTAGTACTGAGAGTCAGAACTTCACATGTGTATTATATATTGTAGTTTGTTAAACTTGACTGCAATGACAGGGACGTCATTTCCCAATGCAGGGGAGTTTGTAGTACAACTTGATTTTATCATTTATGTTAATAAATAGTATTTGTATATATTTGTTCATGCATTGACTTGTTGACTGACTCTGACAGAGTATACAGTATGACAGTACTTTGATTTTCTATTCACTGGGGTATTTACATCCTGGGTTTTCTTTTTCTTTATTCTGATTGGTTACTCTGTGAACTCCTTTGATATTGAGGCACTCTTTTCAAATTCTACACAGAGATATAGAACACTGACACTTCATTGTGATTTATAGATATTTATTCTTCTTATTCTGGAAACCATTCTTTATATTCAGGTCAGTTATATTCTTTACATTAGTATTTTGATAGCATGTATTTCTATATTTTTATCTTGGTATAAAATATATGAATGTGTTATGAAAATGTGTATGAAAGTCCACTTTGATTCCCATGAGTATGAAAGAGTTCATATTTTTACTTTAAGTTGGTATTTGCAAGACAGAAAGAATATTACAGTTATTATATTATTTTTCATATTTGGCTGTTATTAGATTTCAGCATAGAATATTGTCTTACATTGAGTTTAACTATATTATTTTCTAGTTTTGACATTAAGACTTATGAAGTCATATTTCTTTGTATTCAGATTCCAGTATGTGAAGTATAAGAGTATACAGTAACTTTATAGAGGAACACTGCTCAGCCCTTGTATTATATACACGATAAGCTGTGTTCTGTGTTTACATGTTTATTTATTAACGTGTTGTCTATTTGTACTTATGTGTTTTAATTAATGTGTGTCTTGTCTGTGTTTGTAATGTGTTATTGTTTAGTTTACGAATATCTCCGAATAGAATTGTGTATCATAATTGATTACTTTAAATAATGATCGTTGACACAAGGTGTTATTGATATATGTAGAATTGCATATTGAACAGTTACCGAAAATAGTCTTTGGTATAGATGCTTATGATTTGTAGTAAAACATGCTTTATTAAATATGGTTAATTTCGAACTGAAGTTAACTACTTGGATAATTTATATTTTATTTTATTAATATGGAGATTATAATTAAAGTTATCGTTCTTTGAACGTATGTATTGTGTCTTATTGCGTGTTTTTTATGTAACAGGGTGTTTATTTGAGATTACTATAATAAACCAATAGAACCTTACTCAGATGTTAATTACGCCCAACTTGATGAGTCTACATTTATGTGAATAGCTTACTTTACGGTATGGGCTTTGTTCGTTATTACAGGCCGCACGATATGTTTGCTTACATCAACCTTATGTTATCTCTGATGAATAATTGTCTAATTGGCAATCCTCCACAACTTTAGATTTTTATGTATTGCAAATAAATGTTTTTACTTTTTTTACCTGCATACTGACTATAAATAGACAAGTATCGAGTTGGCCATACAAATGTATCTGAAAGTAGATACTGCTTATTCAACGAGCCCTCACAAGAAAATTAACCAACAACAATTGTCTCATTCGATGTAACAAATTTTTACTCAAGTTTTTGAAATTCAAAATGATAATCCTGCTGTCTTTGATGTTTTTTTATTACAAGCACAGATCATGAAATCAATAAGAAATACTAGCAATATCATATTGACTCATAAAATGTCAGATATAATACCGTCAAGAAAACCTAAAAAAGAAATATTGAAGGTATTTCATGTAGCAAATTTATCCTTAAACAAATACTTCGATTTAAATGAAAAACACTATAACTAAAGATACAGGTAAAAGCATAAAAGATTACTCAACTATATGCGCCTCTAGGGCATGGCTGTTTGCAACGAATTTTCAACAGGAAAATAAGAGACGAATTTGGATCTGATCAAAAAATAATTTGAAAGATGTCTTGATGATTGCATCATCTTATATATAAGAAGAGTACGGATACAAAACATTATTGTTAAGCCTACACTAAACAATCACAATATCACAAAGGAACAATGAAACCTCGTTCATAACGATCGTCATCAATGACAAACGTTCATGATCGATGATGACAATGGTAGGATAATAAAAGTTATCGTCATATATTGCGATATATGAATAATTTATCTCAAATCATATTGCATCTTTAAACATGTTTTTCTTTGTATTCTAAAGATGCATTTACGGTGTTATATTATATAAAGAATTTTTTGAGCTGTCAGTTCATGAAAGGTGCTCCCATTAACTACAACGTACAGTTTACCGTTTATTGTCATATATAGGAATATGGATCATATAGAGTTTGTGTACATTTATAAATAATGTTGTGCTGGACAATTTTCTTGTATGCAATTGTCTATTTGAATATTGTTATTAAATCAAATTATATTAGATTATTATGTTATTAAACATTGTTTGCAAGAGAGAAAAAAAACAACTGATTGCAACCAAAACTATATTAGAGTTCTGTCTTATTTATACGAAGGAATTAAGTAAACAAATACTTTACATTCGGACGAGCATGGCAAGAAGAGAATTTGAGAATACATAACAAAGGGCAGAAAGGTGCATATAGTGCAAAAATTAACCGATAAGGGGAATATATATTAAGCACATACAAAATGGAAATTTATTAAGTTCATGGTGTACTTATTCTTCCTTCTTCTCTGTTGTTTTAGTGTGAGCGACCATAGTTGTTTCATAAACGGAATTAAAAGCATCAACTTAAAAGACAAAACTAACATAATGGATTTTTAACAAATTGAGATATTACTGGTATAAACATGATAAAGTATCCAAATTAAAAATCAGCATTCCAAATTATATATTTCACATAACCATAACCCTTATCCCTAACATTTAGTCACCATAGGATTTAATTGATAATGAAACACACTTAGCATTATTCATTGAAAAAAAAAGTTACGAATTGTTCTAAGTGTTCAATCATTTTTCTTCAATGAATATTTTGATGGACTATTAGAGAGAGAAAGACACCGACACATGAGTCATATCAAAGTCAATATACCTAAAGATTTATGGTGGGGTATGTTCGATGCTCAATTCTGCATTTTTGAAGATAAAGTGTTTTCGGTGAACCTTATTCCATTTGAATTGGTTGAAGATACATGTTCATCACCTGACTCAAATAACAATAGGTCATCGTTCTTTTGGTTACATTTCATTCTGCGATCAAATTAAACGTCATCTACATTATTTACAAAATTATTATTTTTTTCAGAGATTATCACTGATTTATTTAGTTTTCACAAAATATCGCAACAGCAATAAATATATCTAGAAATATACGTATATCTTTACTTAAAAGAAAATTTATCAATTGACTTTGTTCCCTTCATTTTATTTATCTTGTTCACATTAGTAATCAGCATTTTTACCTTAACAAAATGTTGCTAGTTACCCTTTTTTTGTAATTTCTACTGATTTTAATACTATTATATGTGAATTATAAAGCACAAATAAGTCAAAAGAACGAATTTTCAGTCTGTCGTCAATCAAAACTCCAATAAAAAAGCTAATATTTAAGATAACCATAACTTTGCCTTTAAATATTTTAATATCAACTTACAAATCTACCTTTTGGTCATCTTATATAAAACAAAACAAAAACAAAACAAATACAAACAAATCGAAATCAGAAAAACAATTATAGACAAAGTTCACAATACATGTAGCTCTCAACATATACGGATAACTATATGGTATCCAATAGACAAATACATATTAACACTCATGTTTATTTCATATGTTTGACTAAAATTGATTTCAATACCTGTCTCTTAATTTATGGCTAAAGACATTTTACTCAGCAAATAAGGCAGGATACAAATGGACTAGTAATTTGATTTCACACAATATTTGTTTTGTGTTTTCCGGTCTTTAAAAAAGTTTACCTTATAGTAACATATACAAAATTTACGGTTTTGTTGTTTTTTAATGAAATAAAAATGATAATCCTGCAGATGTGACAACTATTTGGAAGCATCGTTTTATCGTTTTCTTAAACGGTTGCAAAAGATAAAGGATCACAAGAAAAATGTGTTCGGGGAGGTAAGTCCTATATAGAAAAGTGTACGGTTAAACGCTGTAAGTTTCAAAAGCGTATAACATGATCGATATGAAATACCGAATATCTTATCGACATATTGTGAAACACAAATACCCGGAAAATAATAAACATGGCAGACGAAAATAAACAATAACCCGCACAAAATTAAAAGGTCTCTCAACTCGAAAAGTGAGACCTCCAAATGTGAAATTTGTTAAACGTACTATCATTATAATGAATAAGAAACAGTTGTTTGTAGATACCAATCTAAAGGATAATTATAATCTTGTCTGTGCGTTACAAGTTACGGATTACCGAAATGATAATAAATCATTTCAGTGAAACAGTTCACAAGCGAATGCATAGCATCTAAATCAAATACAATGCACCATAATGCTTATAAAAAAAAAGATTTATCATTCATTTTTGTAACTTAGTACCACCACCGTATATCTTTCTTTTTCAAATCCGCTTTTTCGCGATCTGATGAACAATTCGTCATTATGTTCGCATTGCTTTAAATGCAAATATTTCTTCTTTCATATCATAAATAATACAATGTCGTTGGCAATCAGTCATTATAAATGCATTTAGATAATTATTTTATATCAGATGTGAATAACATCAGGATAAAGATACTTTAACTTTTGTTTGTGTTGAAAAAGAATGCAATTATTTCTTTATCATGATAGAAATCATAAACCGCCTTTTGATTTTAGGACTTTTTGTACATCAGGATAGGTTATTTTTCATAAAATATGCTGAATCTCAGGGAAAAGATACTAAAATTTTGTTTGCATAAATTACAAATGAAAATATTTCTTCTTTTATATCAGAAATTATGCAACGTCATTTGAAACAAGTCATTATCAATACCTTTAGATAATAAATTGTGTGTAAGATGTGAATAATATCAGTATCAACATGAGCATAAAGGTACTAACATTTTTGTTTGTGTTAAATAAGATTGAATTAATATCTTTATTTTAATAGAAATCATGAACTGCCGTTGGAATTTAGTACTTTTTATACATCAGGTTGGGTTGTATTTTCCAAATAATGATATCTATCAGAGAAAAGATAGTAAAATTGTATTTGCATTGATTAAATATGCCAATATTTCTTCTTTTTGTTATTTGCCAAATTATTAAACGCCATTTGATTTTAGTGATTTTTGTACATCAGGATTGGTTGTTTTTCATAAAATATGCTGATTTTCAGGGAAAACATACTAAAATTTTGTTCGCATTGCTTAAAATGCAAATATATCTTCTTTAATATCAGAAATAATGCAATGTCATTTGCAATCAGTCATCATAAATGCCTTTAGATAATTAATTTTATATCAGATGTGAATAATTTAAGGATAAAGATACTTTAATTTTGCTTGTGTTGAATTAGAATGCTATTATTTCTTTATCATAATGGAAATCATGAACCGCCATTTGATTTTAGTACTTTTTGTACATCAGGATAGGTTGTTTTTCATAAAATATGCTGAATTCCAGGGAAAAGATATTAAAATGTTGTTTGCATTGCTAATTTCTTCTTTTATTATAGAAATAATGCAACGTCATTTACAACAAGTCATTATTAATGCCTTAAGATAATTATGTTTGTATAAAATGTGAATAATATAAGTATAAGATACTGACACTTTTGTTTGTGTTGAATAAGAATGCATTTATTTCTATATTTTAATGGAAATCATGAACTGCCATTGGAATTTAGTACTTTTTGTACATCAGGATGGGTTTTATTTAAAAAATAATGATATATTTTAGTGAAAAGATAGTAAAATTGTGTTCGCATTGTTTGAATATGCCAACATCTATTCTATTTATCCAAAATAATGCCATATTATTTGCCAAATTATTTAACGCCATTTGAGTTTTGTGCTTTTTGCACATTAGGATTAGTTGTTATTCATAAAATATGCTGAATTCCAGGGAAAAGATATTAAAATGTTGTTCGCATTGCTTAAAATTGCTAATTTTCTTATTTTATATCAGAAATAATGCAATGTCATTTGCAATCAGTCATTATCATTGCCTTTAGATAATTAATTTTTATTATAATGGAAATCATGAACCGCCATTTGAGTTTAGTACTTTTTGTACATCAGGATAGGTTGTTTTTCATAAAATATGCTGAATTCCACGAAAAAGATATTAAAATATTGTTTGCATTGCTTAAAAATGCAAATTTTTCTTATTTTATATCAGAAATAATGCAACATCATTTGCAACAAGTCTTTCTAAATGCCTTTAAATAATAAATTTTGTATAAAATGTGAATAACATAAGGATAAAGATACTAACACTTTTGTTTGTGTTGAATAAGAATGCATTTATTTCTATATTTTTATGGAAACAATGAACTGCCATAATTGGAATTTAGTACCTTTTGTACATCAGGATAGGTTGTATTTTAAACATAATGATATATTTCAGAGAAAAGATAGTAAAATTGTGTTCGCATTGTTTTAAATATGCCAATATTTATTCTTTTTATCCAAAATAATGCCATAATATTTGCCAAATTATTATCCGCCATTTGATTTTTGTGCTTTTTGTACATCAGGATTAGTTGTTTTTCATAAAATATGCTGAATTCCAGGGAAAAGATATTAAAATGTTGTTCGCATTGCTTAAAAATGCAAATTTTTCTTATTTTATATCAGAAATAATGCAATGTCATTTGCAATCAGTCATTATCAATGCCTTTTGATAATTAATTTTATATAAGATATGAATATTGTAAGAAAAAAATTACGTTCATCTTGTTTGTGTTGAACTAAAATGCAATTATTTCTTTATCATTATGGAAATCATGACCTGCCATTTGATTTGAGTACTTTTTGTACATCAGGATAGATAGTTTTTCATAACAGATGCTGAATCCCAGAAAAAAATATTAAAACTTTGTTCGCATAGCTTAAAAATGAAAATATATCTTATTTTTTTTATCAGAAATAATGCAACATCATTTGCAACAAGTCATTATAAATGCCTTTAAATAATTAATTTTGTATAAAATGTAAATAATATAAGGATAAAGATACTAACACTTTTGTTTGTGTTGAATAAGAATGATATATTTCTATTTTTTTTTTTTTTTTTTTTTTTTGGAAATCATGAACTATCATTGGAATTTAGTACTTTTTGTACATTAGGATGGTTTTTTTTTTTTTTTTTTTTTTTTTTTTTTTTTTTTTTTTTTTAATTCAAATATAATTTATTTCAAATATCCTGTTACAATTACCTTAGTATCCCAGGAGAGCATACTTAGGGTCCCTGTGTTACATTCTTTCTCCTTTCCAGAGCAAACAGGCGAGATAAATGTCCACTTTACTTATAAAATTACATATTGTAGTTTTCTTGTATCAAATTAAAACCAAGTCGAACACACCCAACATAATGCATTAAATTGATCACACCAGATCTATTAACAGTGATACCTGTCTACAACAAGGTAAGTTTGTAATCAGGTTATATACATTGCTCTATTTTTTTTATAAACAATGGAAATGTAATAAGAAGGTAAACAAAATCACCTTTTTTTATAATTGATTGTATCGATACGTTAACTTAAAAAGTAAAAGTACACACTTGACCTAATTATTACATATCTGATCTAATAAGTGTACCAGATCATTATTGATATCTGGTTCTTTATTTTGTAAATGATTTTAACATAAAACGATATTTTCTTTTAGTTCACAGTAAAATTGTCTAATAATTCTATTATTATTGCAAGTGATGGTTTCAAACTTTATTAGATTTCGAAGTTTCCATATTGTCCATTTGGCTATGCATATTAGAATATTGCCAAATATAATTTCCTTTATAGGCCTTCATAAATACCGAGGATCACATTTATCTCTTGTAGAATTAATTCATGTGTCAAGTGTACTTTTGTGAATATAGTTTTTAATTCTAATATTAATGAGTAGATCTTTTTACAATTATAAAAAAGATGATTTTGTGTTTCAAAGTGATTTTTTTCAAAAATGACAGTTACCTTGAACCAAAGAAAGTTGAAATCAATGTAATCTAGATTCCGTGTAAATAATGTTATGAATGGACTTCCAATGGAATTCACTAATTTTATTTTTTATACAGAGATTTCTTAAATTATCCCAAACCGATTTCCAGTCGATACTTACAGCAAACTCAGTTTCCCATTTTAATTGTGCCTTAGGTAAGGTATTTTGATTAAGTACGTGTTGAATATCTTTCGGTTTTAAATTTTGGAGTTATTTTAATACCTGAAATTAAGTACAGATCTAAGTTGTCTATTTTAATTAACAAATTGACCTGCTGGCTCTGTAAAATGTTAATACCCCTTAGTATATCTATGTACATTTTAGGTATATCATTTTTAATTTTTGAATATTCGGCTATGCAATTTCTTTTATCAATAAGTCGATTATATATAGAATTACAGTTTCGGAAAGTATTTTCAAGATTCCATATGTTACTAATAGTTGTTATTTTACGCTTGATGAACGATTTAAAATATAGAGATTTTCTTTTAAATTTAATATCATACAATGTAGTTACAAAAAAAGTCGAGTTTTCAGTATTTCTTCCTTCGTATAAGGTGTATATATTTTTCTCAGTTCTGATAAAGATTGAAGGGCATTTATATAGAACGGTGGAATTGATGATAGACTTAAATTAGATAGATCTGTGCATCTACATAATTAATACTCTTCTTCAATTGTTACATCAGATTTTTTTAACCAGTTTTTACGCAAAATATTCCAAGTTACTTCATCTGAGTGAATGTTTTTTTTTTTTAAATAATGATATATTTCAGAGAAAAGTTAGTAACATTGTGTTCGCATTGTTTTAAATATGTCAATACTTTTTCTTTTTATCCAAAATAATACCATATTATTTGCCAAATTATTATCCACCATTTGAATTATGTGCTTTTTGTACATCAGGATTAGTTGTTTTTCATAAAATATGCTGAATTCCAGGGAAAAGATACTAAAGTATTGTTCGCAGTGCTTAAAAATTCAAATATTTCTTCTTTTATATCAGAAATATTGCAACGTCATTTGCAACCAGTCATTATTAATGCCTTTATATAAATAATTTTGTATAAGATATGAATATTATAAGGATAAAGAGACTTTTGTTAGTGTTGTATAAAAATGCAATTATTAATTTATTTCAATGGTTTCATTGTTTAAAAATACCAATATTTCTTCTTTTTTTTTGTAAAAAAAAATGCACAGTTGTTAACAATCAGTTTTTTTAATGACCTTAAGATAAGTTACTTTTTTCAATAACATTTGAATTAAGATATCTAATTTCTCTTTGTGTTGAATTAGAGTGCTTTTTGTTTCTTCATTTCATTAAGATTTAATTACACAAAATCCATCATTGGATATAATTATTTTTTGTTCTGTTGTTCCCGATGGATTTGGATGGAAGCTATACTTTATAGTTTGTTTGCATTGTTTTCGAGTTTCCAACTTGTATAATTCTTTATTTTATTGAAAATAGTACACCGAAATTCACAATAATTAAATGATCATTTCATTTAATTTTTCAGAGCATTTTCTGAAAGACAATTGTATCAGTCGCGATAAACATCGTTTGTTTAGCACTCATTGGGTTTGAAAAAAAAATAACCTAAATATAAACAACAATCACAAATCTTTAATAAATTAAATTTATTTTATCTGCATATTTGTCTTCTTTTTTGATTCCTAAAATTGTGTTGAATGATTAATAATAGAATGTCGAGCTTCTGTACTTGAACGATTCGTATTTATTCGTTGAACCATTTTAATTAAATGAAACGAAACTAAAATTCCGTATTTTGTATTAGTTTAACATGTGACGTAGTAGAGTTCAATCCGTCAGAAAGGTCAATCAGTCCGATCCGCCCGATCAGTCAAAATTTTTTACTATAAGTCTGACGGATTGTTGACGTGAGTTTGACGCGAACTTGACTGTTGGGTGACTGATCGATTATCGCTGATTGATCGCTAAAATAGTAACGCCTAAGGTTGCAAGTACTGTATTAGTTTCTATTATTGGAAAAATACAAGCTAACAATTGCCGAAATTATTTAAATGAACGTGAATTTGATTGACTGGCGATTTGATAACAAATAAATACGTCGAGTTCTGCAAACATATAAAACAAATAATTAAGATTTTAATCATTTTTTGCAGTTGTAAAGCATATGTACGAACACTGCCCTTCCCTGGATCTTGATATCTATATCTTTAACGGGAAGCTTAATACCAAAATTTATGATAAAAGAGATGATTTTTCATTTCCTATTTTTAATTATCCATTTCTAGATGGTGACGTTCCCTTGTCAACACTTTATGGTGTTTATATATCCCAACTTGTTTGATTCGCTCGTGTATGTAACAACGTATTTGATTTTAACAAAAGAAATCTCTGTATTACTGGAACATTATAACACCAGGGTTTTCGATATCACAAACTAGTAAAAACATTTACTAAATGTTATCATCGGTACAAGGACATCATTCGTAAATATATATCAACATGCAGACATCTTATACATTCAGGTAATCCAATCTTTTATGGTAATATTCTATACAAAGCACAAAAATGTTGGTATTCACCTCAAAAGCTAACCAAACCTTTAAACAGACAAATTCAGAAGAGATATAGTTACGATACTGTTGTCAGATCATTAAAGATGGTATATTTTGGTATTAATGTTGATTCACTCATAGGGTCTTTGCATCGGAAATACACTGATATTTTACCCATATATTCCCAAAGCAACACATTTTCCGATTATATATATCAAACAAAACTTGGAATATTGTTTATCTTAGCCTGGACTTTTGATTTGTGTCATTCTTTTAATTCTGAAAAAAATTCAGGATAGGTAGTTTCCCACCAGAGTCTCACAGATTGCATTGGTGAGTGTTGATATGTAGACATGGACTTTAATTATTTAGGTCAATATTGTCTATGTTTTCCCTTCTTGCAAGTATATATATATATCTTTGTAATAGTTTGTGAGTGTACATGCAGATTCCTAAATTTTTTACTAGCATTTGGTTTATTTGTTCACAAAATGTTTAGATTTTAAGTTTCGGACATATTTTGATGAACCTTCATCTTCTTCTTACCATTTAATATTTAACCTTATATAATGACGTTTTATATTTTTTTTTGTTTTCAATTGTAATTTTTAATTAATATTTTGTATAAACATGATCAAGGATTCATCTTTTTCAATAAAGTGTGTGTCCTCCAGACAAAATATCTGACATAGTGAACATTTGAAACATTTGAATACATCTCTAGACATCTTTGTATACTTTAAATACTGGCAGTTTTAGAACATATCTTTTAATGACCCTTACTCATTCAAATTATAAATAGAGGACTATCATTACACAAACTTATTTCATCCCAAAGAAATAAAATCAACCTTACAAAACTGTTTGTAAAACAAAGTGGTAATGTTTTCTCTGCATGAACAAAACATGTACAGATTTCTATTCATACTTGAAAAAATATGTAATGTACTGTACCACTTTATGAGTTAATATAAATAGGACATGTCTTTTTTTTTTTGTATCAAACAAAAAAAAATAGGATTGCCTATTTAAAATTAAGCAAATACAAAAACAGATTTCTCACATTTGTGAGTTGTGTTTTATTTGATATCTCGAAAAAAGAAATTATCGCAGTATATATTTTATATTATTTTTTTAAATAAAAAAGGTCTTTTTTTTTTTTTTTTCCTTGAGAAACTGTTCTATTTGGCTAAAAATAAAATCAATGAAGATATTGCAAGTTTTTTTTTATCACTTCTAGTCTATGAAATTCTATATGTTTGCTGTTATTAGAAGCATTACAAAAAAATGTAATTCCTAAACGTTGATTTGAATGAACTATAAACTTTTGCATTATTTTTAAGAATGACAGTCTATCCAAGCTGTTTTGGGTTTACACAGTGCGTCAGTCTAACGATCAGTCCATGAATACCTAAAAGATAAACTATAATATTGATTGTAGTGACCTTCTTTTGTACGTCGCCTATTATCAATTCAACTTTAAAAAAAGATGTGTTAAGGAACGTTGATAAATATTTGAAACAAAAAAAAATCCAATTTATGGACATTGGTTTACTAATACATTTCTTTTAAAATGTCAGACTTAGGTAAATTAGTATACTTTAGATATTTCGGTATACTAATTTAGCGCCTGTTTAGATATACATAGCACACAAAAAAAAAAACACGTGGTAAGATAAAAATAACCTGTTTAAATTGGGCATAAGCTTTTAAACTCATGTTCATCGATTTGACCCATATTCTCATTTTTGATTATAACACACAAGACATAATCTAATTATACACTGAGATAACTTCTAAAGACTGCCTACGGTCATATACATATATATATATATATAATCCGATATTGCATCAATAAAACTTCAATATTTTTTAGGAATAACGTTACAAATGTCAAGACCTCTTGACAATTTATATCGATAGATTGATTATTGGCTGTTGATGAACTGGATAATTTCTGGGTTCATAATCAAGGCTTGAAGACTACTACAAAACATCGATAAAATGAAGAAGTATAGAGCAGTTAATACACCAAACATTGAAAAAATGAGAAATTCTGGAGATAAAAGTTGAAATAAAAACAACTACATTAACACAATTTTGAGTAACTAATTTCTTAAGATCTTGAAAACATTGAGTGTCAACGTAAGAAGGGTATTCAGATTTTTTTTTATCGTCGATCAGAGAAAAGGAAACCATAAGTTGTTCATTTCTGTGTCATTTGGTCTCTAACTAACTGTATGGTTTTTACCGATCTTGACTGGCTGGTAAGCCCTCGCATGGTCGCACGGTCGGCTCGGTGCATAGTAATAACTATGATCGGAAGCATTATCAGGACCAAAGTCGTGAGACTGTGAAATGGTGGTCCATTATGTAAGACCTAAGATACAGCCCTCGGACGTCAGTCGGCATAACACTCCCCCATCCATAATTGGTTTTGGAGTGAATGCTGACGCGGGTATTTACACAAGCAATAATGTAAACTGTACAGCGTTGGATTGGTTTCTGTCGTCTTAAGTAGTTAGTCGTTGAGCCATCTATCAGTAAACCAACATCGTAGATAGTGGGTAAAGAGGAGCTGACCAA
The DNA here is from genome assembly GCF_021869535.1 of Mytilus californianus. Lineage (NCBI taxonomy): Eukaryota > Metazoa > Mollusca > Bivalvia > Mytilida > Mytilidae > Mytilus > Mytilus californianus. Next base: position 893,580 of record NW_026262695.1, on the reverse strand, counting down.
GCATGTCCTTTCAGTTGTAATGACTGAGACATGACTGAATCCAATGATCTGATGGTTTGTAGATTATTGTTTTGGTCTCTTATTAGGAGACAGATTTGCAACATATTGGTAAAACTGTTTATTTTTATACAGAAACAAAAGTGATTGATTGTATTATCCAAAATGTTTAAACAAATACCAAATATTTGTGTTTTTTAAGATTCAATTTTTCAACTTAGCCATTTAAGGGGAGATAACTCTTTTAGTACAAAAAATATACTGGAATAATAACGAAATTTTAATGTTTCACTTGTAGCATGAAAACAAGTTGGGTGACACCATTTTTCATTTCTATTTTCTTAAAGCATATTTAAAAACCTATCTGCTCATGTTTTATTTCAAAATTCTATCTCATAGATTTCTTTTTATGCACAAAAATGTGTTTTTTCATGTATAATCTATGCAAATTTGGGCAATTTTGCACGACTTGTAGCTTAAAAAATAGCACGGTGACCCATACTTCTTATTATATTTTTGCATAGTAAAATATTCATTTTGGCAAAGTATAAGAAAATTCTATCTGAGAAAATATATACTGATGATCTACATTAAGAGTTGTCTTATTGGCAATCATACCACACTTCTTTTTTTTTATATTTACAAGGACAGTTGCATGAAGTAGCGACAAGAACAACCATCAACGACGTATACTTACTGAAAGCACGTTAGGGATGTTTTATGTCAAGCGAAGGATATATTTTGTTCACTTATCATAATATGATATCAATTTTTCTGTCTGGTCATGCTGCAACAATTAACCTGACAATTTATGATATATATCCTTTTGGCATCTAACAAACTATATTTTGCTTCGTTGCTTAAACAAGTTTTGCTTGTGGCGTCAACATTCTACGGTGGCATATTAAATCATTTGTTTCTAAGGGCCCCGCTTTTTTTAATCGAGCGCGACTGATAACTCTTTTAAAAAAAGAAACGCGCATCTGTCGTGTTTAACTTAAAGTCTGTTTTTGTTTGTGAGTATAGAGATATAAGAAGATGTGGCATGAGTTCCAATGAGACAACTCTCCATCCAAGTCAAATTTTATAAAAGTAAACCATTATAGGTCAAAATACGGTCTTGAACACGGAGCCTTGGCTCACACCGAAAAGCAAGCTTTAAAGGGCCCCAAAAATTACTAGTGTAAAACCATTCAAACGGGAAAACCAACGGTCTAATCTATATAAAAAACAAGAAACGAGAAACATTTATGAACCATATCAACAAACGACAACTATTAAACATCAGATTCCTGACTTAGGACAGGTTCAAACAATAGCAGCGGGTTTACACGTTTTAATAGTACCAAACCTTCACCCTTATCTGAAACAATAGTCTAACATCACAACATAGAAAGACACACTATAAATTATCAATTGAAATGGCTTAACTATATACCTGCATACGCAAACAGATAGTAATAAGGTGTATCGTTCAACTGTTTTGATCCAGTACCTGATTTGTGCGGATGATTTAGGCTAAACGCGCTTCGGACTTATTCACTTACACACCTGGTATTATTGATGGATTTGTATAGGTAAAGGTGGAATATATATATAAAAATAAATGAAATAAAAAAGGAAGTCAATAGAGATAAGCTTTTCTTCATGGTAAATAAACGCTGTTCCAGCTGTAAAAATACATTCTCTTCAGGCGATGTTTATCGTTGAATGTTTTTCGAGAACAAATGTGTCGTGTGATATAAAATACTATCAGACGTATTTCAATATTGATACATTTAATATTGATGATACGCACATCATTATACGAAATTTGTACCAGTGCGTTTCATAGACTGATAACATATATTTGTAGTGTCTTGTGAACCGCTATGTGTCTTTTTCCCTTTAATCCTGTTTAAACTGTTATCCGCCCATGTTGAACATACCATATTTAATAATTGTGTAGGAACTTTTATTGTATGGATTGACATTTCGGTAAAACAAACATATAGTGATTTATTGACTTGAATTTGACTTTATTTAAAGTGGTATAAGTTCTTATGTGTTGAATGATGTTTCTCTTAAATTTGACTTTACTCCAAGTGGTATGATTGACAATGTTTTTATCTGTTCTCTTGATTTTGCATGCCGCAATTGTTATCTTTGATTAAAACCTACATCTGTGCAATGTTTTACAACATATTCAACTTCTGTCCAGACGACGGAAGCTATGTAATCTGCGATTGATGATATCTCTTTAGCAGGTTTTTTTTTTATTCCGATTCAATATTTTCATGTTTCGAAGTTTCATTTACTTCGTCATATACTGGTGCTATAGATTCATCAATATCACAAGTCCGGTTTGATATTGCTGTTGCACTCTTCATGTTTTGTATTGTCGAGATCCTCGTATGTTATCGCTGAAAATTTAACACGGATAGTGTCTTTATAATCATGAGTATTCGACTCTGTAAAAATTCCCCTTGATCTGTAAGGCAAAAGCACATACATATAATACATATACTTTGTTGATAGTCCAAAACAAACAAAAAATTGAAAATGTGTTGAATTTCCGTCATCGGATATCTAACTCCGATGCCGGGTGCATCCACTATACCTTTGGACTGAGCTGCTTATTAATAGAGATTTTAATGAAATTAACTCAACTATAAAGTTTGATGAATATGTCATGAAGGTTGAGAAAATCCTAGTCCTAAAATATGATGACTCAGCATAAATTCACAGTTTGCAACATGTATAGTTTACCCTAAGCCCACTGTGCAAAGTCATTTCGTTAATTCGCATATGTGTAGTTTAAATTGTTTAGAAGTTCTTATATCTACTTTTCGTAGTCATTGAAACTCATAGATCCTTGATGAACATTGTTGTTAGGGTGATATTGTTGAAAATATACAGGCCGGAGATACAAAAATACCTCTCTTAAACTAACAATATTGTGTTCTAACCTATACATATACTAAATATTCCATACTCACAGAAGCAGCAGAATTATATAGCATATCTGAGGTCCCAGTGGCAAAAACAAGAGAACAATTCTAACCCCATGGTCATAAAACAGATAGTTTAATCTGTGGAAGCTATGATTTTATTATAATAAAGGTCTTTTATATAGAAAACAATAACCGTGCTTTGAAGTTATGCAACAACAGATTACAGCAGTCAGTTCTATGAAGCTTGTATGGCCTTCAAAATATTGTGATGAGATATATTCCACCAGTGGTGTCAATCAGATGTGGATTCTTAAAAATTCTTAAGATCTACTGCTAAATCTTAGATCACAATCTCTGCAATTTTGCAGCAACATTAAAACTTTTAATTTTTCTCTACGCTTTACACTACTATTCCCCATGCTCAATTAAAAGATCGGTTTCACCATCTCAATAAACAGAGCTTTTTCTATAAAAATATGAATCGTAGATATAAATTTCTTGTTTTGGGTTCTTATACTTACTCTTCGTAGTCATTGAAACTCATAGATCCTTCATGAACATTGTTGTTAGGGTGATTTTGTTGAAAATATACAAGATAGAGATACAAAATTGCCTCTCATAAACTAACAATATTGTGTTCTAACCTATGAATATACTAAATATTCCATATTCACAGAAGCAGCAGAATTATATAGCATATCTGAGGTCCCAGTGGCAAAAACAAGAGAACAATCCTAACACCATGGTCATAAAACAGATAGTTTAACCTGTGGAAGCTATGATTTTATTATAATAAAGGTCTTTTATATAGAAAACAATAACCGTGCTTTGAAGTTATGCAACAACAGATTACAGCAGTCAGTTCTATAAAGCTTTCATGGCCTTCAAAATATTGTGATGGGATATATTCCACCAGTGGTGTCAATCAGATGTGGATTCTTAAAAATTCTAAAGATCTACTGCTAAATCTTAGATCACAATCTCTGCAATTTTGCAGCAACATTAAAAATTTAGATTTTTCTCTACGATTTACACTACTTTTCCCTATGCTCAATTAAAAGATCGATTTCACCATCTCATTAAACAGAGTTTTTTCTATAAAGATGGGAATCGTAGATATAAATTTCTTGTTTTGGGTTATAATAATTCTTATTTTGTGAAGGACCACACTGATTCTACCAGAAAATATACTGATGATGATATTATCAAAAAGCTGTACTTTTTAATCGACAATATATTTTTTGAGTTTGGAGGATTAATATTTCAACAAACAGTCGGTAGTCCAATGGGTATAAATTGTGCACCCCTTCTGGCCGATTTCTGTTTGCACTCGTATGAAGAAATATTCATTCAGAACCTTCTAAAAGACAAAAAGAGAAAGCACCTTGCGAAATTCTTTAATTTTACTTTCAGATATATTAATGATTTTTTATCACTGAATAATCCATTTTTCAGCCAGTACTTACATCTCATATATCCCAGTGAACTTGCAATTCAGGATACTACTGACACTAGAAGGACTGCTTCATACCTTGATCTATTCCTCAATATTGACACAAATAGATGACTTCACACTAAAACCTATGACAAACGGGATGATTTCAACATCCCAATTATCAATTTTCCATTTCTCAGCAGTAACATACCCTTTGCACCATCGTATGGTGTTTATATATCTCAGTTGATACGTTATGCTCTTGCCTGTTCACACTATCCGGACTTCATATACAGGAGTGTGCTCCTTACGCAGAAACTGCTCCAACAGAGTTATGAGGAGGAAAGATTAAAAATGACACTCCGTATATTTTATGGACATCATCACCAACTGGTTGATCTATACGATGTGTCTGTGTCTAAACTAACTAACGACATTTTTACCACGTATTAGATTGTGGTTCATCATCTACGTCGTTTGGTCTTTTAAGTACCGCAAATTTGGGCAATTTTGCACGACTTGTGTCTTGAAAAATAGCACGGTGACCCATACTTTTTATTATATTTTTGAAAAATGCATAGCAAAATTTCATTTTGGCAAAGTATAAGAAAATTCTATCTGAGGAAATATATACTGATGATCCACCTTGAGAGTTGTCTCATTGACAATCATACCAGACTTCTTATTTTTATATTTACAAGGACAGTTGCTTGAAGTAGCGGCAAGCACAACCATCAACGACGTTTACTTACGGAAAGCACGTTAGGGATGTTTTATGTCAAGGGAAGGAAATATTTTGTTCACTTATCATAATATGATATCAGTTTTGCTGTGCGGTCATGCTGCAACAATTAACCTGACAATTTATGATATATGTCCTTTTGGCGTCTTACAAACTGTATTTTGCTTCGTTGCTTAAACCAGTTTTGCTTGTGGCGTCAACATTCTACTGTGGCATAATAAATCATTTGTTTTTAAGTGCTCCTCTTTTTTTAATCGAGCGCGACTGATAACTCTTTTAAGAAAAGAAACGCGCATCTGGCGTGTTTAACTTAAAGTCTGTTTTTGTTTGTGAGTATATACCTGCATACGCAAACAGACAGCAATAAGGTGTATCGTCCAACTGTTTTGATTCAGTACCTGCTTTGTGCGAATGATGTAGACGAAACGCGCGTCGGACTTATTCACTTACACACCTGATATTATTGATGGATTTTTATAGGTAAAGGTGGAATATATATATAAAAATAAATGAAATAAAAAATAAAGTCAATACAGATAAGCTTTTCTTCATGGTAAATAAACACTGTTCCAGCTGTAAAAATACATTCTCTTCAGGCGATGTTTATCGTTGAATGTTTTTCGAGAACAAATGTGTCGTGTGATATAAAATCTATTACTATCAGACGTATTTTAATATTGATACTTTTAATATTGATGATACGCACATCATTATACGAAATTCTTACCAGTGCGTTTCATAGACTGATAACATTTATGTGAAGTGTCTTGTGAACCGCTATGTGTCTTTTTACCTTTTATACTGTTGAACTGTTTGGGATTTTTACCTGCCCTTTTTTAAACTGTTATCCACCCATGTTGAACATACCATATTTTAATAATTGTGTAAGAATTTTTATTGTATAGATTGATATTTCGATAAAAAAAAACATATAATGATTTATTGACTTAAATTTGACTTTATTGAAAGTGGTATAAGTTCCAATGTGTTGAATGATGTTTCTCTTAAATTTGATTTACTCCGAGTGGTATGATTGACAATGTTTTTATCTGTTCTCTTGATTTTGCATGCCGCAATTGTTATCTTTGATTAAAACCTACATTTGTGCAATGTTTTACAACATATTCAACTTCTTTCCAGACGACGGAAACTATGTAATCTGCGATTGATGATATCTCTTTTTGGCAGTTTTTTTTATTTCCCTGTTTCGGAGTTTCATTTACTTCGTCATATACTGGTGCTATAGATTCATCAATATCACAAGTCCGGTTTGATCTTGCTGTTGCACTCTTATGTTTTGTATTGTCAAGGTCCTCGTATGTTGTCGCTGAAAAGTTAGCACGGCTAGTGTCTTCATAATCATGGGTATTCGACTCTGTAAAAATTCCCTTTGATCTGTAAGGCAAAAGCACATACATATAATACATACACTTTGTTGATAGTCCAAAACAAACAAAAAATTGAAAACGTGTTGAATTTCCGTCATCGGATATCTAACCATATAATACATACACTTTGTTGATAGTCCAAAACAAACAAAAAATTGAAAACGTGTTGAATTTCCGTCATCGGATATCTAACTCTGATGCCGGGTGCATCCACTATACCTTTGGACTGAGCTTCTACCCAATCGAACACGTTCACCATAACCAGATCTGTCTTTAAATATGTGTGTTTCTCCCGCTCATGTACAGGTTGCACTTTGTAAATACAACTCTTTTGCAATATCGCCTCTTTTGGGGAGACTTTAATAGATGTTTCTTTTGTTTGCCTACTGGTTCCCAGATATCTTTAGAGATTTTAATGAAATTAACTCAAATATAAAGTTTTATATATATGTCATGCAGGTTGAAAAAAATCCTGGTCCTAAAATATGATGACTCAGCATAAATTCAGTTTGTTGCAGTATATATAGTTTACCCTAAGTCCTGTGTGCAAAGTCACTTCGTTAATTCGCATATGTGTAGTTTCAATTGTTTAGAAGTTCTTATATTTACTCTTCGTAGTCGTTGAAACTCATAAATCCTTGATGAACATTGTTGTTAGGGTGATTTTGTTGAAAATATACCAGCCAGATATAAAAAAAATACCTCTCTTAAACTAACAATATTGTGTTCTAACCTATAAATATACTAAATTTTCCATACTCACAGAAGCAGCAGAATCATATAGCATATCTGAGGTCCCAGTGGCAAACACAAAAGAACAATCCTGACCCCATGGTCATAAAACAGATAGTTTAATCTGTGGAAGCTATGATTTTATTATAATAAAGGTCTTTTATATAGAAAACAATAACCGTGCTTTAAAGTTAAGCAACAACAGATTACAGCAGTCAGCTCTATAAAGCTTTTATGGCCTTCAAAATATTGTGATGAGATATATTCCACCAGTAGTGTCAATCAGATGTGGATTCTTAAAAATTCTAAAGATCTACTGCTAAATCTTAGATCGCTATCTCTGCAATTTTGCAGCAACATTAAAACTTTTGATTTGTTTCTACGCTTTACACTACTATTCCCCATGCTCAATTAAAAATCGATTTCACCATCTCATTAATTAGAGCTTTTTCTATAAAAATGGGAATCGTAGATATAATTTCTTGTTTTTGGTTATAATAGTTCTTATTTTGTGAAGAACCACACTGATTCTACCAAAAAATATACTAAAGATGATATTATCAAAAAGCTGGACTTTTTGATCGACAATACACTATTCCCGAGTATGACTGATTTACTATGTGTGAATTCGCATTGCTATTAGACGTGTCTCGGCATTTATACATCCTACATTCATGTATTTAGTTATGATATTTCCTTTGTAATTCTGGTTGGATACTATTTAATGTCTTATCGTTTGTGGTTTTAATTCTATTTTTATTTTCTAAATGTATGTTAAAGTAAAGATAATTAATCACCTAGTTCATTTATATGATTTTTAGTTTAAAACAACTATATGCACAGGATTTATTTGTTTTTACACAGTTTGATTTATAAGAAAAACCGACATGGTTAGAAAATACAAATAATTACACCATTACTAACATAATTCTATATTATTATTGTTGTAATGGATAGAAAATACATCAAATAACACCATTACAAAGTTAATCCAAATTGTATCTTCTTTTTTTAAATTTTACCTGTGACGTCACTTTATGTGGCGTTGGTACATTCGTGTGACTCACAGTTTATAATTCTATTATGCTGTATTTGTGTACTGTCGTAAATTAATTTTAGGTGTTCGTTTTTATTCTGTGGTTTACATGTTGAAATGTGCTATTATATTATTTATTTGTGTATTTCTCTGTCCTGAGTGTTCTTGCATTTATTTGTACTGGATTCCTGTCTCAAAACGTTGCCATTTTAGCGGTATTTGTAACATTGCTATATAAGCGAGAGGTTTGGCTAGCCACTAAACCAGGTCCAACCCACCATTTTTTTCTTAAAATGTCCCCTTCCAAGTCAGGAATATGGCAGTTGTTATCAAATAGTCCGTTTTTTTGTATGTTGGCGTTTGTTTTTGTAGCAGTTCAGTGTTTCTGTTGTTCAGTTTTGGTTTGTGACCCGGATTTGTTTCAGTTAAATCGATTTATGACTATAGAACAGCGGTATACTACAATTGCTTTTATTCAATTAATTTATATATCAAACTAGTAACTTCACACATAAAACTTTCGCAAATATGGCTTTGTTTAAACACGTCTTGTTCATATATTAGTTAAATTATGTTAGCTGTATGGTTAGAGGTGATATTATTGTGACAAGATTTCTAAACTGACCATGTGAGGCAGAAATTGTAAACTTATATAGATAACTTGGCACACAATAAGATATGGATTGAAGCAGAGGTAGTTTGGATACTTTATATAATCTTGAATGTTGAGATGCTTAACTATTAAACTTTACATTTGTACAGATGGGTGCAGTCCTAACCTGTGCAGCAATTTAACTTGATAACCAGTCATTTGGACTGGTCAAAGTTAACCTGTGACAAGATTTAGGACTGCTCTTACCAGTCCTAGGACCACAATCTAGTTAACTTGAAAAGCGGACTTGATCCTAGGACTGTTTTTATGCCTGCCGGAAAAAGTTAACTTGGAAACAGGTCCGCTACTGATATAAGTTAACTTCGAAACCAGTCCTGCCATAAGTTAACATGAGTTAACTTTGATTTTGACAACTCCGATTGAACCAGACCTGATCTCAAGTTAACTTTTGTCTGGTCTGCTCAACACTAAGTTAACTTGTAACCAGGACCGCTCTACATCGATTTTTTAAAAACATTTTTTAATATCTTTGTTTCTTGGTATCAACATAGAAAAATAAAGTCAATTTAATACTTCCGTGATATAAACATGATTAAATAAATGTATCTTTAAATAAAGTACACGTACAAATTTCCTTGTTCTACAAATTTATCCGTGATCTGCCTTTCTATAAATTAAAAAAATATATTGGTTACAATGCTAACGGGCATTGAATATATATTTCAATGCATATCAAATTCTTTAAATCGAAAAACCATATTTGCACTTTATTATGTATATCTATATAGCCGCATAGTAAATTAGCAATACTTTTATGTCAGGATAGAATGTATAATAGAAATGACAGCAATATTGGAACACAATGACTACAAACTGTTATCCGCATAAATTTAGAGTGCCAGCATGTCCTCCGTTTGTTCAATATAATGATACGTAACAAAATTATCTGACCGTATCTACCAAAACTTACCATATTTCATTATATGCACTTTATCATGTAAATCTATATAGCCACATAATAATTCAGTAATATTTTATGTCAGGATGTATTGTATAATACAAAAGACAGCAATATTGGAACACAATGTGAATACAAAATTTTGTCTGTATCAATTTAGATTGCCAGCATGTCCTCTTTTCTTCAAAATATTGTCTAGCAACAAAATTTCAGTAGTTTTGATACCTCAGGCTGACTCCTATAACACCATTATTTGACCGCATCAACCAAAACTGACCATATTTGCACTTTATTTTGTAAATCTATATAGCCGCATAGTAAATTAGCAATATTCTAATGTCGGGATAGAATGTATAATACAAATGACAGCAATATTGGAACACAATGACTACAAAATTTTGTCTGCATAAATTTAGAGTGCCAGCATGTCCTCCTTTTGTTCAATATATTGATACGTAACAAAATTTCAGTAGTTTTGATACCTCAGGCTGACTTGTATAGCAAAATTATTCAACCGTATCAACCAAAACTGACCATATTTGCACTTTATTATGTTAATCGATATAGCCGCATAGTAAATCAGCAATATTTTTTATGTCAAGATAGAATGTATAATACAAATCACAGCAATATTGGAAGACAATGACTACAAAATTCTTTCCGCATAAATTGCCAGCATCTCCTTCTTTTGTTCAATATACAAATATTGATACGTAACAAAATTCAGTAGTTTTGATACCTCAGGCTGACTTGTATAGCAAATTTATTAGACCGTATCAACCAAAACTGACCATATTTGAACTTTATTTTGTAAATCTATATAGCCGCATAGTAAATTAGCAATATTCTAATGTCGGGATAGAATGTATAATACAAATGACAGCAATATTGGAACACAATGACTACAAAATTTTGTCCGCATCAATTTCAAGTGCCAGCATGTCCTCCTTTTGTTCAATTTATTGATACTTAACAAAATTTCAGTAGTTTTGATACCTCAGGCTGACTTGTACAGCAAAATTATTTGACCGTATCAACCAAAACTGACCATATTTGCACTTTAATATGTAAATCTATATAGCCGCATAGTGAATCAGCAATATTTTTATATCAGGATAGAATGTATAATACAAATGGCAGCAATATTGGAACACAATGACTACAAAATGTTGTCAGCATAAATAAGAAGTGCCAGCATGTCCTCTTTTTATTCAAAATATTGATACGTAACAAAATTTCAGTAGTTTTGATACTTCAGGCTGACTTGTATAGCAAAATTATTTGACCGTATCAACCAAAACTGACCATATTTGCACTTTAATATGTAAATCTATATAGCCGCATAATAATTCAGTAATATTTTATGTCAGGATGTTTTGTATAATACAAATCCCAGCAGACATTTGACGTTGTATAAACATCAGTTTCGACGTCAGACCCTAACGTTGCGCCTACGTTAGATTTGGTTGTATATGAAATTTTTTAGACGTCTAAAACTGACGTCTACCCAACGTCTTGACATACGTCCGTTCAACGTCTGTACAACGTAGTTACAACATCAGTACAACGTTGGTACAACATCAGGTCAACCAACAGGATGAACTCGAAAAAGGATGTTCCACGTCTGTACAACGTCTAATCAACGTCATAACAACCACAATTAAACCTCTTTAAATATCCTCAGATGTCTGTACAATGTCTAATCAACGTCCTAACAACCACCATTAAACCTCTTTAAATATCCTCAGATGTCTGCACAACGTCTAATCAACATCCTAACAACACCATTAAACCTCTTTAAATATCCTCAGATATCTATACAACGTCTAATCAACGTCATAACAACCACTATTTAACATCTTTAAATATCCTCAGATGTCTTCAGAGCTAATTAAAGACCAAAGTAAATCCTTATTAACGTTCTTAAATTGGACAACTTAAGGTAATGAAACAATAATTCATACAAGTTGACGTCCTGAATAAGTGCTTCAACATCTTTAAAACCTCAGAAAATCATTCCTTCCAACAAAGGCTGATAACCTTATAATTCGTGTCTCACAACTACTTTGCACATCAATCTGCTGTTGATCAGGGTTTAAAAATGGTAGCATTGTCCGTGCTTGACCAGTAAATTATATTTTTGACTTGATATGCAGAGCCTGAAGTGGACATATAAGGTTTTGCCAAGTAAATATAGGAGAAACCAACAAATATCATTTAGCTAAGTTCTAAAAAGCAGAACTATGAGCTTTGAGCACTTGAAATATGTGTTAATAAAAACAATAAATAATTTGATGAATCTACATATTTTAATGTGGTATTTTTAAAAACATCAATGTCAATTTTCTGCTCCATTTCTATTGATGTCTGTTGCTCCATCAGTTGATGTCCCAGCTTTCTTTTTCCGACCACTCTTCCCATTCTGCCAGGTGGGTACTTCAGGTAAGCTGTTGTTACCTGTTTGTCATGTACCGTTTCTAAAATAAAAAATGTATAATTTATGTGAAAACCAAACAGTTTAGTGTTAACAACATAATGTCATTAGTGCTGCATTATCGATGTTTTGAGCAAATTTTGAGGCAAACAGTTAAACCCCTGACTTCAATAACCAATTGTTCTAGGTATAGTTAAAATATTCTTTATATTTTTTTTTATAAAGCAAGGGATCATACATTGCAAACACAGATCAATGATGGAAAATATAAAGTACTTTTTTTTCAAATTATCTTGAAATATCACCAAGATCTTGACAGTCACTCATCTTGAGAAACAATAATGCACCGCAAGCACCGAGATCTTTACAGTCACTCATCTTGGGAAACAATAATGCACCGCAAGCACCGAGATCTTGACAGTCACTCATCTTGAGATGCAATAATGCCCCACAAGCACCGAGGTCTTAACAGTCACTCATCTTGGGAAACAATAATGCCTCACAAGCACCGAGATCTTGACAGTCACTCATCTTGGGAAACAATAATGCATCAGATGCACCGAGATCTTGACAGTCACTCATCTTGAAAAACAATAATGCATCACAAGCAACGAGATCTTGACATTCACTTATCTTGGGAAACAATAATGCATCACAAGCACCGAGATCTTGACAGTCACTCATCTTGGGAAACAATAATACATCACATGCACCGAGATCTTTACAGCCACTTATCTTGGGAAACAATAATGCACCGCAAGTACCGATATCTTGACGGTCACTCATCTTGAGAAACAATAATGCACCACAAGCACCGAGATCTTGACAAACACTCATTTTGCATAATAAAACACCCATAAAAAAATGTATCCTACATTGCCAGGTAGACCCCTATAGTTTTACTATAATTCAAAATAAATACTATTCATGAATAATTAAACATGTTTGGCATGTTTGCTATACGCAAGAAGTAGTTAAACATTGAAACTTTGTTAACATTCTTCTCAAATTCGAGTCTTTTGTGATACTTTTTGTTTTAATTTTACATATACATGTATATTGGTTATGTTTAGATACCAAAACTATAGGAATATTTGCTTTTTCCTTGAATTTTATACGGTCAATTGATAAAGCATCAGTATTAAATACATCATCTATTTCAACGTTATCATATAAACCACTTTGAAATTGGTCAGATTGTGTATTAATTTATCATGGTCACACGTGTTTTTCTTATCTGCATATTACTTCACCGATAACATGTTGGAATACATGCTGAGAGTGACAGCTAGAGTAGAAAGAATCTGTTTGTTTTAAATGTGATTCAAGGTCAAGAATATCATGTGTTGTAAATCTTTGACTTGTAATTGCATCAACATATAAAAATAAGAAAGAAATGTTATCGTTTGAATTTACATAGAAGAATTTAACTTCAATAAGGGGTTATAAATAATTATTTCAATACTTGCCAGACGAATAAATTCTTCAATTTCATCCGATGTTCAATGATATATTATGAATCCATCCTCTCTGTATCTGCAATTATGATAGAATTTTGGAGAAAGTGTTACTAAGTTGAAAAACCTGTATCTAATATCCATTTGTCCATTTTGAACAATAAAATATGTTTAAGCTAATATTAGAATACTTAGCCACACGCTTATGAATTTTACCAAATCATTGTTCATAATTTTTTTAACACAAGTTCCTTCACCCAATTTTCAATTTACAAGTCAAATATATCTTAAGGTCAACCTAGTTGTTCGCTGAGGCTTAAATTATAAATTATATCTGATCCGAGATCTGATCTGCACAAATCACTGTACACTCATACTTGCGGGAACAGCGACTAATTATAGCTACAATACTGTTTACACTAAATTATCATATATATACTATTAAAGCAAACAACAAATGAAAATTACACTTACTTTGCACTTCTTACAGCATCCGTCGTAGAAATTGTTGTTGTAATCAAATTGGCGCACATAAATTCGAAATGTCGGTCTCATACGCATGCGACAATTGAAATAAAATCTGTTTCGTGTAATTGAAATATTTTACGGCGAAAATTTTAAAACAGTTTATTCATTCACTTTAATCATATCAATTTGATATATTAGCAACAGTAATCGTTGAATTTATTCAAAAACACAAGTAAACCAATATAAATAAAAGGTTGCGTGCCTGCTGGATATATATGTCCAGGTACGTGTGATTTCGATATTTTAGATTAATTTAGACGTCCGACCGACATTTAGAATCCGACGTTGTGTCGACGTTGTATAAGGTCGTGACCAAAAAACAAGGTTATATAGACGTCATTATATAACGTCCGACAGACGTTTGCCAGTCGACATTTGAACCGATATTGAATTTAGGTCGCCGACGTTGCGACCTATTTTCATCCAAATATCCACGTCTGTACAACATCGGGTGCCTGCTGGAAATGACAGCAATATTGGAACACAATGTGAATACAAAATTTTGTCCGCATAAATTTAGATTGCCAGCATGTCCTCTTTTTATTCAAAATATTGTCTTGCAACAAAATTCAGTAGTTTTGATACCTCAGGCTGACTCGTATACCAAATTATTTGACAGTATCAACCAAAACAGACCATATTTGCACTTGAGTATGTAAATCTGTATGGCTGCATTATAAATCAGAAGTTTTTTTTTTATGTCAGGATGGATTGTATATTACAAATGAAAGCAATATTGGAAAACAATGAATGCAAAATCTTTTCCGCATCAATTTTGATTGTCAGCATTTCATCTCTGTATTCATAATATTGAACTGTCACTAAAGTTCGTAGTTCAGGATGGTGTGTATAACAAAACTATTTGACCGCATCATCCAACACTGACATGTCTGATTTCATTTGTACTTTAAAATGAAAAGTATAAGAAGTTCTCTTTTTGGAATAGTATACTGTTAGTATATTATGTCGGTTGATTGATTTTGTTTGAAGCTAAACGTTAAGTGGCAACTATTTGATTCATGTGCACAACGAGTATATTTTTTGGACGTCCCATATATCATTTATAATCGGTAAAGACAAATCTGACGAAATTGACGAGATTGTTCATAATTATACACAACCTTAACTATGTATCCGGACACAGTACCATTTTCGTAAGAATATTTTGTCGAAAACAGAATCGTAAATCCTAGGCAAACAAGGTGAATTACGATGAAATATCCATGTAATGCATAAAGTTAATTTTAGGAAGAGACTGCAAAAAATAGGGAACGAAGCAACGTCGACAATGATGTAAATATCCCATGATTTAAAAATATATTGTTCCGATGCGTTGATAACCTTTCTATCCGCCTTCTAATTAAAACAAAAACTTTCCTTTCTTTTATGATAGCTGTATGTGATCACAAATGTGTAATTTTATAGCCATTGTTTAATGTATATAAGAATACGAAATGTAAAAAAAGATTTATTTTTAATGTGTATAATATCTATATAATCTAACGAGTAAAGAAATTTGCTATACTGGGAAAAAAGAACAATGCGATTATTGTTTACATAATAAAAGCTCAGGTCTAATATGAAAAGTCTTAAACACGGTAATCCGTCATAAGCAAACCTGTCCTCAGGTCTGTTCAGTAGCAGACTTGTCCACAGGTCTGGTCAGTGGCAGGATCTAGGTATTTCATATCTGAAAACATGCAGAAAGGGTAAGCTGACAATAATTTGAGTCTTGTTTTCAATTTTTTGAAAAATTGAAACAAGGGTTGGGGTGATTCAATGTAGTGTAAAAGAAAAGTGAAAGTGCATGCAGTGATTTTTTTTAGGCTATAGTTCTGATAAATAAGCATTGTTATGAGAAAATGTGTTTATCAAGATTTTTCAATTTAATAAATGTTAGTACAGGTTACACTTTGTAAATACAACTGTTTCACAAACCAAGCATTTTTGGGAGACATTTAATATTCCTAGACATTTTGTTTTGTTAACCTAATTGTTCCCAGATATAATCTCATAATTCACAACTTGAGAATTTTACCAGTATAAATACACATGAACAGCGGCCATTTGAATTTTGAGGAAGATCCAAAGTGAATGGAGGGGTAGTACGGAATTTTAGTGTAACTTTAAACTCTTAGCAGTAAGAGGCATACAAATGTTGAAAATATGCCAAATAGCCCTATGTTTTGACCTTTGATAAAAAAAGTAGTGCATACCAACTTTCTATTCTACGATATAATATTTTACGAAACCTTTTCATAGTAAAAGCTAATGTCGTAAAAGGAGTTCCTATGGGAATTGCTTTTTTCTATATTTACAGAAGTGCTACTTACAACAAAGTAACTAAACATAGGAATCCACACACTATAGAGTATAATCAGGAGGGTCTCTCGTGTTCAGCAGACAAACATGTGTGGACATTGTATCATTAGCAATCATGCCACATGTTCTTATTTTTATATGTTTTAAATATTTGACCAAACTTGCAATATTCAGCTCCACTTGATACCATATAATTTCTAAAGTCAGCGATAAACGCATATATAAACTTCTACATAGGGATACTAAAATTAGCGATAAAGAGTCACCTCTTTTATCAAAACAAAACCTGCATATTTCAATAACAAAAAATGTGTGGGATTCATTTTGTTGTCTAAACAGTTGTACTCACCTCACTTTGCATACAATCAGCGCACCTAACACAGTACTTACTTACTTACTGCCCATTACGCCCATTGGCCACCTAACACAGTAATCATAGAAAATGCACCTAGTACTCCACCAATCACTGCACCTGTTGATCACGGGGAAATGAATACATTGAATGTGGCTACGTTTCAATGACCAATGGTGAAAATAATTTTTGTATGGTAATTAAATTAAGTATAAACTGATTGTAATACTAAGTACTATTTTATGACAAAAAGTATGTGATAATTGTATTTTGAAACAATACATCTTTCTATTGTAGTAAGACAGGAAATTTTAAGAAAGCTGATCACGCATTGAGGAGCAGAAATGATAGTATCAAGTGACACACGGCTACATTATCAAGATTGTGCATAAAGGAGACAAAATTATTTGCATTTGACTTTAAAACTCTGACACTTAAACATGCATTTATACCAGTAACCGACGACTAATACTCCACACGCAAATGTACAATTGTTTGACGACTCGTAATTAAGAAAATAATGTGTTTTGTAAATGATGACTGAATTTTTTTTCACATAGATTTTTACAAACATACTTCATGTGAAAGAACAACCTTTTAGAGAATATGATGTATGTTTGCAAAATGCTAAAGCACATTGAAGAGTAACATTCAAAGTCATGAATGCTACCGAATGCTTCCGAACAACCGGAATTTAGCGTGATTTTGTTTTTCAATATTTAGTCTGATTTTACAGTCAAATAGGTACTATTCCTTGACTTTTACTTAAATTGTGCTTAAAAGGCTGCTAATTTTCACTTTTTATACCTTATTTCTTGGAAAACCAGTATATAACTGTCAATATTAATGTATTCTTTAGTACAGTTCAACAAATGGATTCATAAGTGTTTCTCGTTTCTCGTTTTGTATATAGATTAGACCATTGGTTTCCTGTTTGAATTGTTTTACACTAGTCATTTTGGGGCCCTTTATAGCTTGCTGTGCAGTGTGAGCCACGGCTCCGTGTTGAACGCCGTAGTTTGACCTATAATTGTTTACTTTTTACACATTGTGACTTGGATGGAGAGTTGTCTTATTGGCACTCCTGCCACATCTTCTTATTTCTATGTTTATCAATACAAATATTTTTATATACAAACCAAGTATCAAAATGTTAATCATATACATGACTGTATGATATATGCTTTGTTGTGAAGAGACACCAAACATTTATATTATACTTAATATTTGAGTGTCCAATGTTATAAACACGTTTTTATTTTATTTTTTCTCAATAGGATCCCTTTTAAACATTACTTCTTACCATGTAGCACTGACACACTGCTCACTGTAGTTTAGTTAAAGCATTCCTCCGATCCAAGCTTTACAAAATATAACTTTCAAACAAATTTTGTTTACCAACATCAAAGCAATAAAATGGGTTAACCATCTGTTTTTTTAAGAACTTGAAACTTAAACGAAAGGAACATTTAAAAAAAAGTTTATATAGGTCAAGTCAAATTAATTGGTTGACATTTCTGGAGTCGGGAAAAGAACAGAATTTTAAAAATGCCTTTTGTGCTGACAATCCAACTAGTTTTGAAAAACTAACTAGTCATAAACTACCAAACTGAATCGGATCGATGTTGAAAATCATACTAAACTTTTCAAAAACACGTGATTTATGCCTTAGGATGTAAAAAACCCTAATTTGTCGAATAATTCAACATGTAATAAACAGTAAATTTTCAGGAAATGAACATATCAAAAATATGTCATGTCAACACAAAACTGCTGGCTCGTGTTACCCTTTGGAGGACGAAACTAGATACGTAGACACGGCTAATGCTATAGGACCAATTATTCTTTTTCAGTCAGACGTTTTAACCTTGTTATAGCACCACCAGCCACTTAATTACAGACAGCAGATATAACTTGGTACATGTCATTAAGGTCAATTACAATAGTGTAGCAGTTGCCACCTTCAGACGATAATCAATGTGTTCTAAAATCTGTCACCATGTAATTTACGGTATACCTTCTTAGAGAAACTGAGTGGTTAAAGACTGTTTACATGAAGCCAAATGACATATTAGTTAGCAAATATAAGTTACTGAACGGCCTTTAACAATGAGTCGGAATTAAATCAGGATCTCCAAATGGATAAGCAATTTTTGCACGATTAGGACCGATTGTCGCTTTTCTCATGAAGTGTAAAAAAGTTCGATAAAATGCACTTTTTAGAAAATAATCACATAAAAAAGAATATGGGCTTATTATCAATGATTGGAATACAATACAGTTATCACGTTACACTGCAAGTAGTATGCAAAGTCTATATATCTTTTCACAATGCAGATAAAAATGCAGAACAAACTACTTAACCTGGAAACTAAGTACCGCACTTTATTCACTTGTATTCTTCAGAAATCTTTGTTGCTTGAAATCTTAAACATAACAAGTAAGCATTGTTGTTGAGAAAAACCAAGTACTAGGTATATTGACATCAGATTATTGACTTTGAGAAACATCTGATTAGATGATAAAATCACATACAAAAGACGAATGAAAGACAGCGTATATACAGTTCGCATCATGGTTTCGCGTGTGGGTTAATAAGATTTTTAACAGTTGCTTTCTGTGTTTACAATTATTGTTTTTAAGGCTACACGATACAGCAGCAAGGGAAGATGTTAATGCAATCAGATGTAACGCGTTCTTTCTTAACGTTGCTAATCAAACATTGAAAATGAAGACTGTTATCTTTTCTATCATCAATAAATTTGTATTGACAGTATATTTTGGTTTACGACGGAATTTCTGTACAACAATGTTGCATTATGAAAACATATATTAAGCGACGTGATTAATCATCAAACAAGGCAAATTGAATTGTCAGCATTTCAGATTTTCTATTTCTAGCTAACAAATGAACATATGGACCCCCTTTTTTCGAACTGATTCAAGAATGTTATATCGAAATTGCAAGAAAATTTGTGTCAAAATCTTAAGGAAAAATCAACAATTAATCTTTTCTGTATCGTATGCCCTTCAGAACTGTAACTTGCTAAAAACATGGGAAAATATACTTTAATTAAATGAATTAAAAGAAGATTATAGAATCATGTATACATAAAATTGTACACTTAACTCTAAAACTAAATGTCATTGACGACAATTTGATTTGAGAGAATAGAGGAAGAGATTATACCTTGATCGAAATAAAAAATTAAACGTCTAATAAATGTAAATACAAACATGGCAAAACAAGAAAACAACGGGAAAAATAAACAAAATATTACAGATAATACCAAACATTGAGCGACTTGAACCTCACTTAAACCTTGCGGTGAACTCTGGTGATCCAGAAGAGTAAAAAAGTAAAATAAAGCTGAAGTTGATAATGGCACGATCGAGGCAAAAATAGTAGACGGGATTCATATTTACTCACACAATATCTTATTTGTAATATTTTCTAATTTTCCAATATTTTGCAAAATGTAAGGTGCAAAATATATTTTGCTCTCACTTCATCATGTTCATTTATCAAATTAAGTTTAGACTTTACAAACATTTTTATTTCATCTATTGATTAAAATATCTTATTTTCTAAATAAAATAAAATGTAATTTGATTGCTGATTAAGAAACCAAACAAACAACTGACACACAATAAAATAATTCATATAACTGAATTCTGCAATAGAAGGAAATATTTTAGCTCTTCTGCCTTGTTGAATATCCCGTTGTTTTTTTTTCTCATTTTAGGTTTAAGTTATAACCTCCGCTATTTGTAGACATAATAGAATACATATCCATATCGCTATCATGGTTATTTGTCTTCCTTTCACAAACGTCTGAACTATTATACGTTGGATCACTTTCATTTCGTGTTCCTTCATTGCTGTCGTATAAATTATGTGTCGTTAGAATTTTTCGCATGTGTACTCCATTTAGCTGATCATATTCTCCATAAGATGTGTCGGTGTAAATGTCATCGTTAGCCATTAAGCTTGAACATGGCGTCTTAATTTTATTCACCGAAGAATATGCATTTGAATTGCTCTCATTAGAATTTGCAATGCCATATGTTTGGTTTGAGGTTATTACTGAATTAATATCTGCTGTAATATTTGAATCGTCATTTGTAGCATTTGAAGAGAAAACATCATCTTGTTCTATCTTAGGAGCTTTAAATATACCACATGATCTGCAAAAACTCTTTGGAATTATATATTTTATATATACATGTCTGAATAAAAATTCACAAAATCTCCATTCTTTCTTTGTAACTTAATCATCTATTTTAAGTTCTCAAAGGATAATGTTATTTCACTAGTAACTTATTAAGATATTAAAATGTGTCATTAATGGAGAAGAAACTAATTTACTAAAAAGAGTATTGGGGATATGTTTGTCCATTGCAGTTTTCTATATCGATAGCATTGTGTTTTCTGTTCTCTTTCGGCTTATTAATTAAAAAAGCTTGCATATCTTCGTAACTGTTGTTGAAAAACTTCAGAATTACCATATATGCGTTATGAATGTATGTGTTAAAGTCAAATTTAAAGTAAATTCATTGATAATTGATATTCTTCATATTCTTATTTCCTGTAGTTTTTGTTCTGTTACAATTGCAATAAGCCAGCTTTGAACATTTAATTTTTCAAAAGGCCTGGAGTTTTAATGTTTTTCCTTAAATGAGAACAATTTCTTATTTCAAATGTTTAATTCCGTGATGACATGATTAAGAAAGTTTTTTTTCTTTAAATTATCCGTGGATGAATTAAGAAATTACTAAAAAACAAACGTTCCAACTCTCTCAGGCAAAGTTGACCTTTGATTAAGTTTCTCATTATTTTAGGTCCCGTTTTGTCATATAGCTCCTTACTGTTCTACGAATTTATATATCCCTGGCTTTCAAATGAATGCGATAGAGGTAAATCCAGAAAATTGCTTTGGACGAACAACATTTATAGGTTACACTTCTGTAAATATAAACAATGCAATTTTACATAGGAACTCCTTTAACGGCTAAAACGGTGCCACTTTTGCTATGAATTATCGTAAAAAATCAAATCCTGGAATGGAAAGTTTATATGCACTACAATTTTGTTCAAAGGTCAAAACATAGGGCTGTGCAGCATATTTTCAACATATATATGCCTTGAACTTTTAAGAGTTTACACGTATACTAAAATTCTGTACTACCCCTCCCTTTACTTAGGGTCTTCCTCAGAATTCAATTTGCATGATTTGGGCGCTATTTATGTGTATTTGTACGTGTACCATTCTCAAGTTTGTTTCTCTACGAGATGAAGCATAACGATAATATCGGGGCACCAGTAGGTAAACAAAACAAAATATCTATGAACATCAATTTCTCCCCAAAAGAGGCGTGGTTTGTGAAACAGCTGTATTTACAAAGTGCAACTTATGACATGTATAAAGTGTATTTTTCGTTTTAAAGAATTATATACTTAAGTTTAAAAGTAAAAATCTGGGTATATGAAATGTATTGGATTTTTTTTTTATTTTCATGCATCATGTACGTTTTGGGAAAAAGATACTAAAATGAAAAATAGAGTTTATGATGGAGATGGGGATCAAACTTAATCGCGACTTTTTGTGTGATTTTGATTGAAGTACGGTCCAACATTCGATTTCAACTTGAAATGTGACCAATGCAAAGCTAAATTTCTGACGTAATTTTTAAACAACCTTATTCCTATTTCTTAGTTTATATCAGAAAATGTGTGTAAGCATACACCACAAATGCATTTCTAGTAAAAAGCATCTATAATCAGTTTTTTCAACAAAAAATTCATCAGTGACACTCGAATCAAAGAAGTTCAATAGCCAACTATGGAATGCAGTTGTATGAAGTTGAAGAGCATTTCGGACCAAACATGTCGAAAGGTTTTGCCAAATACAGCTAAGGTGAAATATTCCTGGGATAAAAAAAAACTTTGTATTCCGAAAAAAAATTATTCTATTGCGAATCACTTTTCTATCGAGAATTAGACAATAAATTCTTAATTGGTAGACATTTAAAATATTTGATTTTTGCTTTCGGGTGGTATCTTTAATTCAGCAGTATCAATAGTTGTAAATATCATTCAAATGTTTCAAATAGTCGCCTTATCACATATACGAAGAATCTCAAAATAGTAATTAGTACATTGTTACCTTATTTTGCATACGACTAAAACTAACATCAACACAATTACAACAACCACACTTAATCCTCCACCAACAATTGCACCTGTAATATAGGTTTAACATTCAGATCAAAAAGGAACAAAAAATATTTTGAAAGAAAAAAATATAGAATACTTTCGTTTTTTGTTTTCAACATGCATCATATCATTCTTTTCTTTTTTAATTTTTTTTTTTTTTTTTTTTGAAATTGTTTTATATTTTGTCATTTCGGGGTCGTTTTAAGCCTATTACGCGGAAAGAGCTTACTATGCGGTATGGGCTTTGTTCATTATTACAGGCCGTACAGTGTATTTGTTTATCTGTTATTTTTAGTGGATACTTGTCTCATTGATAGAGGATTGCTGCTCACAAGGAAGCGATTAAAACAAGAGTTCCAAGTAGTGAAGTTGAAATGATCTCTTCGTAAGTTTTACGGACACCATCAAGAGTTGGTTGACCGTAATGGACTATCCGTTTCACAGATGATAGCAGATATGTTCCTAATGTCGTAACTTCAATCCCGTCCCCTTTTACCGAATGTGGCCTACTGAAATAGACTTATTACCGGTTTTGTACTTACCTGAGCAACACGACGGGTGCCACATGTGGAGCAGGATCTGCTTACCCTTCTGGAGCACCTGAGATTACCCCCAGCTTTTTGGTGGCGTTCTATCTTTGATAGGTTTTTCCATATGCTAACTCTTCCGGAGCACCTGAGATCACCCCAGCTTTTTGGTGGCGTTCTATCTTTGATAGGGTTTTCCAGCTGCTAACTCTTCCGGAGCACCTGATATCACCTCAAGTTTTTGGTGTGGTTCGTTGCTCAGTATTTAGTGTTTTATGTACTTTTGTTTGTCTGTTGGTCTTTTTTCTTTTTTTAGCCATGGCGTTGTCAGTTTACTTTCGACTTATGAGTTTGATAATCCCTCTGGCATCTTTTGCCTCTTTTTATATCAAACCTACGGATGCAAAACAATATGTTAAGCCTACACTAAACAATCACAGTATCACACAGGATCCATAACTGCGTCGTCAATGACAAACGTTGATGATCGATTGTGACAACGGTAGGATAATATACAATTATGGCCCGTTGAAAAGGTGAATATCCAAAATTGTCAACACGAGAAGGTTATTTCACTGAGGGCGCAGCCCGAAGTGAAATAACTTTTAAGGGTTGACAATTTTGGATATTCATCGCTTCTAAGGGGCCACAATTGTTTTATTATACCGAACTAACAGTGGAAGGGCATTTTGAATCATTGTAAAAGCACTTACCCTTAGTAACAAACACAAGTTGACGTTCAAAAATACATGTAATTTGTGTCTTAGAATTCTCGTATGTACAACAAAGGTAGATTCTTTTTGTAAAATATTGATGGCCCTGAAAAGGACCGTTATTAGAGATATCATCGGCACAAGATGCACGTCAAAAGCCTTATTTCCTCTTCTCTCGATCAATGGGCTTCCTGTAACTTGAACGTTGCCATTTTGTTTATTTACGTCTGTGACGTCATTTTCATGAGTACAAATCAACAAACTAAAAAGGTTATTCGCCGGTGAATAATAGGGTTATTCAACGCTGGTGTAAATTTTTAGGGTTATTCGTTCTTCCTTGCAACTGAATGAAAATTAACTGAATTATTCCATGTCACGTGATAACGTTTAACCCAATAGAATTGTTTGAAATATATGTAAGGTATAATAATACACTTTGTTGTCACATATTGGGATATGTGAATAATGTATCTCAGAACATATCTGTATTTTTAAACATTTTATTTTTTTGTTCTGCATGATGCATTTACAAGGTTGTTTTTTTTTTTATCTCGATTAAGTACTTAGGCTGATATCAGACATTTCTTTTTGTCCAAAATTGTGCCTTGTCCCCTAGATGGGTTTGCATTTTGTGAGGTTTTGTTCTTGTCAGGTTGACCTTACTCAATATGTTGTTCTTAGGTATATATAAAGAAAGGTCATCAAAGGTACCAAGCCTTCTATTCTTTCACAACTTTACATAAATTGTATTGCACAAGATGTTTTTGTGCCATGCAATAACTAGTTTTTGATAATTTTGTATATTTAAAAAACTGATGGTACTTGTAAAACAGTATCAAATAGTGTAAAATATACAACATACAAGATAATCATTACACTAAAAACAATCTTTTGGTTGTATGTCAAATCTTTTTACTGCTAAGTTCTTTAAAAACGTAAAATTCTAAATATTAAATATTCATAATAAACTCATTATAGATACCAAGAATAAAATTGTGTACGCCAGACGGACGTTACGTTCACAAAAGACTCATCAGTGACATTCAAATCAAACCAGTTAATAATACAATGTACATATTAAACAAGTTTCAGATATTACATTGTACACAGATCATATGTCTGAATACAGAACAAAGAGCAGAAAGGTGCATAAAGTGTATGCATAGATATCGAAGCAGACAAAAATGAACATATAAACGAAACTTATATAACAACCAAGTACCAAATGGAAATTTTTTAAGTTCATTGTGTACTTCTTCTTCCTTCTTCTCTGTTGTTTTAGTGTGAGCGACCATAGTTGGAAACTGAAGTAAAGGCATCAACTAAAAGACAAATTTAATACAATGAATTATTTTAACAAAGTCATACAAAACTGGTACAAAGCATTCAAATCAACCATGAATATTCTCAATCACATATTAAACATAACCATAACATTTAAGCATTGTAGGTATTATTTGATAATGAGACACAAATAGCATTATTAATCAAAAACATACGTTTTATTGATCTGAGTGTTCAATACGTTTTTCTTCAATTAATGTTTTGGTGGACTATTAGAGAAAGAAGGATAACGAAATATACTTGTAAGTCATATTAACAATACCAATTCTGTTTTATCATTATCAAGCATGCAATAACAAGGCTTAATTTCAATATACTTAATGAATTATGCTGCGGTCTGTTCGGTGATTCATCGTGCATCTTTGTAGATAAAAAGTTTTCGGTGAACTTCATTCCATTTGCATTGGTGGAAGATACATGTTCATCACCTTAAATGACAAATAACTGTAATATCCGAAAAATCTCAAACTCAGATGACAATAGGTCATGGTTCATTTTTACATTTCATTTCTGGGATCAAATTAATGGTAATCTACATGTACATTATTTGACAAATTATTAATGTTTTGAGAAATTATCACAGATTTAAATAAGTTATGAAATATCGCAAAAGCAATTTATTTCTAGAAATATACGTATCTGTTCTTTGAAAAGGAAATTTATCAATAAATGTTGTGCACTTTTTTTATTTATTCTTTTTTTTTGTGCCCTTCATTTTAATTATCTTGTTCACATCGGTTAGTGACATTTTTCCCTGGAAATTTGTTGTTCTTAGTAACAGTTTTTTTTTATATTTCTACTGATTCTTATTTTATTATTTGTGAATCATAAAGCATAAATAAGTCAAAAGAACGGATTTTCTATCTGTCGTCAATCAAAACTCCAATGAAAAACGAAATTCGGAAAAAAAAACAATACAGAAAAAGTGCACGATAGCATATACATATACAGATCACTATATGATATTCAATAGCCACAAACATATTAACACTCATGTTCCTGTCATATCGTTGACTAAAATTGATTTCAACACCTGTCTGTTAATTTCTTTTTTAGACATTTTACTCAGCAAGTAAGGTAGAACACAAAATAAAATTGACTCGTTATTAGCTTATACACATTATATATTTTGTGTTTTCCGAGGTTAAAAATAAGTTTACCTTACGCTGATTTATAAAACATACGATTTTGATGATTTTTTCGAAAATGATGGAGATGATCTTGCAGAAGAGTCAAACATTTTGGACAATCGTTTTGTCGTTATCTTATACGGTTGCGAAGGATAAAGGGTCAGAAGAAAAATTGTGTTCAGGGAGATATGTCTTACAAAGAAAAGTGTTCGGATAAACAGTGTCAGTTTCAAAAGCGTATTACCTGTTAATAGGAAATACCGAATTTCTTATCGACGTCTTGCGAAACAAAAATGCCCAGAAAGTAGGTAAAAGTGGCGTAGAAGAAAATAATAACCATCACAAAATTAATAGGTCTTTCAACTGGAAAAGATAGACCTACATATGTTTAATTTGTTAAAAGTACTATCATAATAATGAATTAGTAACATTTGTATTTATGATAAACTTTAAAACACATTTGTCGTTGCAAACATTATGATAATTTTATCGTTATCTGCATAGGTTGCACTTTGTAAATACAGCTGTTTCACAATCCAAGCCTCTTTTGAGGAGATGTATAATATTCATATACATTTTGTTTTGTTTACGTACTGATTCCCATATATTATCTCTATGTTTCATCTCGTAGAGACATAACTTGGAAATATTACCAGTATAAATCACATTTATATTGGCCAAATTGAATTATGAGGAAAACCTAAAGTGACGGGAGGGGTATTACAGAATTTTAGTATAAGTTTAAACTCTTAGAAGCTCGAGGCATATAACATATATAAATGTTGAAAATATGCCGCACAACTCTATGTTTTGAACTTTGAAAAAAAATAGTAGTGCATATGATCTTTCCATTCTAAGATTTAATTTTTTAACGAAACTTCATAGTAAAAGTAATACAGAGTTAGCCGTAAAAGGAGTTCCTATTGGAAATTGCATTGTCTATATTTACAGAAGAGCAACCTTTATGATTTTATTCATACATACTTACTGCTCTTACAGAGATATCGATTTAAGGGGTTGTTACAATCTCGCGTGTCCTTATCAAGTTCCGGATGACCGAAATGGTAATGTATCATTCCACTAAAACAGCTCAATGGCAAATGCATATCATCTAAATCAAATACAATGCACAATAATCATTAAAGAAAATATAGATTTATTATTAATTTTTATAACAAAATTCAACCACCGTATTTTGTTTTTTTTTCGAGTCTGATTTTTCGTGAATTAATGACAAACTGGGTGGGTTTAATGTTCACTATGTATTATTTGCTATGGTTGTGAACATACACGCCAACAATTACTGTATTGTATTTAGATGTACACGTGAACTTGATTGATGACGGTTTGATAACAAATAAATACGAGTTCTGGAAACACATAGGCAGATTAGATTAGGGGAAAGTTATATTATGAAAATTGCGGCATGCTAAACAAAAATATATAAGATTTTTATATTTCTTTAGATGGAGAAACCGAGTATGTTTAAAACATATATATATACAGGTATATAAATGTTCATGTTTGTGTGATTCATTTTTATTTTATGTTAATTTATATGTAAAATGACAACAATTAATCCATGTGTGATACGCAAATTTAATTATTATGAAAACATAGACCTTACTCCAAAATGTAACTTCCTGTGATTTGTCGTTCAATGCATAATACTGGTTTCATATATAATGTGTTTTTCAACTTTAAGGTGAAAGGCATTTGCATATCCATGATGTGTATACTTGATAATTAACAGCATCATGAGCATGCTGTATGCAATTTTTTAACAGCGATTAATTTTGGAATGTTCAGGTATTTGGAATGTATGCTGTGTCTGAATTTTGCATCATTTTTAAAGCTAAGGCGAACAACGCAAAAATACCAACAGAACATAGCGGTTAAGAAATTTCATTCTTATTTATAAAATATATGAAAACAATATAATTGCCATATATGTCTTTTCCGATTTTGCTTTAGGTTTTCACGCCAGTTAGGCTAATATCGCCGTTCATTTATTGAAAGCCTGTTCTACAGTTCTACGACAAATTGTCTTCCTATGGCGTTCTTATTTTAATTTAGTGCCCAGTCTACTATTTCCTCCTGAATATGAACGCAATAATTGCCACTGAACGTACGCAAGCAACAATCAAATCAATCTAGCTAGCTGAACCTCGAATACATACTTATTTCATATTGAATATCCTTAAGCATTTAATAACACAACATAAATGACCTACCTTTATACACGTAAAAGGAATTTGAACTTTCACATTGACTTGTGCCACCATCCTTATCAGGACTCCAGTACCCTAGACATAGACATTTGTGTTCTTTCGGCTGAAAATCACAACAAACGGTCGATTTCATTTTAACTGCACCCATTTATTCATATCAAAAGAGCAAACATTTGCAATGATTTTCACTCGATCATTATAACATAATTAAAAATACCACAGATACAGCTAACTCTGCCTCAATTGACAATAAGTTGTTCGAAATATTAACATTTATTTGCATGATCTGCTTTCCTCCTCTATTGAGAAAATCTTTGATAAGGTCTCTGTAAATTGAAGAATTACTTTAAGGGAGATAAATGGAGGTAATACCGTATAAATTCTATAAAAAAAAACTCGACGAGTGATCTTGGAAAGCAGAAGGAAATTGCAAATAGTTATACAGGAAGGTAAGTGTAGATATTTCATGAACGACGATTTTGCCCCAAAATATTCCGAATATGATATATATCATAGACAATGATATATGATAATAGTGATTCGAATGCGTGATATCTTCGGAAGCAATCGGTTTTAAAGATCCTTTCACTACAAAAGTCAAAAAGTCTGAAAAGACCAGTTTTTGTCTTAATTTGCATGAATTTTTACTCGACATTCTTAATTTGTCTGAATATTTTTTTTAAATTCTTGACATAGTATGAATTTGTCTAATAAGGTTCTTGATTTTTCTTGACAAGTGTCTTGACAGTATGAACATTGTCTTAAAATTTCTCGACACTTCCTGTATCATCTGATACGAGTCTGGATTAGTCTCGACCAATTCTTGACTGTCTTAAATTTGTCTCGATCTGTCTTGACATATTCTTGACATTCTTAATAATGTCTGAATATGTCTCGACATATTCTTGACATTCTAAATAATGTCTGAATATGTCTCGAAACATTCTTGACAGTCTTAAATATGTCTTGACACTATCTCAACAGTATAAATTTCGCCTGGAATGAGAACAGACTTATTCTGCACTGTTTATGACATTCTATTGCTGTTATATACTCTTTTTATTATGGCTAAACTAAACTTTGAAGAATCAAGGATTAATTTGGTATAGTAAGATACCCTTTCGGTGCAACTAAGTTGGAATACCCTGAATAATCCCCACGTAGTTTAATTTTGATTTATTTTTATTAAACATTTAAGTAATTGTTCTCACTTGGAATATAAGTCGAAGGTATTGACAAACAGCATTTAGATTTTTGCCGTTCGCAAAACTGCCAGTCAAATTTGCTTTACTAAAATAGGTTTCTTGTATCTCTTTTGGACCCCACAATTCATCTTTTGGGTTTGTGTGGCTGCAAAAAGAGGGGGGGAGGGGGGGGGGGGGGGGGGGGGGGGCTTTCGTTAAGGTCAAGGAATTTGTTCCCATCTTGATTTATCTTTGGGAATTTTTGAATTTGTGTTTATGTTAAAATAATTAACTTCATAATTTTGATGAAGAAAATCCATTTCAATTCAATTTTTTTTCATCAAAATGATGATTTTCATTTTCATCTATCAACAAACTTTTTAAATTGTAGTGACATGGTTGGTCAACTGATAAGTTGTATGGCTGATTACAAGTAAATACATAACTTCTATTTGACAGTTGCGTGTACTCTGGGGTGTGGAATACCTTAATTTTATAGGGAACATCCTGTCCATGTGTAATACTTAATATTTTCCAACAGATGACATTACACAAATTTTTCCTCTGTTAAATGAATGATTTGTATATCATCATAATTTGCTATTTATATAAACCACATTTTGGTAAAATAATTATTTACCATATCAACATTGAATATTATGAATGTAGAATGAAATATGTCTACAGTATGATTGGTTTGAATTATTTAATTTATAAGGTTTAGGAATCAAAATTTGTAATTATTTAAAACCCCTTATTGAAATTGTGTTATATCAACAAACCCACATTTGAATTATTTTATACTTTAGATTTCATAGCCATGTTTGCATTTGTCAAAATATTTATATACCCAAATTTTCACTTATTTTACATGCCCAACTTTTATTTTTGTTGTAAAGAAGTGTAACTTGAAACAACAGTATATCATATTAAGAGAAATAAAGATTAAAGTTATATCATGAATATTGGTCATGATTTGTAAAACTCAGAACTGTCAAGTAAATTTAAGACACGATTCAAAATGTTCAGAATATGTCAAGCCATACTGAGAAAAAATAAGAATGTCGAGAATATGTCGCGAAATTTCAAGACAGTATTCAAATGTCAAGAATTTGTCAAGAAATTTTAAGACCATATTCAGAATGTCGAGAATATGTCGAGTAAATTTCATACAAATTTAATATAAATGAGAATTTGTCAAGAAAAATTAAGACACAAGTCATACTTTTGGAGAATGTCGAGTAAAAGTTCATGCAAATTAAGACAAAAACTGGTCTTTTAAGACTTTTAGACTTTTGTAGTGTTTGGAGGTTATGTGAATGATCAAAATTACATAACAATATACGAATTAATATATGCATATAACAGTATAGAACAGTACGATAATGTCGAACAAAAACAAATGCCACTACAATATCAAATAGAACCTTATTCAGGGAAACAAATTGTTAAACAGTATGTCCAGACTTCACTTGTCCATCCGAGCGCTCCCCGCCCCCTCTCCCCTGGAAGGTTAGGCATATCCCTCTCAGCATGTGGCACCAGTTGTGTATATGACCAATTACCACTAATATTAATAATATAAAACATTACAATACAATCATGCATCTATAACACTAAAGGAACGAATTTGCCGATATTACATTACAAATGCGTGTCTCAAAAGTGAATAAATAAAATCAAGTAAATATAATCATCGTTTTCAGCAAAGAAAACTACTGTTTTTTTATGAAAAAAAATATCACATTGTAAACTCTCCCAACCGTATTTATTATCATCTGATTTTTATAACTCTCAGTCTTTTCGATTTAACAGTTAATAAGCATATTGCAAAGAAACAAAGATGAGTAGAAATTGAATAATGTTGGTAGGGAAATGTCTTTGAGACCATATCCATCATATCCATGAAAAGGTCAATGACGGTCACCCCCTCCCCCACTAGTGATCTGGATCCGTTACTGAATGGTTTGATTTTTTAATTGTTGACGTCTTAGCGTTAGTCCATGGTGAAGTCAAATATGAAAATCTCCTGAACGTATCAAAAAATGTCCGTTTGATTTTTCATTCCAAAATTGATGGAAGTAATTAGAACGAACTACGAACATGATAAAAGTAATATATTAAATAAGTGTAAATATATAGATCCTACTCATTGGCAGGATCCCTCTGAACTAATGATACATGCATACCTTATGTGCTAGATATTTTTTAGATCCGCATTTAATCTTGCATGATGTAAGATTGTATTGAACGAATATTTGAGTGTCTATTGGATGTATATTATAACAACCTACAGATTAAAAAAAAATATTTCAGAATTAGAATATATTTGTAAGTGTTTAACATTTCATCGCGTGTTAGTTGGGCAATAAAAAACATTATGTCAAATTACAATAATACAACATAATCGATATTATGTTAACCTTAATTGACCTTTTAAACTAAACCGAAATGTCAAAAGGATGTAAGTTTTTATTGAATATAAAACAGTATCAAACATGAGGAGTCGATAACCGTTCATTATTAGAAATCTTTTAAAAATAAGGAATGAGGTATGATTGCCAATGAGACAACTATCCACCAAAGTTCAAATAAAGTGGATGTAAGAAATTATAGGCAACCCATACCGTATAGTCGGTTATAAAAGGCTCCGACAAGAAAAATATGAAACAATTAAATTGAAAAAACTAATGGCCTAATCTATAAAAAAAAACAATAAACGAAAAACAAATATGACAGACATGAACTTTATACGACGCTTTTATATGCTGCTTAAGCTAATGCTTTTAAAAACAAACTTCAAATAAAAAAGCCAAATAGTGCGTAAAATTCAACAAATTACATCTGATTCAATATAATATTTTTCCTTTATTATCCTCTTTAAGTGAACAACAGAATTTCACAGTACAACTACAAAATTAACTACACTCTAGGTTTGACTAGATATGCGTTGTCGGAAAGTTGACGTTTTCTTTTCATTTTGATTTTGAATATCTCAAATTTAGTTCATTTGCTTTGTTTCGCCATTAAATTGAAAAGTTTGTCTTTAATTATTAACTGGATCACTTTCCATATGATCGATAATGCTTAATTAAGGTCGTTTTTATTTATATTCTCCAATTCTATCAATAACTTGATTTTTGTCGACTACTAACATACCAAGTTTCTTCCAGTCCGTTCCAATGTAAGTAGGTTTTCCGATCCAGAATGTAAGATTAACAGGGAAATTACTCCTCTTAATAACATCTTCGTCACTTTCCAAACCATTTTCTCCGCATGTCGATGCAGCAAGTGACCAGGTTATACCATTAGGTTCTGATCGTATGTTAGGGTTTATTCCAAACACTTACACACAGAAAGAAAACAAACAAAAATCACTCTCTATCTACCCGTTGAATTCAGTGAAAGAGTGCCACTATTGCCAAATTGTTGTATCTTTCATAATATTGGTAGCAAGTCATTTCGTACCTTGACCATTACGTACCTCTGCCATTTCGTACCCAAAATTACCATTTCGAACCCAACATTTACCATTTCGTACCCACGATAAAAACCATTTCGTACCCTAAGGGCCAAATGTATCTACCATTTCGTACCTCATGGACTAAATACATGTTTACTATTTCGTATCATATATTTGTAAAAGTTCTCATTTTTTTAAGATATATCGAAATCAAACATTTGCAGATGATTTTAATTTTGTTTTTAAATATAACATAAATTAAATGCATCCAGTCGTAGAAATGTAATAAAGACCGATGATTGGTTTATTAAGCAGTACAAGGAAATTTTAATAGTTTTAATTACACTTTGTTTGTTTGCAGGATGTATCCCTAAATAATTTTTCCAACTCTAAAATTTGAGGTTAATTAACCAACATAGGAATAATTATCTAACTGTTTTTATAGTTATTAACGGTTGTTTTTTGTCAGGAAATGCAGTGAAAAGGGATACAAGCTGATATTCACCCAAGAAGGAAGCCATGAATAAAAAAATGTTTGCATTAGAATTTGCATCTTATGTGACTAATTAAAGAACTTGTTATGGTTTTTTCAGTTTGAGAAATTACAAGTCAATTTATTTTGTATCCCTATATCTAACCTTTTTAAAAATTTCAAAAACGCATATGTCTCTGCGATAATCAATTGAATATATCTCGATATTAGGCACACATCGCAATTTCAAATGGCACGTGTATTCAATATTTTTTTTTAATCCTATTAAATAGAATGCTACCCTTTTAAGGCAATACGTTAGTGGGTGCGTGTCTATAGTTACAAGCTTATACCAAAGTAACTAAATCAATGTTTTCGGCAGAAATGTGAACTGTTACTAAACCGCTAGCTAATATTTGAAATAAAAATCTTGAATACCAAGTTTTACAGATTTTTAAAAATTTCGTGTACTGACTTTATTTCTACATAATATTTCAAAGGTGCTTAAGTTTTTAATTTTAAGCATTTCTTGTGACCTCTACCGCTTTAAAGTAAAAGGTTAATTACCCTATTTTAACCAAGAAATGAAACACATATAAATTTTCCATGAGGTACGAAATGGTATACATATAATTTTTCCATAAGGTAAGAAATGGTGTACATCAGTGAGACCGTTTTTACCAAGAAATCAAAAACATATAAATCTTCCATGAGGTATGAAATGGCATACATATATATCTTCCATTATGTACAACATGGCATACATATAAACATTCATGAGGTACGAAATGGTATACAAATACATTTTCCATGAGGTACGAAATAGTATAAATATATATAATTCATTAGGTACGAAATGGTCAAGGTACTAAATGGTCAGGGTACGAAATGGTTAGGGTACGAAATGACTATAATTTATAATACTGAACAATTTACATAAAAACAACTGCATACTCAAAAGAGATTTGTGTGGTAAGGCTATTTATCATTTTTTTTTTTACCAAATAACAATTTAATGAATTTAAGCAGGGACACAACTTGTTAAAAGAGGGAATATATTTAACAAATTTACTACATGGATATTTAAAACCCGTAATTTGAAAGACAATTGCAAAAAATAAAATAACAAAAATACCGAATTCCAAAGGAAATTCAAAACGGAAAGTCCTTTATGAAATGGCAAAATCAAAAGCTCAAAATCATCAAATGAAGGGGAAAAACTGTCATATTCCTAACAAAACAACACCCACAAATTCGGCAAAGAGTATTTTGAGTAAGGTCAATTTTTGTAACAATCAGGCTCGAAATGATCTTTGGTGACCTTTTTTTTCAAGACAATGTTTGCACATTTGTTTACTTTGAGGAAAGTAATGTATTTCCACGAACATAGGCAATCAGTCTGTTAAAAATGCCCTGATCCCTGATTGTTCTTTCAATATTGAAGATTGATAATACACTTTATACATTTCTGTCGTCAAAAGCGCTTTTCATGATCTATCTTCATCAGCATGGCTTTTTGCATTTGTTTATGTTTTGAAAAGATAAGTAGAATTAGACAGGTAAAGGAGATGTGTAAGGTACTAAAGAGGTAATCAAACTCATGTTTAAAGACATACAACAGTCTACACAGCATATGAAACTAAGGACAGAGCAATACGAAAGCCACCATAATATCGGGATTATCTCAAGTGCCTCGGAAGGGTAAGCAGATCCTGCTCCACATGTGACACCTGTATCAATAATATAATTTTGTGCGTTTTGTTTACATACGACTCATTAGTAGCTTTAGAATCAAAACAGTTACATAGTCAAATCAAATATTACGAAATTTAAAAAATTATAACCAAAGTTTCCAAAAAAATGTACAAAATACAGTTACGGCAATTTTTACCTGATACAACATTTTGTAAACAGTATTCAGAGAAAATTAGCATATAAGTGAGTCGACAGCGCAAAAATCTTCTTCTTTTCAAAGACTAAATATACCTGTTGTAGATTCGTTGAAACAGCAACCGCCTCGGTGGTCTCAGTAAAGTATGTTCGTCGGGAGGTCTTGGGTTAAAAGCCTACCGAGTCAAACAAAAGACTGTAAAATTGGTATTTGTTGCTTCTCCGATTAGCACGCGGCATTTAGATGTAGGAGCAACGACAGGTCAGAGTAATGTGTCTGGGTAGGTTGTCATGTTTTCATATTGACTTTTAGGTAACCTTGTGTTAAAAGTCAGACTCAGCGTGTCGGACTAATACAAAGCAGGTGTCGTATTCATATCACACTAACAAGTTTTCGTCCTGACTCTGCATTTAATTTGCCATTGGATGTTAGACAGCCGTCAACCCATCCATCTTTGCAACAGCTGATTGAATATGTTTTAATCTTATCGCGTTATAAAAATAAACATTGTCCTCAAATAAAAGTTAGTAATACAATATAGATAAGCAATAGATCACATTTATATAACAGATGTATACAATGGCATGTCTGTCAATTAAATATGAATAGAACAGTTTGCATTTTAAAAAATATTATGCAGATTACATCTTAACAATCATGGATAAACAAGTTTGCATATAATATGTTTTGTGGGTCATAGTATTACAAAATTGTTTTATTTATACAGTTGCAAATGAGTTATACAAACAGAATCTGTAAACGACTATTTTAATTGAATACAAAAAATAATCAAACTTACCACGTACTATAAGATATGTTACAATAAATATATGCAACATAGTTGTATTCCTTATATGACAACATACAAAATAATTCAAACGTTTTATAAATCTTTAGTTTTAAAAAAGATATGTAACACTTAACTGATAATAAATGTTAAGTTTTTGAAAAGTATCGACAAATTTATCAATTTTCCTTGTCAACTAAAATATTTATCAGTTTATTTTTGTTCATTATTACCCCCGTCAATATATCATATATAATCCGCCTCGGCATTAAAACCGTTGTTAAGATTTAGTCAATCTAGATTTATAAGCTTGATAATATGCGTCTTTTTTGTAAAAGGCAGTTATACATTTTTTACCAAATGTCAGTAAGTTCTCGAATGAATTGGTAAACATATATTGTTGAGGATCGTTTTTGTCATTTTCTTTTTTGTCATTGATTTTCCTTGAAAAAAAACCACATAATTATAATGATTGCATGCATGATATATAAGATTGGTAGGATTTTGTTTTAGCATGTTGCCCAGGAATCTCTATGGTGGGGTTCGTGTTGCTCTGTCTTTACGTTTCTTTGTAGTGTTTTGTTGACTTGTTTCACATAACAGCGTCTAACGTTTTTTGCCATGGCGTGTCAAGTTTTCGTCGACTTATGAGTAATAAATTTCCCCTTTGTGTCTTCCGCCTCTCTTTTATTTACTCAATATTTCACCTCATAAACATTTGCAGTAACATATTTATTAATTTCTGATTAATTATATGTTGTATCTTCTCATAAATTCTAAATAAATCCGTGGGTAATGTTTTCTACAAAGATTTTACATTATTTTGATTTAATTGAAAAACAAGTATATTCGAACATTATTTTGTCTTGTCTTGATTCATAAGCATGATGATAGAATAACTTTAATTTGTATTTCTCAAAATTGACCAAAACGTGATTTATGAAACTAATGTTTTTTTAAATATTAACGCCATGTGAACTCGATTGTGCCATAATGTTAAGCTAAAGGCAAAGTCCTAGTATTTTGTCGTAGTTTCTAGCGTTATTGTTTTAAATAATAATACAAAACTTTGATTTTTGACCTCTTAAACAAGGAAGTGAAAGTTAGTTATTGATAAATATTCTGATAGACTTTCATCTCAGTATATTCAGGATTTCATACTTTTCACATTAATGTGTATCTTGTAATACGTTATAACCTAATATGACAAAAACAATCAATAACAAAAACATTATATTGAACTGATCAGAAAATACAAATATCGAATTTAAAAAAAAGATACAATATACTAAGTCAATAGAAAAACGAAAACACTTTTCAACTGATTGTTACGGGTTTTTAGATTCACTGTAACACCACTGTTCTTAATTATGGACGTCACTGCATCAATACCGTACAGGATGTCATTAATTAGTGATAAGTGCTTCAACATTAAACTATCTATAACATACGTTTTTGAAAATTCCGTGGGTCAATATGGAATTTTAGTTTAAACGCCATCAGACTGAGTTGACTGTAGAGTGTTATGCTTTTTCAATTCTGATCCTTTTTTGTCATGTAGCTCCTCGAGTAATTAAACATCATCTTAGCATTGATCAAAGTAAATTTAGACAAAATCTTCGAACGCACAATATTTCTAAAATGTTATAACCATTTGATGGCGCTGGGTCGATATCAATGCTAGTGGACTGTTATTATAAGGATAAGATTAATGCAACAGGCATTGCTTTGGTACTGACAATCTCAATTATCCAGAATTACATATATAAATCAATATAAAGCTTGTGTTCATACTTCACCAGGGAAAATTTAATTTACATGTCTTTGGCGTTTCATTTTACATTTTTTAGGTTTTATACATCACTGGATTTCATAGTATTGGTTTAGGCTATCTCGATGGAGAATAATCAAGAAAAACAACATTCCGGGATGTTCTTATTATATATGCCTGTCCCATGCCAGGAGTTTTTAGTTATGTAGTTGATGTTTTTTTATGTTTTAAGCTTTAATTAGTGATGAGCAATAACTGTAGGTTCCCCGTATGAAAATTTCCCTTCCTTGCAGAATAAGTGTTACAACTGTTGTTGATATTCTTAGATCAAAATTGATCCGAAAGTTCATGTAAAGATAACATGACGAGTTAATATTACCATATGATACGGGTAAAGATAAGGTTACACATTCACATGCGTCCTTGTCACACAAATACCTAGATGCAAAAATCATGCAATGTACTCAAATTCCTTTTTTCAATCTTATAGTTTATTTAAATGTAAATTCTGATTATTTTTATATTGGTTTATGAAATAAACTATCATACTTAATGTTAAAAGGAAGATCCCTGTAACATTTTGTTTTATTTGAATATGATTGTCCTGACGTTTACATGCCATCAATCATTTTGAAATTTAAAAATATCTTAAATAATCGTTACCAACGTCATACAAATTAATCGAAATTTTGCTTAACTTTCGTTTGTTCTAGATCGCATGTCTTCATACAGGTTCTAATCGATAACATGCGAAAAAGATTAAGAATCAATGGGAAATAATTGTTTATTTGTTCGTTTTTATAAATAATTTTACACAAGATCATCCCCGGTTTATTGCGGGGTTCCTGTTGCTAAGTCTTTAATTTTCATGTTATGATTTGTATACTGTTGTTTATATTTTTAGTCGTTTTTCGTTTTTAACCATGGCGTTGTCAGTTCGTCATCGACTTAATGAGTTTGAAGACCACTTTATAAAAATAAGTAGATGTGGTATGATTGCCAATGAGACAACTCTCAACCAGAAACCAAATCATGTGTAAGCAAGGAATTATAAGTCCACGTACGACCTTCAACAATAAGCCAAACCCATAGCGCACCGAAAAAAAACCAAATGTAAATCAATTCAAACAATCATTTTACGGTCTGATTTATCTACAAAACAATAGAATAATAACACATATATGGTATAATCAACCTCTCTCTCGTATCTACCCTGTGTAGTAAGGTAACGTTTGAAATGTTAACATGTTTTATCATATATGTCATTTTCATTCCCTTTTTCAGCTTTATAATTTAAAGCAAAGTCATAATCCCCAATGTTTCTTCTTGTTGCCAACGAATAATCATTCACATCTCCTTCATGACACAATTTCCTGAACACTGATCGATCATGCGTTTGGTCATCTTGATTTTGCATTTTTGCATTGCTGTCGTATACATTTTCTTGTAATCTAATCTTCCGTCTCTGCAAATCATTTAAGAGGTCATATTATCCATTAGATGAATCAGTGAAAATATTGTCAACATCTGCAACTCCTGTTCCTGCCCTTTCATTTTTATTCACCATTTGAAATTTGTCGGAGCTGTGTGATTTATTTAATAATGTTTTAGTAATTTTGCCTTCTTCCGAGTTATTTGAAAATATAACTGATTGATTTTTATTGTCATCTCCCGATTTGGAAGGTCCTATTGATATGAAAAATGTATGTTACTGGTATTTGCATAGTCATATACCATTTTTAAATTGTAAAATGTGTATATGATTATAACACTGAAATCGACGTAAGAAAAATCAAGTACTCACAAAAAAGTTTAATCCAGAAAAATGTCCACCCTAAACTTTTATTTCAGATCATTACTCATTACTAATTGTTAGGATAATCAAGTTTAAAAACTGTTAAGTATTTCACCATCTTAATTTTTGTCATTACAAAGTTCGAACGTCACTTTTGATTCAGACCTTTCTAAGCTTTGACCAGTCATAGGACTTTGCTCCAAAATGAATATTTGAAAAAAACGTTTATGCTTGATTGAAGCAATAAAGGGTCATAATATCCTATTTAAGATAATTTTACAACAGCAGGGTCCCCATATTTAGCATTGCAAACCTCGCAGGCAAAATATTTTACGCAAAATTCGATACAGACACTGTGATACCAAGAATTTAATTTTGCTTACGTACAACTAATCTTTTTGGATATAAGTATTATTTATAAGTATTCGGCAAATTAAAACGGTCCTGCAGGGATTTAAATGAGACAATAAAGACATTAAAAGAGAAAGATGAAATTAAAGTTAAAGGAACTGATGTTCTTAAGTAATTGTTTATGATTAAATCTGAATGAACCGTTTTTTTTTTCTTCGTGTACTATTATTCATTACAATATTCAGTGTTGATTATTAGACAAATTTTACTATTAAGTCACAATTACTTTTTTACAATTTTTCTAGACTCAACGCTATTAGAACATCTGGTAAACCATTTGTTTAATATTTATATTTTTTTTTCTTTCTAAAAACACTGTGCTGCATATAAGATATGACACGTTTAGATCAGTCGTCTTATTAGTTCATTCGATGAAATGAAATGAATGCATTGTTTTGTATAAAAAGGTAGTCATATATGTTGAGTTATCAATTTGAAAATACAGGTATATCGAGAAAAGAACATGTATAACAAAAAAATATTACATATGTTTGACAGGTAAGTATCATAAGGTATTCATGTACAAGTGTTACATCTATTAAAGTACTTGTGTAAGGATTACAATTTCATATTGATATGTAATGCATGATTTATTCATTTAGAAATTTTACCTGAATTCACATACAGCTAATGGTATAGCTACAGTAAGAACGGAAACTCCTGATACTATTCCACCAATAAGTGCACCTGTGTGTTGTATAAAAGAGATGTTTTCACATTAATTTGCAATCACATCGTACTAAAGTATATAAGCAAATCAAAATGATTAAGCTGATTGTCAAAAAATTGTTTTTTTTTGTATATATGACATCAGTATGATGATGTTGCTAGTCCGTAAACATCACATTTTTCAGCAAGGTCAAGGCAAGAAGGTTCCAATGCATAAGAACAGCTAAAAATATTCATTTGCTTTCTGTACAAGTAAAACAAGGACTCTTCATAGATTTGATAAATAGGAAATTGTGTAATTTATCCGTATTTTGTCTTAAGGAAATGTGTAAAATTCGTGAGAAAGAACAATCGGAAAAATGCTGCATCATAATAATCCATAATGTTTAGAGTTTTCTCATGATCTTTGTTCGACCTACAACTTGTTTACTTTTAGCAATGATATTTATTGATAATTTAACTGGCTTTATTGTAACTTACATGTCTCGACGATTAATTTCTCTTCTGTTTTTGTCTTATACATTTTGCACATACCGTTTTGATTAACCCAATTTGCTCCTTTTTCTTTTTTATCATCCACGTCAGGCTTTGTCATCTAAATACAAGAAAGAATATATCATTTACAAGCAGTGGTATGTGGTTGTTTTAAAATGCACCTTTTTCAATCAATATTTTTATTGAATAAGAGATAGTGTTAGTATACGATAATGCAACAGCAACCCAAACTCCATATCATTCATTTTTGTTTTAATTCAGAATACAGGACAAGGGGTATCATTTAAATGTTTAATGATCAGAATAACGACGTTGTGCTTGCTATAAACAAATCTAAACTAAAATCCAGTCCCCTTTCCCGTTTCGATATTTACGTGATAGGGCCGATATAGGGATAATTGTAATCGTGAACATAAATAGTAATATCTTGTTCATTTCGTGATGCATACGTTCAATCTGATGTAAGTATGAAAACAATTGACATTATTATAAGGATTACGGGAGGATGATACTTATCTTTCCTTCAACTTCATTTATATTCAAGGATATGTAATTTAAATACATAATGCTAGATTTGCTGCAATAATTTTCATATTTTAAGATTTTAAATTCGATAGCTTTAAGTAATGCAATTGGTTTGCACCAGGAATTAATTATCACAAATATCCAAAACCCTATCTACCGACCACCTGGAAACTAAAATTTCGAGGTACAATATAAACAATGTAAATATGTTGAATATGAGAAATGTACTAAACTTCAATATAGAATATAATAATTCCTAAAATATTGACTCCGTATCAAATAGAATACTCTGAATCAAAATATTAAAGCTTTATTATTTTATGAAGTAAACAGATACAACAATGATGACTATTACTTCACCATTTTGCGTAATAGCATTTACTTATATAATCAAACCTTCAAGTTAGTATATTCATAGTTTAAGTTACCCAAATTTGTAACGAATACAATGTGGGTGTCCGAACTTATTTTTTTCAATATAATTACTAGAAGCCTCCTTGTCAGTAGCAGAAGTTAACATTCCATTAAGAAATGCATATGTTGATTTTATACTTAATGATGTTGTCTCCTTTTCAATCCCTAAAGGGAAAAAAATATCTCAATTAATTGGTTAATGTTACCATCTTAATTTATTTTATTTTTAAATTGGCAGGTGATGAATGAACATTCAAATATGACGTGCTTCTTTCGCTTTTTAAACAACAGCGTGATAAAATGCTCGATATATCTATACTTAGCGCAGACATACATATTAATGGCTGTTACTTTTTACCTCCCACGTAAATCTACAAGTATCGTAACCTATGCGCAAACACTATGTGGATTTTGTTGTGTTAAATTTGACATTGAAGAAAAAACTAGATAAACGTAATTACTATTCTTAGCCATAAGAAAAGTAATTAATGCATAAGATTTTAAATAATGTAAAAAATTATAATAAAATTAAATTCCGCGAAATTTCATGAAAAATCTTGGCGCATTAACGTCATGTCAAAACATGACGTCATACGAATGCAAATTCTCAAGCTGAAGATTATTATGTTCCATGTAAGATCTAAATTCGGATAATATCGCATTAAAATGGAGTTTTGAGGTAGGTGTTGTTTTGTTTTCTATTCTATTGCATCATTCATGAATTTCAGCAACATGGCGACTCACTCCTTAGTTACGACATGTCAACTGTGGATTGGCAGAAAATAGTAGCCAACGAAAACAAACTGTTTGAGTTAAGACTTATAATGATTAAACACATTTTTCTAGTGTTTTTTTAAGAAGTAATTCATGCAAACCTTATTTTTATTTGAAATGTGTAGCTTTTATGTTACAGGGGGTAAAATAAATTATCCATACACACGGCAATCTTACATTCGCTTCAGTTTTTCAAATTACCGTGTTTGTTCTATAAGAAACGAAATAATTCATGCAACCCATAGATTTTTTATCATTTTCACATTGCTGCCTGGACCGTGAAATATAGTGTTTATAAACTATTACATGGTGAAAATATGTATACGTTATATTTTTACTGTGAGGTAAACCCATTAAATTCGCATATTGGAATTCAAAAGTATTGGACAAAGATAACTCAAAAAATTTTCTATTGTTTTTCATTATTTGATGAAATAATTATCTATCAACATTGCTTTACACGCTTTC
Organism: Mytilus californianus; assembly: GCF_021869535.1. Classification (NCBI taxonomy): domain Eukaryota; kingdom Metazoa; phylum Mollusca; class Bivalvia; order Mytilida; family Mytilidae; genus Mytilus; species Mytilus californianus. The sequence goes on along the minus strand of NW_026262695.1, from coordinate 849,372 downwards.
TACAATATTAAAAAAAATTATTGTTTTACTGCTTTTCAATTTCGATTGTTTGTAGTTAATATTTTGGTTTTAAAATTAACATTTATTTCAACTTTGATTTACACACTTTCTCCAAATAAATAAAAATGTATAACGTATTTTTTTTTCTTCCTTTTAACAACCAGAACCAAATGGTTCTAGTGTTATTGATACGTATCTTTGTATATTTTAATGCATGGCAGTTGTTTTATTTACTTACTGGCTTTACACATATACCGTTCTAATTGTCGATTACATTGATCCCGATACTTCACCAGTTTTCTCGTTCCGTTTGGTTGTTTGTAATGTTCCAACAAAACAAAATGTTCTTGTGCCTTTGTGTGTACCTACATTTAAATTTTAAATAAAGCTACATTTCAATTAAATATTTGAGTTATTCATAGTTTTACTAGCAAATTGTTTCTGGAATGTTGATAGAATAAAAAACAAATATGTTCAAAACAAAACATTTTCTTGCAAAAGCGGAAAATTTTGTAACTAACAAAGTAAAATTCATGCGAAGCATATTAATTTATGTTTTGTAATAACTTTTTGGTTTAAGTAAGACATAATTTTTTCATGTCATGTGCTTTGTTCATTTTGGTATCGAAATTCATTCTATTTGTATCTGTGTTTATTTCAAGCGGTAGCGAGGTTTCAAATATTCAAACATATTAAGCCTACCGAGTAAAGTTGAGCAAAGGACATGATGAGAACGGATTATTCCGAATTTAAGGCATATAAATATATTTTTCGAACACAGTCGATCTACAAGTCAGGCCAGGCATTTTGAATCAGACAGGAGGAAAAAAATGTTAAATAACCAAGTGTTAACGATGTTTAAAGGTTAACAAATATGAATGATTTTTTAAATTGAATTTCATGACAAGCTACTCCAGAAGTAATTATCCCCGCGGTTTTTAATTGTGACATCAATCACGTGCATCCATTGTTTTATTGACATTGATATCGCAGGACATTTAAACAGACCCCAAAATAACCTATTATAGTTAATGTCTTGAAATTAATTTTTCTTATCATCCCGAATGCTTTAGAATTTTCTTACTTTCTAGTCAAGTTCAAAAGCTTTATTTATAGACGAAATTAAGTATACAGAAAACATAAGCTCTATTAAGCTTTTATATCGTCTTAAAGTCCTGAGCATGATTTGCTAACAAAATGTTTTCCGAAAATTAAGAAACCAACTTGCTGGTCTCGTAGTTGCGTGTTCCCCGAATATAGGATTTGTGAGGTATAACCAGGCCGTGTCAAACTACAGACTTTAAAATTGATTTTTGCTGCTTCTCCTCTAAGCACGCGTCATTAAGCAGTAAGTGCAAAGACTGGTCGGTTTGGAGTCAGAATAATATGTCATGGTAAGGTGACATGTCCTTCAGCGGACTGTTACCTTATGCACAGGCACATTACAAATCTGGCTCAGCATGCCAGTCTAGCAGGATTTATATTCATAATACATTAACCAGTTCTCATCCTGAAAATCAATTTGCCGTTGAACGTTTAACAACCACTTATTGTCATCATCATCATCGAAATATAAAGTTAATTTTTAATTATACTCAAGTTTTAACACTTAGAAATGAGGAGAAAGATACCAAAGGGACATTCAAACTCATAAGTAGTTTTTACTTACGGTGTACAAAGAAACTATGAACGGATGACCACAAAACTTAAATTCTCAATTGTACCACAAAAAAAAGTAGATAATTCGACTTTCGCTATATAAATTGTCAATGTTCATAATTTTAAAACATTGTATTTCTTAAATATGTGAAATTCCTTTATTTTGTTTCGTTATTTCTCGGCAATGTGGCTCTAGTCACCATTCAATGATTGCATGGTAAGTTTAAATTCGTTTAATGTAACAGCAAAACATTTACATAACTTTTGAAATAGTTAAATGAATTCAGAAGTCACATATATAAACGTTATTATCTGTTGATGGTTTATAAAGTGTTCATACAGTTCTGTCATGTATGGCAAATAACATAATATAGCTGGTACAAGAACACGGTTATCCGCAGTACATTTCTCCTAGACAATAAATACAAATAAATAAACGCACCTGCTCTGTCCTTATCAGATTTTTACAGCGTACCATACTACTTTATGGGGAAATCATATCAAAATTCTAATAAAGTCTATAATTTTTATTCAAAATATCGACAATTTTAAGTTCAAGGAGTCTATAATTCAGTTTGATAGCGTTAGACATAATAATCTATTTACATTGTTGAACTGGACCAAATCACTACTTAACATATACCTGAAACGTCTTCCCCAATGTGTTAATACTTGTAATTTCATCCTTATACCATGTAAACATACTATTTTATGCATCAAAAATTTAAAATAAAAATATAAAGCAATTTGGAAGGTGTATGGAAAACAAAATTGCAAGTTATACATTGTTTACACTAGGGAATGTATTTTTTGTAAAGACAACGAAAATCAAAGGACTATATCTTGGTCCCCGTTCCAGCTGTTTGTAATGACATTTCTGACAAAAAAGTTATAATGTTAGATAATTTTGTTAACCTGATAAATTAACTTCTAACAGTCTGTTACTCCATTAAAGTTATTTTCTTCACAAAACGTTGACGATACCAGCAACTGGTTTTTACTGAAACAAAACTGTCTGCTTTTCCTGTAATTCAGTCCATATCTGAAGGATGGACCTATTGCGAAAAAAATCATACTTCAATTTTTTGGCATTATTTTTGAATTTTTAAATTTTACCGTAAACTATTGCGTCATTCTCTTCAATCAACCATTGGTATGATTGTTCAAATCAAAACAACCTGTCATCTGACTTTTAATACTGTTACTAAGAATATGTAACTATTGTTCCTATTCTTTCAATTCTGATATTTACTTAATAATAATATACTATACCTCCATATCTAAGACTTTGAAAATGTGTCATTAGTAAGTTGCAACAAATGCATATGGTATCGGTCAACCAAATCGTGATGGTAACCGTTAAACTTATGTACAGTCGATTTCAGTCGCATTTCCTCATATATCTGTTGAAACATTTTTTTGTGTTATAACCATACACTTTTTTGCGCCTGTCCCAAGTCAGGAGCCTCTGGCCTTTGTTAGTCTTGTATTATTTTTAATTTTAATTTCTTGTGTATATAATTTTGAGTTTAATATGACGTCCATTATCACTGAACAAGTATACATATTTGTTTAGGGGCCAGCTGAAGGACGCCTCCGGGTGCGGGAGTTTCTCGCTGCATTGAAGACCCATTGGTGGCCTTCGGCTGTTGTCTGCTCTATGGTCGGGTTGTTGTCTCTTTGACACATTCCCAATTTCCATTCTCAATTTTACTTGGTATTAAAGTCCGTAGAGTGTGAACGTACACACACATAAAGTATCAAATGAGACATGCAAACGCTTTGCGAAGGGGAAAAGGGTATGCTAATGCTTTGAAATAGGAGGTTAGCAATTGGAAAATTGAACCAAGTGTTCCAAGTGTTGAAGCTACAATCATTCCTTCGTAAATTTTTGGGACGCCATCACTTGATGGTTGCTCGTTATGGAATATCTGTTTCACAGATGACGGCGGAAATGTTCCAATTGTCGTAATTACAATTCCGTCCCCTTTTCCCGAATGTGGCCTATCGAATTTGACTTATCACCAGAGACAAACCAAAACACGACAAATCGAAAAGAAAAACAAGACGAAACTAATGGAAACAAGAAAAACAACAACCATAACAAAACAAAATGCAGCATTACAAGACTCATAAAACCTTATGTAAAAATTAATTTATCATGCACGCCGTAGTTGTTTCATTCATTTAATTTTATTGTGTGTCTTTCCGTGTAAAAATATCTTATTTGTCTTTAAATTTGTCTCTGATACCTTTTAAGGGGCAGTCTATTTGTTTAAAATTGTCTCGTATTGTATCACGGTCCTGTTTACTAAATGATTTTTATGACACTCTCTACCAGGTAGTGCTTATGGCTATTAATTCAGAATATATACTCTCTTCAGTGTAATTTAATAAAAGACCTCGGATCAAGACAGGCGTCTTCTTGGTTTGAGATATCTCTGCTTATCAAGAGACACACGCGTCCAAATATATAACGGAGAACAATCAGTCGGAAAATTCTAAAAATGTTGTATTATCAGAAGGAACGTAGCTAGTCATATGACATTATTGATTGATGGTTGCTTGTTTAACAACCAGGGTACAATCATGAATCAATATTTAAGACGAATATATGAGAATAAATTGAATATTGTTTTATATATGCATTTACCACATCTACTAACAATAAAACGAATATTGTTTTATATATGTATTTACCACATCTACTAACAATAGCGATGTCAGGAGAAAAACAATCCCTGGATTCCCACTTATTCTTTTGAGCCCGGACTTCTTGAAAATTACCACAGCATAATGTAGCACAGTTTCCGGGGTTCGATGACGCTAATACTTGACCACTGAATTCTAAAATTAAACAAAATCATGGAAAACATTTCAATTTATCAAATTTTGTATTGACAGTGCAATACTGTTCTATTATCTAAAATGAGTTAAATTTAAATATAGATGAGTGCATGCAGAATAGGAAAATTCTACTCACTAGTTATGATAATTATATCATCTTAAAGCTAAATAAGACACGACATTAGGCATGTATCCTTTTGGCTGTTATTCATTCGAAATATACCAACAGAGAGAAATTCCAAAAGGAGTTTAAGGAAACCTGAGCGGAGCGATAGTGGGTGCTCGACATGATACGAAAATTTGAGATCAGATGAATTGTCCTGTCCTTTAAATTTTTAAACAGTTTTTCACAAGTTCAAACACAGAGATTGTGTTACGATATATATCAATGTGTTGACGATCTCATGGTTAGTTCCTCTTAAATCTGTTGAAAAAGTTATATTATGAGCAAGACCAAGTTCATACAGCCCTAATCATCGTCTTTTTTTTTTACTTTTAAAAACAAGTCAATATTGTCAATTTTTCAGAGTTGATTTATAATTTGTGCTAGTGTATTTCCACCATTTATCAAAGGTTTGACGTAGTATGCACGAAACGACTTATAATAATGCCTGTTAGAAGACTTAGATACTATTATTGGAATATGATATTAAATACTTTTAAACACGGTGAAGGTATGAATTAATGTTGTCCTTTCACATTCGCACAAATCAGCTCGTTCAAGTGTGTCCATTCCATTTGGAAGGCAAATGCAGTTCGCTGGTGGTGGCTGAATAATATAGATATAAAATCATTCAAAAAATATATTTCTATTTTTTTAATTTTTTTTTCTGTTTATTTTAGTTTATTTACACAACCTTACACTAGTCACTTAGTTATGTTATGTTTTTTTTTTTCACTTTATAATTATACAGACCCCTGGGATATATATTGCTATACTTACAACGGAACTTACTACATATATTAAAGTATCTATTTCCTTTAAACAGTTAATCTTAGGGGCCTACACACATGTCCCCAAGCTTGCAGTATGTTTATTATTTGTAAACTTTGAAGTTTCATTATTTCAAAAGGTAGTGTAAATCTTTGCTTGAATTCTATACTACAGTTATAAGAAAATATCTGAAATCATGATAACATCAAATAGAATAGGCAATCCATGAACACTTGTTGGTATATAGGGTACTGTTATATGTTTGACAACCATCAAATTGACTATTACAAAGGTATAGACACCATCGGTCCTTTCAGAGCAAGACATACTGTATAGACACCGCCCCTTTCTACTGTAGAAGTCTATATGTTTACCTCTGGTTGCATAATGTAATTCATCATTATATTGCTGATTTGCAGGTTTTAATATTTTGACGAATCTTACACAGATAAAACATATTGAGCTAACCCTACCGTATTCCTGTATCCAAAGTTATTTTCAGTTTGACATAAAATGCTGCAATGTCCAGGAGATGATGCATTTTTATTCATGTGGATGGTAGATCTTTGAAAACAACCTAATGATTTCAAATAAATAAGTTAAAACCCTCTATACCAACTGTATCATGGCATCTATTAATTTTAACACAGAATATAGATATATCATGTATAATATTTCGTAGTCTTTTTTTATGTTATTTACACCGGTACAGTGCGACTCTTATTACTAGGCTTTCGAACAAAGGAAAGCCCTTTTTAACTTGGTTACCTCCAAACTGAACGACATAGGCACATTGATTAACTGTAGTCACTCCTTTCTTCAACCGTTCGTCCAAATGTGTGGTTCATCTGTCGATGGCAGTAGTAAAAGTCATACTTTCATAACCGTAATGATAATATAGTAATGGTAACGATAATTATGAAAGCATTTCATTTACGTTTAGTTTGTATATTGAAAAATGATAATTTTGTTTTGCTACAGTAACCTTTGTTATGCCTTTCAACTGTATTATAGTGTTATTTGACCAGATATTGTTACGAATAAAATATAACCTTTAGTTTTATTAACGGCAATTCATTTTGTTATTATGAAAAACCCATGCAACCACGCATCCCATATTGCCTGATAGGACTCGACTCTACTTAAGTGTTTCGGCAGTTAAAGCTTGAAATTGCCATCTTAAGACATATTACTTTAAAATAATCAAATATGAAAACTTTTTGTTATCATAAAACACTCATGTAACCATGCATCCAATATTGCCTGATAGGACCCAACACTATTTTAATGTTTCAGCAGTTAATGCTTGGGATGGTCATCTTAAGATGCATTACTTCGATATAATCAAATATGAAAATAATTTATGTATATAGTAATATATTCATATTTTATTTCTCCATTAATAGATCTAGATATTATGACAGGTCTGCAATCATTAGGGGTCCAACTGTCAATTGTATGTCAAAGTCTTTAACTTTGATCTACAAAGCATATTTCCTACTCTTTTATGTTTGCTATACGCCACTATTGGTGCAACATTGAACATTTGTACACAATCTTCGTCAAACCATTGATAAACATGGTAAAAAATTTAAAGAGTATAGAAAAGTATAATTCAAACATATCACGAGATGTCGAGCCCCATATAACAATTACAGTATTTTTATTATAAGTGTCAACATGCAATGGCTTTGGATCCTGACGATGGACATGGCCATGGTCAATTAGTTTATTCTAATTGGTCTAAATAGATGTTCGAAACACCTTGTGATCTATGGAGTTGGGGTGCTGGGATAGGATTTGACAACGATTTATTGAAATACTTGTATTGTCTGTAAAATGTATTCCCATGAAATGTTCGTGTAAGGAGTACCTATGAAACCTGTCTAATTGTAATCATGTCACGGTTTAGAATAAACTTATTGTGTTAGATGTTAAACGCATGTAGTAATGCATTTTTACTATTGATTTTCACAACAAGAGCACTGAATGGAAGAATTAGTTACGCTGCAAATATGTACTTGTACATCCTGCAAAATGTGTTTGTCCATTAGCGTCGTAAAATATGCAGAATTTCGGTTCTTTTTAGGCATAGTTTATTTAACAGCTGTAACAAACAATTTTAAACATTATCTTTCTTAGCATTATCTTAGTAGAGCTTTGATTTACAATCTAACACGTATCCTAGAATCGTCCCATAATAAACCTGAAGTCTGTAATAAATTATGTCTCGGGACATGTCATAATTATTTGGAAACCTGGTCCTTGTTTTAAGGAAATCATGGATCTGTTTAATAGAAGCACATTTCATTAATCATTAGTTTAATATATCCCAGCGAATGTGCAAGTATTGGTCGTAACTTACAATTCCATCAATACAAATCAAATATGCACTAATATTTTGACTAATATAGCTATAGGAGTTGGTATAAATGCGAAATAATCGACATAATTTATATAATTATGGACTTAACCTTTACTAGTAATCAATCTATGAGGCTGCTATAACATGTATAAAAACAGTGGAATATTTTCAAAAATTCACGCTGGAATTAATAGCCTAGCCCATTTTTCAGCTGATACTCAAATATAAATCAATATAATATCAACGGATGAGGTGATTTACAAAACAACCACAAATATCAATTCTGGTTTAAGCTACTGAAGCTTTTTTCACAAACGGAAGAACCTGCTTAAAAACGTTTAAACTTGAAAAGCTTCAAAAATAGTTATTTAAAATCAAAAGGTCATATGTTCTACATGTTCTAACTGAGCTTATATTCCATCTTTTTCTCATTGCTATACAAACTCTGACAAATTTTGATAAGCATGCTTGTCAATCAATGAACACCTTGCCATAAGATATACATTGTCGATATGTATTTCACAATCCAACTTATACAAACAGCAAATCAATTGTCATTAGCTGTACCATTCCCTCAAATTCGATTGAAATACCTTTACCATGTAAAATACCATTCAATATTTGAATTATGCTGTTTTTAATTATGATAAGGACACTCGACCACTTGTCGTCTCGGTCATTTTGAAATTTGTTTGGTATAATTTGTCTATAAAAAGGATAAATAACACCTCAGTAAAACTAAGAAATTGAGGAAATGTTATTTTTCAGAATTTTTTTTTGTTATATGTTTTCATATGTGTGATTCTTTCATTATATTTAGCCGTTTTCTCCTTTGAATTGCTTTACATTTGTCATTTCGGGGCCTTTATACCTTACTATTTGGTATGATTTTGATCAATGTTGAAGGCCGTACGACGACCTTTAGTTGTTAATTTCTGTGTCATTTGGTCTCTTGTCAAGATTTGTCTCATTGGCAATCATTCCACATCTGTTTATTTTTATATTCACATATCTCTTTACTTTTATACATTATTATTTCAAGCCAGTAATGTTATAATTGATATGGAATATTAAATATATATGAGAGAGAGTAGTTTCAATGTAGTTCTGTTATGCGAAGAGCACAAATAACCTACATTTCAATAATCGATTTCACATGTGTTTTTCATCAAATGCTTCTTTTGTGGCATGCAATTGATGTATGCAGTAGTCAGTGATTCGGTACTGACATATTTAGTTATACACCTGGCTTATATTGTCGGATTATGAGTCCAAATCTATCTGATATCAACTATGCTTGAGGGAGTTTCTTAATAATGTATATGTTCCTTGAGAAAGTAGATCCTGCAAAACTGTGCGGTCGCATAATATGTTATGCAACGGGTGAGCGTTATGTGTATAGTTCTCTGTTGTTATAGTGCTTTGCGCGTAACAAATATTAGTTTATGAATCATATTTTTGTAGTATAACTTCGGCTGCCTCAATCTCATTTTTTTTTTTAACTATTTTGTTTAGTTCCTTGTGGTTATTTATTGGAAATGCTTTTTTTATTATCTACTTTTATCTATTGTTCACAACCATTTGTAAAAACAGGTATTCCGTATGCAATAACTAAGTAGTAAACTGTTTTTTAAACCGACCACCCATGTCAGTGTTCTTGTTTCGAGTGAGCAACGTTGTCGGTGGTTGTCCTTGGTTATATCGTCAGTTTTTGTCTTTGTAGAACACCTGCATGTGGTGTTTACGTGATTGAGACATCAAAGCAATAAAAGACATTTGTAGGTCAACAGACTGTCTCCTCATAATATGCAGGCTTCAAAACAAGAATTCAACATAGTAATCGTTTAAAATTTTACCAGTGACTATAGAAGACCTCAAATCAACACAAACTCACTAGAGGAACTAATTCATGTTGAGTGAATATGTATAATCATAGACGTACAGAGGAAAACGTGGGTATCTCCACTTTTTCCTATTGTATAAATAATTACGAATTTGTAGATATTTTGAAACTTCATATTGATCTTAAGTATGTGCAAATGTTTAACAAGATGAGGTATGTACTTTTTTACTGTGAGTTGTTTCAACAGGTTTTAAAGTAACAAGTACAAACGGTTAACAAAAGAGAGGCGAAATATACAAAAGGGACATTTAAACTTATAAGATATAAATTAACTGACAATGCCATGGCAAAAAGAAATGGAAAAGACAAAAAGACAAAAAGACAAACAACAGTATACAGAGCACTATATAAAAAACTGAAGACTGAGCAACACGAACGCCTACAAAAACCAGAGGTGATGCCATGTACTCCGGAAGGATGCGCAGATCCTGTTTCACAGGTGGCATACGTCGTGTTGCTCATGTAAGTACAAACTCGGTATTAAGTCTTATTCAGTAGGTCACACTCAGAGGAAAAGGAGGACGGTATTGTGGTAACGACGATTGGAAAAAAAATCGCTAAGCAAATGGAACTTATCCATTTTAAATTTCGTATGAAATGTTGCTATTTCCTATTTCGAAAGGTATGTGGCTCATTAGATCTTTGATACTATCTTTTAGCTTTGTAAAAAGGTAAGTTCCTAATTACTTACGCATAATTAAAACAAAATACATATAAAAGTAGTGCAGTTAATATCAACAAGGTTAAAGGGGATATTAAAGCCTTTGTTACTAGTTTAATCAACCATTAAAAATAGGCTAAACACACTATGGCAATTTTCAAAACTAATTAGTCGAGGAGAATCTGAGAACGCAATGGCATTAACAACGAAGCCAGACCACAAATGACTACACAGAAAAAGCCTACGATTGAGCAATACCAACCCAACTAATAATCGGGATGATCTCTGGTATTCTGCTCCACATGTGATAACCATCTTGTTACTCCTATAAAATACGTTGATATTAAATGTATATCAAGTGATTAACCTCATACAAAAACGATTTGGTAATAGACCATTATCATTTCCTAGCCATTATAATTCAAATACCATTTGTAATGAAAATTTCATTACCCTAAAATTTGACCGGAAATTCTAAAATGATTACCACTTACAGTACCTTGTGATTTTATGATTGACAAATTATAATTGTTTCATCCGGTGTAAACGAAAGACCTGTAATGAAAATCTATAAGTAAAGTTTCGCGTTTTCTACTTAATATGGCATAGTCTCAGTCTTTAGTAGTCAGAAATGAAAGTTGTGAGCGGAACAGGAGAATAAGAGCCATAAAATAATGATTTCCTTAAATGATTGCTGCCTAATTGTAAAATTAATGTTATCACTACGTACAATTATCGGACGCCATAATGGTACAGATAATCATTGGGGTATATATGGGCCACACATGACAACGGATATGTTCTCTTGTCGACACCATCGTGATATGGCTAACCAGTGGGTTAAATTTGTGTTATAGATTACAAAAGATATGTTCTCTTGTCGTAACACATTCCGTAACTATTTCATTAATTTCAACATAACCGAATGAGACTTAATTTGTATTTGAAAATAAGAGAAATCTAAACCTCTCCGCTTTGGTTATAAAATAAGAAAATGTGGTATGATTTCCAATGAGCCAAATTTCCGCAAGATATCAAAATGAAGACTATGTTAGCATCTGTAAGTCACTGTAGGTGGCACGGTAGTATTTTCTGGCCCATAGGGATAATGATAGCCTTATAGAATTTTCACCACTTTCTAACACTGCCCCAAATTCTACATACACAGTTAACTGAAGTCCTTTCATTATAATATTCAAAAATTAATTTGAATATGTATGATGACCTTTTACGTTTTTTGCTATCTTTATAAAGCAAAGGCCACCAGCGCTTTTAGGTCTTTTATCATGCAGTGAATATAAAAATTTTTTTAAATCTCAAAAATTCATTTTCAACTGTATGTAAAATTATTTTATATTTTTCTACACCTGATTCATCCCTCACTTTGGGAAAGTATGCTCAGTAGATACTGTATTGTTTGTCCAATCACACAGTTCAGGTACATTGACTTAAGTAATGTACACAAAAGAGCAACCTAAATTCCGGAATGTAAATACGACAGTGCCACCTGTACGGCCTTCGAAAATGTACAAACCCCATACCGTAAAGTAGGCTATAAAAGATTCAAACATGACAAAAGTAAAACAAAATCAAACAGGAAAAACAAACGGCCTGATTTATGTACAAATAAACAAACGAAAAACAAGTATGATATTCAGCAATAACCGACATCCATTGAATTACAGACTCCTGACTTGGGACAGGCACATACAGAAATCGACGAGATAAACATGTTTAAAGACAATCAAGCCCCTCTAAACTGGGACAGTGGTGTTACACAACACCAAAACAAACAATAAAACCAATTTATAAAGGTTTTTTTTACTCTCTCGTGTCGCCCTTGCAGTCGCACAATGTCATTTATTTTCAAAACTGTCAGACGAATTCTTGAGAGTATTTGCCATTAAAAGTGATATTTTTTTTTTTTTTTTTTTATTTTTTTTTATTTTGGTACATTATAATAGTTACAAAGAAACTTTTATTAGGATAAATGATTAGCAATACAAGATATATTTACAAGTAAGTTAACATGGCTGAAATCGTTGGACGACTCCTTATTGGAGTTATTGTTCTTAAATGACGATATTTACTTTTTTTGCGTGTTTGCCTAATATCATAAAAAAGCTATAATAGATAGTTAGAAACTTAAAAAAGGAAAAAAAATAATCAGCAGGACAAGATCTAAAGATAAGTCAAATGATCGAAATAGTCAGTCGCCTCCTTTCAAAAATCAATTCATTTTCAGCTTAAGAGTTAGTATTTAAGAAATTAATACCTTTGTTTTTTATCATTTACCCTATTTCCCAATCTTTACGGTATCTAATTAACTAGAAAATTATTGTCGCATACAGTATTGACATATATAAAAACTGACTGCAAAACAAGAGATAATCTTCAGATCTTAGGTCAAGTTACAGTAAATGAACGCCGTCTAGCGGATTCCGCAAAATGTTGCAACGTTTTGTACCAGTAACGTCCCTTTGACTAGCTTTTGCAATGTTGCAACAGACGATTTTCCGACGGGACATCGATAAATTTGATGGGAAGTATGGACCTTCTAGGAGAAGTAACGGGTTTGCTCAAACTGACCTGAAGATGAAGGAATGTTAAAGATTTTGAAAATAAGTATAAAAGTGATCATGAAGACTATCTTCAAAGTGAAAGTGGGGATCCTGATTGACGAGGGACGTAGGGTAGTAGAGTTTGGATTTCTAGCCGACCAGTTAAAGCAGTGTAAAAACTATTTCTTATAAATATGAAGGTGCAAAATAGTGTGGTCTAGGGTCAGTAGGAAGTACAATTTATTTATGTATTATGACAACACTGTCCATACAGAAACCCTTTATTCACTGGAAAAAGACATAATTTTTAAGAATATTTCACATAAATAATAAATGAAAGTGATGTTTCACAATCGTTTGGATTTTCGCTACATTTTGTATTTCAACTTTTTTGTTATGGTGTTTTCATTCACGTCCGCAATTTTGTGGAAAGTTTTGAAGCTAAAAATAGAACAGAAGTCCTTGTAGAGACGCATGTATAAATAGTACACGTATATGATTTGAAGAAGTTGTGCATGACATATTTTCCTAATAAAAGAACATTCAGCGGATTCTAAAAGGGTTTTCTTATTGTTGATTCGTATGGTTGTCTCCTCAACGGAAATTGTTATATACATGGGTAAAAAATAAACTGACAAAAAAGCATGTACCCTGACAGTTGAATCTCAAATATAGAATACAGCTGTTTTCAATTCTACTAAATCCAAAAACTTTAAAGGTCGATCGAGATTATATCGATATCATACTATTTTCTAATAAAACAAAAGTATGCACACATACTTTCAGTACCATAAGTAAAATGAAAATCACGTGGGGAATCAGTGCCTCAATAAGACAACAACCAAACAACAGCACAATGCAACAAAAAGGAAAGACATTTAGTGATATACATATGTGCATACGGACTTTACCAACAAACAAGTGTTACTTTCATGTCTCAACCTCCGTATTAACGTGAGGGGTCTGATTGTGTTGCCAATCTCCTCTCTGGACTTGTTAGGTGAAAACCAAGAGTCACAAAAGGCGGAAATATTAAGCTTTATTACATTTTTCCATTTTTCAATTAAATCAGGACATTAGGATGATTTCTTTTTGATTTAATTATATGTTTGCGTTCATTTACTCACAAAGTCTTTCCGTCTGAAGTTTTTAATTAATGTATACATGGGAATTTATATCATATCGTTTTATTTTCACAACTGTTTTAATTTCATATTAAATACAAGTTCATGATAGAGGGTCTGATTGGGGTTTGCAGACCACAGAGTAATAAGCAAAAGACCCTTATGATACAAAGAACCTACTAATAACGATATTTGCTTGAAGTGTTAACAAATCATGCATACTCAATACCGAGAACGTTGGAAATCTATGCCATGATAACTTGACGTTATGTAATAAATATGACAACGTAACAATTTGTGATGTTTTTTTTCCCCCAAAGTTGCGACGCTTCTACGGGTAAAACGAGGTCGGTGACCATGTCTTTTTTGACTTCATGTAATTAGTCAGACAAAAAGGAAGTAAATATTAATTGAAAAAATGTATTGACGTACTATGCCATATGTATGCAGGAAACCGAAAAGTGTAAACGAAAAAAAAGGATTTTCACGAAATATATTCAATGTAATTAAGTACACTTTTGACCTATCTTAAACATTGCTATTTCTCGAAATCGAAGTCGGTGAACTATACCTTTTTTTTTACATTTTTCGATGTACATTTTCAATAAATAATTAAATACATAATTTAAATAGATTCTATGTACTGGTCATTTACTGATCCATGACCGTAAAGAAAGTTTCTGAATGTTTACCATCCCGTTTCTTCTGTTACATTTTATATATACAGTAATTTATAGATGAATGCGTTTCTGAAAAAGTTCCAATTACTGAATGCAAAAGACGTCGTTCTATTGATTATATCATATATAATATAACAAAAAGACCTAAAGCACATCGAGTAATTATGTTCACTTAGTATATCTTTTGATTGCCAATACAATTGAATATCTATTATGTGGCTTATGCTTAACTATACTTTATTCCGGACTGATAATAGGTTTATATTTCTTAATGTTTAATTTGGTTTCCCTTGTAACCTGTTACGGTCTGGTTTTTTTGTTGTTGTGAAATCGGTTTTTTCATTCAACCAAGCTTAAGATATTGAGTGCCTTTTTCTAGATGCATGTTTTTTGTGTGGTCGTTCGTATCTTCTTGCTGTTTTACTGACAAAAAAAAATGAACAGTTTGAAACAAACAAGTATCTTTTTTGGTTGTGTTTGTTGTATAGTAATTGTCTCTTTGACGTATACCCCAATCTCTTTTATTTCATATCAGAATCAGGAAAGGAAAGGAAATATTTGGGGTCATACGACACATTATGAACCTATCAAATGAAAACACGTATGTTTAACAATGTTTTAATCTATCATGTTTTACAGATACTTTTTTAATATGATATTTGTAATTATTTGATTTTGGTTTATGCAAAGTAGTATCGTAAAAGTTTCATATTGTATTTTCCTACAATTAAAATCTTAGATTTGAACATTAAAAATTCTTTTAGACAGTTTTATCATAAACATCGTTCCCTTTCATATGTGTGTGTGCTACTGACGAAAAACAATCATAATTTGAGTCTGTATTCACATTAGTAAATGAATGATCATAAACATCTTCGCTTTCAAACCTGCTCGCATGTAATGCAGTATCATACATGGGATCTTGATAGTTTCTATTTCTTTCGTTGCTATCATACATATTCGAATCTTTGTCTAATATGCGTCTGTCAAAATTGTTTAAGCGATCATATTCTCCTTCGGTAAATTCGGAATATTTATCATCAGTTTTCCGAATGTCGAGTGACAATTTTCGTGTTTTTTTTACTTCCGAGTACAATGTATTCATGCGTTCAGTCTTTTTTTGTTTTATGACTTCTGCATATATGTTTTTTGTCTTTTGAATTTCAAGTCCAATACTTTCATTTTCTACATGTGGCTGTTTTTTCATTGGTGTTGATTGTAGAGATCCTTCACATGTTTCTTTTGAAAATTCATTAACTGAATGGTCTGTTTTCTTTGAAAATATTCCGGAGGACCTACAAAATGATTTTTGAAATATATAATGAATTAACTCATCATAAAATTTTGTACGCCAGACGCGCGTTTCATCTTAAACAAACTCTTCAGTTACGCTCGAATCGAAAAAGTGAAAACAAACCTATTAAAGTACGAAGTTGAAGAGCATTGAAACCACTTATATGTGTGCACTCCACTGAATAGTATTTTGAATAATATTAATAGCTGGATAATTGATTATATATCAATTTGATTTACTCACACCCTCGTAATTAACAGCTGTACAAAAAATCAAAGCATACCTGATTTTACATACTAAAAGTAGGATGCTAACACCAATGACAACTGTTAAACCACCAACAACCGTTCCAATTATTACATCTGAAAAACAAAGGCTGAATTAATGAAAACAAATGTTTCTGAGTCATAGAAGTCGACGAAATGAAAAGTAAATGTCCATAACTGTGTCGATTTTGCATTTAAAAAAGTAGCATGATGCTCTATTTCATTGGGTTTTCTGTTGTTCTTATATCATAAGATTGGATATCGGTACTTTTGTTCAATTTGCGACTTATCTGTGCAATGCACATATTAGGTTTTGATCATGTATTATACGACAGGTGTGGTTTATATTATCGTATGTAATGACAATTGTCTGAATCCCCGGCTTTTAAACAATAAGGTGTGAGCGCTTCGGACGCTCGAAATATATAATGTGTTATTTTCATTTTCTATTTACAAATAAGATTGTTAAGTAAATCTATACTTGCATTCTATTTTATCGATGTATATCTTTAGTTTACAATTATTAAAACATTGATAATCCTATCAAAAGAATGACAAAAAACAAAAGACCAACAGACAAACAATTGTACAGAAAACACAACATAGACAACTAAAGACTGAGCAACACAAACCCCATTAAACATTCCGCGGAACCCTGTGTCTCCCCGCTGATTGTTGCTGTCTATTTATCAGTTAAAAACAGAAAAATAAATCTCTTTTCTTCAGATGCTATTTCTGGATCTTGAAGAAGCATATTTCTAAGTTTAAAACCCGTCCATGATGGTTTAACAAAATTACTGAAATCGAAAAGATGAATTCCTATATTCAACCGTTAGGAAAATTCTAAACTGTTTGATAAATACATGTATACAATGAGATTGGCCCAATCGAAACATTGAAGTGACTTTAAATAGCGATTGGAATATTTTGAAATTCAAAATAGTATTAAGAAAAGAGTAAAGCATTTTACTTTAGAATCACCACATGCTGGATGTTAAAAAAGCAAACACCACATGCTGGATGTTTAAAATCTAACACCACATGTTGGATGTTTAAAAGCAAACACCACATGCTTGATGTTTAAAGTAAACACCACATGTTGGATGTTTATAAGTAAACATCACATGCTGGATGTTTAAAATCAAACACCAAATGCTGGATGTTTAAAAGCAAACACCACATGCTGGATGTTTAAATGTAAACACCACATGCTGGATGTTTAAAAGCAAACACCAAATGCTAGATGTTTATGCTGGATGTTAAAAAACGAATCTGTCTTTTTTCTTCTTTTTTTAAAACCAAGAGTTGTTAATTAAGTTATCCAATTGTATTGTATCTCTAAAAACTCTCATCTTCTCAAAATTATCGCTTCATTGAATTTGGAAACATAACAAATATAAACAAATGATACCAAGTTTTTCTTTGCACAGCATATGTTTCAGAAATAAAGTGTTCAACAAAAAAAAAGAAATTCCTTGATACAAATAAAGTATACTTGTATTCGAGTTTACAAATATCTATTGATATGAAATTACTATTATATTGTTGGTTTGCCTTTTTCATATTTGCACCAATGAAAGTACTTTTATAATATTGTATCCTCATAGTTCAAGATGTAAACAAATGTTTTCGTAGCTCTGTCTTTTTTCGTTGGTATAATTTGTTTTTAATGTTTACATATATGTATTGGTTTGTGAAAAAAATCTAATTTTTTTTTGTCCGCCCCCTTTGTTTCTGCAATGTCACGTTGACTCGCAACATGAACATAAGATATTTAATTGGTTTGTGATATCGACATGTTATTCCGCTTTTGAAACTCACCCTTTCAAACCAACACTTTTACATATCAGAGTTATCTCAAAGTAAAGTGTTTATCTTGTTTTCGTTTCTGATCAAAACTGTAAAAGAGATCTTCTTCATTTGCTTTCTTATATTGTTCGATACTTACTCGTGCTGATTTGTTAAATTTGGTCCGGTTTGAAGTACAAAGAGTTTAATCCAACATCTATGTTTAAGTACTTTTTTGACTTTTTCCTAACAGTTTTCTCCCCTTAAATATTCATAATAATCTGTAAGGTGGAAAATTTTCCTTTAAACCCAGATGTATATAATCTTTTGATTTGAGATATGACCTCTGACCTTAAAATTTAGGTCAGAAGTCAACTTGATGATCTATATTTTGATC
This sequence comes from Mytilus californianus, assembly GCF_021869535.1. Classification (NCBI taxonomy): domain Eukaryota; kingdom Metazoa; phylum Mollusca; class Bivalvia; order Mytilida; family Mytilidae; genus Mytilus; species Mytilus californianus. The sequence goes on along the minus strand of NW_026262695.1, from coordinate 830,893 downwards.
TTTGCTATACTTGAAGTTGTATAAAGTGTACACTTGTGTAAATCAAAAGTAGCAATTCTTGCACTAATGGCATGTAAAAGAAACTAGAAGCAAAATATTTTTAGAATCAATGGATAATGACTTGCCACATGAAATCAGAAGATGTAAATCATATCCCTCACTAGTAAAGTATATAGATACCATACTTTTTTTCGAATCGGTATAATAAAAACTCATAAGATCTCGGAAGGGGCATTTTTATGATTTCATAACGTAGCCATGTATTTCGTTCATTTGTAAGGTTAATACATAAATATTTTTTTTTTTTAAATCCTTGAAAAGTTAGCTTTCAATTAACACAAAAATTGTCCTTTTTTGAGAAGGTTACTTTTTTAATTAAAGTTTCTATATAGAAGTGCAGTATTTAAACATATCTAATACATTTGTTGCAATTAAATACCGTGATTTCCCAGAGAAATAAAAAACGATAATTTTACATGTGAAACAAATAAAGGCAATTGTAGTATATCGCTGTTCAATAGTCATAAATCGATTTAACTGAAAAATATCCGGGTCACAAACCAAAACTGAGGGAAACACATAAACTATAAGGGGGAAAAAAACGGAACAACAGAAACACTGAACTGCTACAAAAACAAACGCCAACATACATAAAAAACGGACTTTGTGATAACAATTGCCATATTCCTGACTTGGTACAGGACATTTTAAGGAAAACTCGTTAATTTCACTCCTCTGACGTCATACTACAATAGTTTTGTCAAGACGTTATCAATGGCGTTACATCAAACAAATTGTGAATGCGTAGAAAAAATATAATTCCTTGCATTTTCTTCTTGATTTCTATTCAAAAGTCCATTATCAATGTAATAAAAAGAATAACTAATCAAAGAATTCAAATATCGCTCGTGACCGAACAACACTAATAATTAACTCATCCTCTACGGGCATTTGTGAATGTATGCGTTGTTCGGTTACTCGTTGAATATTTTCCTATATTTGAATTCATCAATTAGTTATTCTATAAAGAAAACAACAATTATTCAGAAAATAATGGAAGGTTATTCCGCCTCACATGTCAACATGTGAAGCAGTAAGGCGTTCCAATTTTTTCTGATTAATTGTTGTTTTATTTGATTTCTAAGATACTGTTCTTTTATTCTTTTCATTTCTATTTTTAAGTGATTTGTTAATCAAATCGTATACTTGTAACAGACATGTACAAACACAAACAAATAAAGAACTAAAACAATAACATTTGTTTGAAAACATTTTAGAAACAGACATGCATTTATATACCTAGTCGTCTATCTTCATGTGCACTTTTATTCCTAATGTTAAGCAATGATGAGTCAGTATTATGTATTAGTCCTGGTGCAGTTATAGCAGCATTGGTTACACCATTTGATTGATCTACTGAAAAAGAGGAGACTTTTTTTGTTCATCTCATGAAGTTAAAGTTCTGTTTTTAATGAAAAGGTACTTGCTCAATTTAAAGCTTCTTAACCTTATCATAGTAATATTCTATAGCACTTAAGACTAGTTGAGTACCAAGTGGAAGAGATTCTAGATCCGTAAAATAAGAGTCCTTATGAAATTTCTGGGCTTAACATGACTTGAAAGCAAAATTAACATGGAATATTATATCACATACGGACTGTTATAGCACACCTATAATATTCTTTCTTGTGTTGTACCCCCTTAGATAAGTACCATAACGGTACTTTTATATAAATGTCCTTCACGTATACGTATGTAGAACACAACACAGTTTAAATTGCTACCTCTTGTCCTTTGCATTTTATTTCTTTTGTATAAAATTAATTGTTCACAAATCCCCAAGAAATATGTTATAGAATTATCAATCAAATAAACATTTATTACTAAAATAATTCATGAAAAGTAATATTTGTGTTTACACATTGTATTATATCATCAGGTTATTTCAGTTGATGGGATATCTTAACAACTGAGATTGAAAGAAAAAGAGACAGTTTGGCAATCATATCACAATGAACGTTCAAAATATTAACAAACAATTACAATGCAATACTTTTTGTAAGTTTACAAGTCATAATTAATGATGCAATTTTAAAGACTGCGGTCGATACCAAATGGATGTTTAAAGTCATCAGTCGAAGACAAATGGAAACTGCTATGGCAAACATACATAAAACGACCAAAAGAGTTGAGGTTCATCACGTTAACGCCTAAAGCTTTAAAGACAGATATCATAATCTATTTGAAAACACTGATGACAATTTTCATAAAATTTATCCTGATAGAAATCATTTCAATATAAAAAATACACATATCCTGCTGCATTTCCTACTGTCAAAAGAAATTTCAAAATCGTGTAATTTTACATCCATCTGAATCAAAAATACAAATTATCAAAATCGCATTCTCCTTTACTTGACGAATATCTTTAATATCAAACAGCAACCCGATTTCTCCTTTTGTGTCAGTTTATGCAAGGTTAACAGTAACATTATCAATTGACTGATAAAATGTGTGGTACGCTATTTTCAACACACTTGGCCACTTTATGTTAGAAATATTGACGATGTTTTTTCGTTTTAGGGTATGATATTTGGCATTTCAGAAGGTCATGTTTTCCTAGACTGTTTATGATGTGTGTACACTAAATCCATTGAATGTGTATCGATTGATAATTGTACTTAGATTCATGATTTTGTTTTGTTAAGTTGATTTGGAACTAGTCTTCAGTAACTGCGAGTACTCTCAGATCAGATGATAAGTAGTGTTTGTCTTTAGTTTTTTTTTTTTTTTACTTGTATCTTTTGCTGTATGTCGATCTGATAATCCAACCCTCTTCAACTGATTTGTGTAGTCTGTTCAAGTTGTATGATGTTTTACAGCTGTATCAGGTAATGAGACGGGTTAGGCGCGAAAAAACATGTTTAACCCCGACACATGCTATGTGTGTCCGCCTTAGTCAGAAGTGTGTAATTAAGTAATTATCATTTATTGCTGTTTATCATATTTGTTTTTCGTTGATTGTTTTGTATGATGTGTTCTTGCTTTGTGCTGTTGCACCAATGGTAAACGTTAGGAAGGGTTTGGCGATCGCAAACATTTTCAACCGGTCACATTTTGTATGTGTATGTCTCAAATCAGGAGCTTGTAATTCAGTGGTTGTGGTTTGTGACTGTATATCATTTTTTTTTTCGTTTGTTTTTTTGTTCATAATTAAATATTTAGTTTTATGATTTGAATTGTTTTACATTTTGTTATGTTGGGGCCTTTTATAGATTATAGCTTATATTCTTAAAGCCATGACTATCAACGGCAGACTTGTTCCCTATAAAAAAAGGAGATGAGGTGTGATTGCCAATGAGACAGCTCTCCACAGGAGACAAAATGACGAGAAAGTTAATAACTATAAATCGCCGTACTAGTCCGAACTTTTGCATATCTGATCAGTTTACTGTTAAGGATAAAACAAACGTTGTCTTCTCTACTACCAAAAACTGCATCTTGCTTGATTGCTACAAAATCTATTTTTCAGAGTGTTTTACTTGTAAAATGATCAAAGTGTCTGCCTAGAAACCTCTTTATGTTAATTTGCTTGTGAGACTAAACAGTCACCTGTTTCATGTGTGTGATTGATAAATGGGTATGTCGTGTTCAAATTAATATCATTTGATATCATATAGATATAGAAAAATACTAACTTGCTTGTGTTATCCATGCTGATAAAATGGTAGACTTCAGAAAACTTTTTGATGAATGGTGCCCCATTTCTGTTGCTACAAATTTTGTAACAAATTACAATATAATTACTTAATACATTCATTGTTTCTCTTATGTTGACAAGTCACTTCCAAATAACTGTTCCAGCTTTTGTGTAAGCGTCGAAACGTATGTATCGTAAATAAATAGGAACAATTGATCCTTACAATAACAAATTCATATTTCGAAAAAAAAAATTTCACCTTAGTTTATCATTCGTTTACAAACTTGAGCCAAAACGTCATCACATAAGAAAGAAATCTCAATCAACGAAATCATGTTAGACAATTGAACCCCTTGCCAAAAAAAAAATCTGCACAGAGTTAGCATGAAATGCTTTAATCTTACATATAGGTTATGATGTTCATTATGGGAAAAGCTTCCTTTTTACATAAGAAGATCTCTCAGTTTGCCCTCATATGTAGCTACAATTTAAGATCTTAGTGCCAGCAGAATCTTCAAATCCACGTCGACAAAACGTACAAAACAGTAAGGCACTATTAACGTAAGTGACAATCTTTGTGTGAAACATTTTAAATACAATTTTTAGGAAGGGAAAGGAAAACAAAAGATAAATATTTACTTATGCATTCTTTTATTTCTTTTCTTAGAACAGCATTTTAATTAATTTTCCTCTGCTGCAGTCCCTCTATGACACATTGTGTAGAAAGTAATCGTATGTTTTACAATGAACGGTACTTTATTTACTGCTATTGAAGGGCATTTGGACAATCAATTTCTCCTTACTAATGCACGAGACCAAACTTGTTGACCTAATACAAACGTTGAACAGTTCATCAAAGAAAACGTAAGCTAACTCTGACGAGGATACAAAGCTATGAGAGAGTAAGATATATAACTTAATTTGAGAGCAGTTTTGTCTTTCACAAAATCTCAATAGATGTACACAATGTGGAATAAAAATGAGATGAACTATTACGATAATTTAAAATCATCAATACAGTCGAACTTCGTTATGTCGAAATCGAAGGGACCGGACAAAGTATTCGACTTATCCGAGGTTCGACTCAATCGAGGTCGAGTGTGTCGTCTTAAATTTGGAATGCATGAAATACGGAATGAGATTTGTGTAAACGAGATACTTTGAACAGTGTGCCTTTTTTCGATATGACAGATACAAATCATGCACAAATAAAATCAGTAGCATACACAAATATTTACAAAGGCCAGTCACTATAAATTATTAAATCACTCGCGGAACGAAACAAGTTGTGAATGGTCTTTGATGAGGTTGTCTGTATAGCATTTAATTATTTTGAATACATCATAATTGTCTTAATCCTTTTCTTTAGTGTAATTAATGAATTTTGATTCTAACAATTCATTTAATCCCGATTTGGTCATTTAAATTCGTTTCGATTTCATGTCAGGTGAAATATGTTCAACACACTAACGTTCCGCTTGGACGACCAACACAGATGTTAATTACCGGCCACCATGTCTTGCAATCTTCTTATGGTTGCTCATATGTTAACTTTTGTATCTTTTTGTAACTACAAAAAAGTTAATTAAAAGTTTGTAAATAAAGATGAGAGACTGAAAAGGGGGGATAAGACTATTAAATTGTCTTATCACTAATGTTCGAGTTCAAGAACAAACGGTCAAGATGGTTGTAACTGTGTAGTAAGAAATTTTAATGTTTTTGATGAAAGTGCGCAGTGAAGTCGTTTTTTATGTAGTTTAAATAAAGATACCCAAAATTAAATACATACTTTGTCTTTTTTCTGCTTTAACACTTGACAGTGAAGCTTGAGCTGCATTAGTAACTGGATCTGAAGAATGAATATTCTTTTATATATTTGTGAGAACCTTGACATGACAAAAACGGTATCATTAGCTAATTGGTGGTGCTTTTTTACGGATATTATTTATAACAATTGTTTTTCAAAAATCTCTTTTGTTAATTAAAGAAGATACTAAACAAACTAAGTTTCCAGCTCCACGGCTTTTCATTTATAGTCCACTGTGGACATACATTACGAGCTATATTTTAAAATATTTAGCTTTCAAATGTTATACATTCAGCGTTCCTGATAAAGGTTAATCCAGAAATCGTTTCGGACACACGAAATTTACAAAGTTCTATTTTCCAATAGTGATGTGCATACGATGTTCATTTAAAATTGGACTTCTTTTGAACATTACGTCTTTTGAATAGGGACTGTGTTAACTACTTCTTGACATATATATTTTGATACCTTTTTTACAAAAATAAAACGGTAGTGTAGAATTGCAATCAATGTATTCTTTATTCCATGAATTGTCTGTCACATTCCATCTTTTTGATGCACATTTAACTAGTTGATGATTGTTTAGTACATCTGAAAAGGGAAAAAAAGAATTGTTTTAACGTTATAGTTGTATTACTCCTTATCAAATCTGTATAAGCGACATTAAAGTATTTTAATTGTTTTAACACATAATTTACATACAATGGTACTTGATGAAGGAATAAGAGGGTAAACTCGTTTTTATATGAGGGTTTTTTTTTTTTCAATTTAAGGTCAAATGAACGCAATGACAAGGATGGTCAATATTGATTAACAAAAAAACATGTTGTTTGTGATAAAAGCAACTTTCCGCGCATTTGCTTTTATTATGGCGGCTAATAGACTAAGAGGAACTGGAGAACTTGTAGTGAATAGACGACCTTAAGCAGGAAGTGTCTGAAGTTCCCAAGTAAAAAAAAGTAAAACTATTAAAAAAGGACATAAATTATTTACAAAACAGTGTAGCGACAACTACGAACATTTAATTACTTTAGGGACCACAACGGGTAACTTTTATGACTTGACCAAACAATAGGATCAAAAGGGATATTAAAGCAGCTAAAACATATGAATTGTAAATTTTTAAATATATTTATTTTGTTAACAAAATATGATCTAAGGTAAAGACTGGACATATCACAATGTATAATTATTTCTGCATTAGATGGGAACAACATCCGCCGAAAACATTTTTCAATTATCCTGACATTCTTGAGTTAACCAGAATATACATGACGTTAAAATATCATTAAGTTTTTTTACGCCGTAGTCTTTTTTCCATTCAGCATACATTCTAAAAATAAATATATATTTTATTTTTATTTCATTGATTAGTAAAACTAACCTTTTGTAGAATGAATGTCGTAAAAAAATGATGTTTGTTGTCGAAAAATTCGTGTCCAACTTGCTAATGTTACAAAAGAACAACCAATATCAAAGTCGTCCACAAAATATATTCCATACTGCTTAATACACTGTTGCAGACTATCATTCCATCCGGGACTCCAAGAACCTATCATCTCATGATTCGCTAAAAAAAATTTAGAAAATTAGTAAAAAGTTCGTTTGATTCGTTTCTACTGTATTTTTTTTTAATAATTGTTGAATCTCATAATTCAACTGATATTTCAGTTTTGCAAAACGTTATTGGAAACTTCTATTTTTTTTTTAAATGAAATTTTATTATTCCTGTTTTGGAAATTTTCAAATAATAGTTTAACTACTTTCTATCTATTTTTTTTTTTCGGGAGCAGTATGGTGGTATATAAAGCTGTTTACAAATTTAAAATGCATAATTAATATTTGTTTAATTGAAAATATCTAGAAAATCAAACATTAATAGAAAGTTTATCAACTTTTGTATACAGAGAGTCAGTTATGTCCCCTTTACAATAGATATGTGAGTTGTTTGTGCTCATCGGAAATAAGATTATTTCCTTATATTTAAACGTTCCGGTGCCAACTTTTTAAGAAATTTATATGCTGTTTACCAAATAATGGATATGTGAGTAAATTTTGCCGAATGTTTTCCAAACTAATCCATAAGTTGTGATTATGCGCATGCCTTTTTGTTGACATCTTGAACTAAACTCACAAAATCGCAATGATTAATCACACTTATTTGTCTATTCTTGAAAAATCGCAATAAAAAATGCACGCAATAATTTCCGAAATTACAGTATCAATAAAAAATCTGGACAATTGCTATATTTCTACTCAGATACTGTTTGGTGTGTTTGAGCTTTTCAAGTTGCCATATGATAAAGGATTTCCGTTTTTGGAATTTTTACTTTGGAGTTCGGAATTAATGTTATTTTACTTTTCAACCCAAGATTCGTAAGGTAGTTCCAGGCTCTTTAAAACGAGGCGTTATAAAAGGCACACATATTGAAAATGGGTCTCGGTATATTGCTATTATGGACTGTGAGGCAGTGCTTTCCAATAGAACATCACTTGGTCGTTTCGAAGTAAGACTTTTTGTCGATAGCAATCGCTTTCCCTGTATATACTGTCATATCACAGATCATTCTTCATATAAATGTAAGGACAAACAAAGTATCGTAAATCAAAGGTGAAGATACAACTGCTCAGCTATATGTCGTGTAGCTAACGCCTTTCCCAAAGAGGCACACTGCTCTTACTGTTACATTAAAGGCCATGCCAGTTGAGGCTGTGCACTTTACAAACAGGAAGGAGTAAAAATGAATTGGGCAGCTATGGTTCTGAAATATTCGAGGAAAAACAAGACATGACATAAACAATTACTCTGACGAGGATGAAAAAATTCTATCTTTTCAGACATCACAAATTGTAAAATAGATACAGTTTGTGTTCTCATTGGAGCATCTTATTGTTATAGGCTCGGACATATCGACGATTCTTTAACGTTCCAATATCTGGAGGATCCCTTATAACAATTTAGCAAAACATTGATCTAGCCTTTTAAAATAGAGAAAACAAAGATATCGAAAAAGTTGCTGCTCCAACATTTGCAGGCGGAATATCTATGAGTATCAAAAAAAAAAACAGGCAGGCGTAGATCATGAATAAACGCGTTGAATTAAAAAATATTCAAATTTTACTTCTTGAAACAAACATATAAGAAAGACAAATATCACTGTGAATATTATGTCCCTGTTTTTTACAGATTGAGATCCATTACGGTCTTTAAACGAAATATAATACATGTAATAATTAAAAATCCACCATATTTGTTTACACACAGATGTACACGTGGTCGATCATATAATTTTTTACTAAATAGATATAACAAAGCATTCAAGTGAAACAAACAAATATGAACTAAACTGCGAGAATTCTCAGATCTGTACTAAGTGTCTTTTTGTTGTTGGGATGTACAAGTACCCTCCCACGTCCACTCTGTGTTTTTGTTAGATATATTTCTATATGTATCCATCTGATGAGTAAAGCATTTTTCAACTGATTTGTATAGTTCGTTTTTATGTTGTAATATTACACCACTGTCCCCGGTTAGGGGGAGGGTTGGGATCCCACTTACATGTTTAACCCCTTTATTCTGTATGTATATGTATGTCCCAAGTCAGGAACCTGTAATTCAATGGTTGTCGCTTGTTGCTGTGTTACATATTTGTTTTTCGTTCATTTTTAGGAACATTAATTAGGCCGTTAGTTTCCCGTTTCAATTGTTTTTCATTTGTTATTTTGGGGCCTTTTATAGCTGACAATGCGGTATGGGCTTTGCTCATTGCTGAAGGCTGTACGATGATCTATAGTTGATAATCTCTGTGTCATTTTGATCTCTTATGAAGAGTTGTCTCATAGGCAATCATACCACATCTTCTTTTTTATAAATATTGAAACGCTGCCTCCCTGGTGCTAGAGTCGGCCACCAGAGAACACAGGGTCACAAAGAAAAAAGAGAGTAAAATGATCTATAAAGTGTAAGGTTCGACGTCCACTGTTTACCGTCGGACCAAAACACGTTACAGAAAGGGAAATCGTATACTTGTGTTCATATATATATTCTCAGTTGTGAAATAAAATATCTCAATTTAAGGATATTACCTGCCTAATAAATTATAGAAGACAACAACTTATAATATAACAAATTAATTGACATATTAATCATGTCGGAACCGCCAACAGAACACTTAATGTGCACCTTCAATATCACTTCAATAGCACCGTCACCGGCACAGTCACCGGTACCGGCAACCGTATTTAGCACCGTCACCGTCACCGTCACGGTCACCCGTATTTAGCACCGTCACCGACAATCTTAAATTAAAACAAAGTTAACTTTCAACGCTTGTCTATATTTCTGAGACATATTCCAGCTTCTATTAAAGTTTGTCACTTCCCATTCTCAGTTGTGAAATAAAATATCTGAATAAAATGAAGTTTCATATTTTATTAATATCAAAAATAATCCACGACGGAGAGAATGGGTCTTGCCGGCTTTCTCACTGGTCTGGCCAGATCCCCGGTAATGGTTGGTCTTACATATACAAACAAAACTAGTCTATAATTCAACAGTGAAGTAACAAGGTTGTCACTTATTTAGAATCTTTCTATAATCTCAATTTAAGGATATTACCTCCCTAATACATTATAGAAGACAACAACTTATAGTATAACAAATTAATTGACATATTAATCATGTCGGAACCGCCAACAGAACACTTAATGTGCACCTTCAATATCACTTCAATAGCACCGTCACCGGCACAGTCACCGGTACCGGCAACCGTATCTAGCACCGTCACCGTCACCGTCACCCGTATTTAGCACCGTCACCGACAATCTTAAATTAAAACAAAGTTAACTTTCAACGCTTGTCTATATTTCTGAGACATATTCCAGCTTCTATTAAAGTTTGTCACTTCCCATTCTTTGTCAACCCAACACTCCCTCGGTTCTGTTGTTGTTTTTGCTTTTATACTTTCGACTGACCAATGGCAGAGCTTGTTACATATTGTTTACCAATCGGCAACCATGGATCACACAAGGGAAATTCCCGTAATGTCAACATGGATTTATCTTCATCAATAAAGATGGGTTTTGACTTTAAATACATTAGTAGATCTAAGAAGAGTTTTATTTGAGTTTATTTTCTAATAAGGTAACTACCGCGAAAATATGGAATCAGTACGTGAAATAAAACATCTTAACAAACTAACATACACAAATCTGTCGTATCATTGAAACAACAGCCAAAATAACAAATTACAAGTCTGACATTACTTGCAACATTAGACATCTCACTAACATCTATCGATTATCCTCAATTATTTCAAGAAACTATACAGACATAGATTTACTATAAAAAGGGGGCAGGCAAACATTGTTAAATGCTTCTCCAGCAAACTCGTTTTATCAATCTTTGCTTCATAAACACTGACCAGTAGTTAGGTCACTCATGTGTCTATCTCTATTGAGCAAATATGTCGTTCCTATCAATTCCTTATAATTATTATTTTTTTTTATCCTGCTCTACGTTTTTTGTTTTTTTTTTTAGTTACAGCCCTATCTTGTATCACATATACTTATTTCACTCATTATATTCATATTCTTGCTTGCAAATATTGTGAAATATTTCTTAAGCAAACCCGCTTTTACTAAGCTTTACTCCATAAACATCGACCAATGATCTGGTCATTCTCGTGTTTATTTCTATTGTGCAATTTTCTCTTTCTATCAACTTATAATTCTTTACTATTTATTCTTCCAGTTTTGACAACATTATTTGACATTGCCTTGACTTTTTCCCCCTTTTATACTTATATCCGGGCTTGCAAATATTGTGAAACGTTTCTCCAGCAAACCCGTTCCTGTCTAGCTTCGCCCCATAGACACTGACCAGAAATTAGATCAAACATGTGTCTATCTCTTTCAAGCAATCAATCACAACTTTTATTTACTATCTGATTTGGGAAATATTTAATGTACATGCAGCCTTTTTTTCGGAAGGTGCTTCGTTGTGTACCTCTCGTTATTTACTGATCAATATCTACTATATTCTTACTGATCAACTCTCAAGAATCATACCTTCAAGGTATATATTTGACTGGCCAGGCCAAAATATCTACATTTCAGTATTAAACTGAGACAGTCTTGTCATTTATTGAGCTTTCGTCATCTAGCTCAACTCTACATCATACACTCTTCTATTAACATTTTTTTTATATTTTCTCTATTTACGAGTTTTGAGAACAATTCTCGTGATAGGGCCTCCGACTAAGAGCGTAATCATCTGTTACCATCCTGCTAGTGTGCTGAACAATTGTATATATATAGCACTACCTATAACCAGAGTTTCTAACCATATTATCAGTTGACCTTCTATATTTGTTTTTAATTTCTAAACCAGAAGTGACCTATACAGATCAGTATATTCACCAAAAGTGTTCATAAGTTTTAAACAAATTGCAACAAAATAGTATTTAGCGCCACTGCAGGCCTTGCCTTTATTTATCATTTATATTTAGGGTGGAACTTCTACAATCTCTGCCACAGATATTTTACAACAAGAGGCATTACCTCTGATTTTGAGACAAGGGATAACCTCATCTTTAATTATTAAACAATCCTTAGTGAAAGGAAATCAACATGATATTTATACATATAAGATCTGTTTCGGTATAATAATTGTCCAAAACAAATCTGTCTTCAAAATAAACACTAGCCCCAACTTAAACGAGTGTAGGAACTTTTAATTACATATAATATATAAATCTATAGTAGCCAAAACTAAACAACCGTTTTGCTGGCACGACATAATATCAAAACAATAGTATTTATAGTGTCGATAATTCATTCACGTTCCCGACATCATGGACATTTGTCCGTTTTCCTAACAACGATGTGCCCCTCTATTGTTAAAATTTCTATTGAAATTATTCTGATTTCTTCTGTAATTATTATCTTCTATGAATTGCTGACCATTTTGATTTTTGATAATAATTACTTCACTCGTCAAAGATTCAATGCTTTGTTCGATTTCATTCATTTACCGTTTCAGCTCATGCTCTTGAACGGTTTCAGTATCGACAGTGAGAACATTTCGACTTTTCTGTATGTCAGCAATTCGTAATGCTTCGAGTCTAATGGCAATAGTCACTGCCTCATTAATTGATGTTGGTCCAACCTCCCTTAATCTGAGTCGTACTTCTGTCTCAGGTATTGCATCAATAAAATAATCTAGAGCTAACGTGTCTCTAACCAATGGAGAAGTGCCAGGATAAGCCCGACGTGTTAGTTTCTTGATAGCCTGTGCTAATTCTGGCAGACTTTCGTTTTTAAATCGTATTCGTGTTTGCAACTCTGCTCTAAACACTTCAGCTCTATTGACTGAACCAAACCTATTCTTAAGAGACGTGACCAAACTGTCAAAATCGTGACGATCCACTTCCGTGATTTCATTAAGAATTGCCCGTGCTCCGCCAGACAAACTACTAGCCAATAACAAAGCTTTTGTTTTTGAGCTCCAATTGTGCAGTTCTGCTAACACATAAGAATTGCGGACAGCTCAGCTGGATGGCTTTATCAGCTACCACACAGAGAACCGTAATCATTGAAAAATTTTTAACGTTATTGTCTATGGGGAATTATGACCACTAGCTAAATAAACGAATACTATGTCTATTTTATAAATCTCATATAAAATTAATAAATTATAGAGATCTCACCAATTTTTTAGCTTTGAAATGGTGTAATAAAATCCACTTGATCTTGATATTTACTGTTGTCCCTATCATGTTGAACGTCGGGTTTTCTTTTGTTTGAGATATGTTAAAATACGAGGTATACATATTTTATAAAAAATCATATAAAATTCATTTTTTATTGTAAATCAAATTAACTAATTATACAGTATTGGCAAATAATTTTCCTATAAAATGGTATAAGAATCGTCATTTTAAAATAATGTTTACTGTTGTCCCTAAGCATTTGAAAGTGAAACTTCATTATTTATGAATACGACGTATATTCATTCAACTAAGATTGACCGTATTCAAAGACAAATTGGTCTTGTTATTCAGTTGATTTCTCATTTTTATGATGTGAACTTCTTTTCTAATTAAATCCATCATTTTTAATATCTAGTTAGGTTTTAAATAATATATTAATTTTTATTATACCAAAGAGTTCTTTAAACATCAAAATTTTAAAAGTAGTGTGGTTTTGTTGACATCTTGAAGATAAATATGCAAAAAGTGTTTTTTTCTTTTTTTTTAAAAGGCTCTGTCTAATTAATCTTATTTTGATTTGAGTAATTATATTATTATTATCAAATATTTCAATACACAATTGCATGATTGTATTATTGAAAAAAAATGTCTACGAAATCTGAAAAACTAAATTGAAATAGATAAGATGACAACGTGCAATTTTTAATGTTATTCAAAACATACAAAATTTTATACAAGTTTTGTATAATGACAAGGTATAGGGAATATTATTCTTATCATTATGAGAAATGACCAAAGAAGTAAATGCAAGTACTTTGAATGTATACAGTAAGATATCATAGCATCAAAATCATTGTTAGGATATTCTATCTTTATGTTCTCCTTCATACCATAATCTTATTGTTTAGTACAAGGATTTGTATAGTACTATACAAATCCTTGTTAAGTATATTCATAAAATGTCGTTTAATAATACAAATGACGAAAAACATCGAAGTCCTTTTTAAGAAAAGCTCCATAATTATTGATCTCACGAATGTGTCAATATTTACATAGTATATTGTATAAGCGTCCCATGGTGCCAAGGCAAATCCTTTCCGGTGCTGTATCACTATTCAATACCATATGTTACTATTTTATCTTATCATTGAAGTATTATATTGAAAATATAGTAGTCCATGCACAAGAGCTTGTTGGGATACCCCCTTTTTTTATTTTTTGCAGTTAATTTATAATTTGAAAATAGTCTTTTCACATCAACTTTTTTACCTTGCCTAAGGTGTTCAAACTCTTATCAATGCGATTTAACAATAATAATTTATATCTGTTGCCCTCTATTCTTAATATGTTTAAGAGTATTCTAGACATAAGAATATAGGGTAGCACATATAAACTTATTTTATAAAGTGAAAACAAAAAATGAGATACGGCTGAAATATGAACGAATATTTTCAAATAAGATTAATTACAACAAAAAAATAATTATAAAATTAACTTGACAAAGTGATGCCCCGCACTTCACTCTGAAGTAACTGTATCATAACAAAGACAATGTAGAACTTTATCTGAGATTTTATTGTGTCTGGGAGACACAAATGATGCCCCCGCAGATGCAAAGTGTTATTTTAAAATAATTTCAACTATCTCGCAAAAGAGAAAATATTATACCCTGACCACATGACACCTTCAATATATGTACAAACCACTAAACCAGCCAGCAATTGACGTAAAAACTTTCTAGCATTCAAACTGTAGAAGGAGTTAAATTTGATAACTAAATACCCATAATGGGAGGGACGGACGGACAGGGGTAAAACAATATGCCCTCAACTTTAAGGAGACAGTCTGCGGTTTTATTTACTGATATCTATGTTAAAGTAAGGGTAGTGAATTATGTAAATTTCATGTTCCTAGAGTACAGGAAAATATTACAATTTAATCCACAGGTGTTAATGATTTTACGTGTTACCTAGATCAAATAAAATTAAGCATGGAGTATACATCTGGCTTAAACAATGTCAATATCGAATACATGTGACCTACCCATATCAAATAAAATCTAAAATTGGCAGTACTGTAATGTACATCTTGTCATATTTATGATATTGCCTTTCTGTAGCTTTTATTTATATTTTTTATGAGATTTCAACCCTCTAATCCCTCTATACCTCTAGCCTATGTAGAATAAACAGCAATACGCACAGTAAAACTCAGTTTAAAAGAAGTCCGAGTGCGATGTCAGAATAGATAACAAAAGACACTAACAACTAAGCAAAATGACAATGATACATGAGAAATGAACAAAGGACTACTAGCAATAACTGACATGCCAGCTCCACACTTCAATTAAACTGATTGAAAGATTATGTCTTAATCATATTAATAAATTGTCTATCCTTTTCCAGAATCACGTTGAATAGTTAAATGCTATTTTTTTTTATATAAAACATAATCTAAATAATACTCAAGCCTGCTTGGTGTTGAAAGGATTTGCATATTGGATTTTCATCTAACTCAATTAAAAAGAAATATACAGGGATAGATCAGTTTGCCTGCGGCTTTAAAAGGTTTCTTTTATTGAACTTGTTAAAATCAGAAACATCGATGATAAATTATTTGGACTATCTTAAAGCTTCCGAAAAGGTCGTGTGTAGTATAAACAGGGTTACAAATTTCATACAATAAGAAAATTTACTAGATTAAGAAAAAGAAATTAAAAAAGTACTGATCAACAGATATACATATATTATAAATATAGGAAATATAATAACATGTAAACGTATCTCTTTTGAACCATCGTTAACAGAAAATATTCTTTTTTCATCATAGGGCATGCAAAACTTTTCTTTTTTTAATTATTTCTTTTCTATCGGCAATTTCTTCATCATTCATCTGTGTATAGTGTACGCGGGGTTTCTTTCTTAAATCCAACTGCGTTCGGAATTATCGTATGACTGCTAATATCACAAATTACCCTATAGGCATAACGTCCAAGTGACATCTATTGGCGGGTAGTTCGTTTAGGGGAGTTATTTATTCTTATCTACTAGTCACCAGACGATGAGAACAAGATGGTAACCAGAATAGAAAAGTAACACGAGTTATCTCGCCTTGAAATGTCCGTAATTCTTGTACATGAATAAAATTGAGTTAAATACTCTTCTAAATCATCATGAACGTCATAAATTTGGGGTTTTATTTTTTCAACTCAATTCATATTTGCCTATTGACCTATCGTTATCAACAAAATTACTGTTATAACTGATGTCTGCCCTTCCTCTAGTAATGTTTGGTGAACTTAGGGAGCTACCATTTGATTTTTATGGGGGGGGGGGGGGGGGGGCCTAGGATGAAAAATTTTGTCCTGCATATTTTTTTAGTTGTAATCTATGTCCTGCCTTTTTATTTTCCACTCTATTCGGTCCTGCCTTTTTTTTATTAGTTTATCCTGATTTTTAAATTGTCATCCTGCCTTTTTTTTTTTGCCAAGTTGCTCATCCTGGCTTTTACTCAAAACTCCTGTCCTGCCTTTTTTTCAAATTTCATTCATACGGATACGTATATAGTTAAAAGTCTTATGTAAGACGAATTCCAAAGTATTTACATTCGAAAAACGCGGACCTCTGTTACCTGTTACCTATTCTGTAAATTCCGCCTCTGTCAGGCGCACCACCAACCGGTGTAACTTGGGACTTGCTATATACAGGGGCTCAATCACACCTTAACTACATGATTTATTTTGGGATTTCAACGTTAACTTTTTATTTTATTTTGGGATTTCAACGTTAACTTTATATTACCAGGTATATACGATTAATGACCAGAAATGGGAAATTAAATATATACTTGAAAACGTGTATGTACATGACTCCTCTACTAGCTATCCATACTTCTGCTTCTACGAAGACACCTTTACTCGTTAATTTGTAATCAACTTGGTCGCATTAACACATAAAAAAATATATATAAATTACTTTTCACGCATTATATGTATTATTTCATATTCTCTTATTTTGAAAGAGAATGCAATCATTTCTTTATTGTAATGAGAGTTATTGACCGCCATTAGATTTTTGTATTTTCTATAGTTTAGGATTGTTTTTTTTTCATAAAAGTAAAAGAATATCAGAGAAAAATATACTAAAATGTTGATCGTGTTGTTCAAAATTACCAATTTTTCTTCTTTTGATAACAAATAGTGCAATGTTATTTGTAACTAATTATTTCTGAGTACTCAAGATAAGATTTTTTTATAAGAATTTTAATAGTGTAAGGAGAATAATACTTGAATTTCAAGGAAAAAATACTAAATTTGTGTTCGCGTTACTTAAAAATGCAAATAATTCTTCTTTTATATCAGACGTAATGCAACATCATTTGCCATCAGTCATTATAGATGCATTTAGATAAGTAATTTTGTATAAAATGTGAATAATTTAGAGATGAATATGCATTAACTTTTTGTTTTTGTTGAATAAAAATGCAATCTTTTCTTTTTTTAATGGAAATTATTGACCGCCGTTGGATTTTTGTACTTTCTATAGTTAAGGATTGGTTATTTTCGTAAAATTAAAAGAATATCAGAAAAATTATACTAGGATGTTGTTTGCATTATTTGAAATTACCAATTTTTCTTCTTTTGATAAAAAATAATGCAATTTGTTTTGTAACTAGTTATTTCAAAGGCCTCAAGATAAGATTTTTTATGAGAATTTCAAATATATAAGGCCTAAACTTTTGCTTGTTTTAAATATGAATGCAATAATTTCTTTATTTTGATATATATAATGAACCGCCATTTGATTTCAGTACTTTTTGTGCATCAAGATTGGTTGTTTTTCATAAAATATGCTGAATTTAAGGGAAAAGATACTAAATTTTTGTTCGTGTTGCTTAAAAATGCAAATATTTCTTCTTTTATATCAGAAATAATTCAAGTCAATTGCAATCAGTCATTATAAATGACTTTAGATAAGTAATTTTGTATAAAATGTGAATAATTGAAGGATAAATATGCATAAACTTTTATTTTTGTTGAATAAGAATGCAATCATTTCTTTATTTTGATGGAAAATATTGACCGCCATTGGATTTTTGTATCTTTTGTATTTAAGGATTGGTTGTTTTTCCTAAAATTAAAAGAATATCATAGAAAATATACGAAAATGTTGTTCTCTTTGTTTAGAATTATCAATTTTTCTTTTTTTGATTAAAAAAAATGCAATGTTTTTTGTAACAAGATATTTCAAAGGCCTCAAGATAAGACTTTTTTACAAGAATTTTAATAATGTAAAGAGAAATTTACTTAAACTTTTGTTTGTGTTGAATAGGAATGCAATAGTTTCTTTATTTTGATAGAAATTATGAATCGCCATTTGATATCAGTACTTTTTGTACATCAGGATTGGTTGTTTTTCATAAATTATGCTGAATTTCAGGGAAAAGATAATAAATTTTTGTTCGTGTTGCTTAAAAATGCAAATTTTTCTTCTTTTACTTTAGAAATAATGCAACATTAATTGCAGTCAGTCATTATAAATGCCTTTAGATAAGTAAATGTGTATAAAATGTGAATAATTGAAGAATAAATATTCATAAACTTTTGTTTTTGTTGAAAAAGAATGCAATCATTTCTTTATTTTAATTTTAATGGAAATTATTGACCGCCATTGGATTTTGTACTTTTTGTAGTTCAGGATTGGTTGTTTTTCATAAAATTAAAAGAATATCAGAGAAAATATACTAAAATATAGTAGAGTTCAATCCGTCATAAAGGTCAATCGGTCCGATCAGTCCGATCAGTGAAATATTTTTACTATTAGTCTGCCGGATTGGTGACGTGGGTTTGACGCGAACTTGACTGATCGGTGACTGATCGATGACTGCTGATTGATCGCTAATATAGTAACGCATAAGGTAGCAAGAACTGTAAAAGAGGAACTTTCAAAATTATTTTCAAGGTAGCGTTTCTTCATTGTCTTCCATTTTGTCTAGATGGGGCTTGAACGAAATAACATCCGAATCGTTCATTCTTTACAAAATAAAGGCCTAATATATAACCAAACTGTGTCAATTAAAACTTTCAACATGACCCTACTTTAAAATCCTACCGCTGCCACCAAATTGAAACGCTACCTCCCTAGTGCTAGAGTCAGCCACCAGAGAACACAGGGTCACAAACAAAAAGAGAGTAAAATGATCTATAAAGTGTAAGGTTCGACGTCCACTGTTTACCGTCGGACCAAAACACGTTACAGAAAGGGAAATCGTATACTTATGTATATATATTTAATTCTCAGTTGTGAAATAAAATATCTGAATAAAATAAAGTTTCATATTTTATTAATATCAAAAATAATCCACGACGAAGAGAATAGGTCTTGCCGCCTCTCTCACTGGTCTGACCAGGTCCCCGGTAATGGTTGGTCTTACATATACAAACAAAACTGGTCGATAATTCAACAGCCAAGTAACAATGTTGTCACTTATTAAGAATCTTTCTATAATCTCAATTTAAGGATATTACCATCCTACTAAATTATAGAAGACAACAACTTAGTATAACAAATTAAATGACATATAAATCAAGTCGGAACCGCCAACAGAACACTTAATGTGCACCTTCAATATCACTTCAATAGCACCGTCACCGGTACCGGCAACTGTATTTAGCACCGTCACCGTCACCGTCACCGACAACCGTATTTAGCACCGTCACCGTCACCCGTATTTAGCATCGTCACCGACAATCTTAAATAAAAACAAAGTTAACTTTCAACGCTTGTCTGTATTTCGCAGACATATTCCAGCTTCTATTAAAGTTTGTCACTTCCCATTCTTTGTCAACCCAACACTCCCTCGGTTTTTGTTGTTGTTTTTGCTTTTATACTTTCGACTGACCAATGGCAGAGCTTGTTACATATTGTTTACCAATCGGCAACCATGGATCACACAAGGGAAATTCCCGTAATGTCAACATGGATTTATCTTCATCAATAAAGATGGGTTTTGACTTTATATACATTAGTAGATCATTTGAAGAGTTTTATTTGAGTTTTATTTTAATAAGGTAACTACCTCGAAAATATGGAATCAGTACGTGAAATAAAACTTCTTAACAAACTAACATACACAAATCTGTCGTATCATTGAAACAACAGCCAAAATAACACATTACAAGTCTGACATTACTTGCAACATTAGACATCTCACTAACATCTATCGATTATCCTCAATAATTTCAAGAAACTATACAGACATAGATTTACTACAAAAAGAGGGAAGGCCGGCATTACAATATGACTTTGTCAATTGCTTCAATGAATGTAGAGGGTTTACGAAACAATAGAATATAGGATTTGATTTTTTGTGCACTGTCGAACTTCTGATTCAACAGGAGGGGGTTTCTTTTACAAACCAGTTTCGTGGAAAATGTATTTTTTATTAATACTGATGATGTCAAATGTGTGACTTAAAAAGAGATAATGTTGTATAAGGAACCGAGAAAAATATGAACACATTTTGGAACTTATTGGCAATAAGCCACATAAAGAAGACAGATCAAGCTCTTATTACCTTGTTGGAAGTTAAATTATAGTGTTTCTGTAATTTCTATAAGTATTAAACCAATTATATCAAAATTAAATATCATTCAAATATAAAGACAGTTCATCAGAGTGATTGTCGTCATAACAGCAACAAAACGCATATGCAAATATTAAGAAATGGATTGGTTTAGACTATGTTGGCCAGCTTTCAAATATTACATGCATATCAGGACAAGAGCATCTTATTGTGACATGAAAGTTGATATATGAAAAGCAATTAAGTGTTGTATTAATAATTTGCAGCCTATAAAAAGACACATATCCACAACATAATAATAATAAAAAAGACAACAGATAACATAGTAAATACTTTGTTTTGTACTTGCATTACTATGAATAGAATAGAATAGAATAGAATAGAATAGAATAGAATAGAATATTAATCCAAATATGGACCCTTACGGGTTTTAAATTTCATACAATGATTACAATGATATTTGTTATGACAATGAAATAATAATAAAATAAAATACAACACAATAGAATACTGAATGGATATTGCTTGCACATGGAAGAGAAAGTTAATATGGGAGACAATCAATAAATATGTAAGGATTATTCCCCTTTGAACCGTATATAATAATCTTTGAAGATATGGTGTTCAGAGCTGGATAAAAAAGAAGCCCCAACTGATTAACTATAAGGGTAGTTTTCTCCCATGTACACGCAGCAACCAATTACTAAATATTTATGTATATAATATTTAAATTGCAAGAATTGGATAAGAACTTTTTCAGATTTGACTGCAGTTTATCAACGCATATATTAGGCATTAACATATGAATATGCATACACATAGATAGAGTAATGTGTATTTTATTAAATTTTTTTGAATTTAAAATATAGACCATTTTTGCTTCTTTTTTTTTTTTATTTGCGTCACTTACTTTAGTCCTTTCTCAAATAAATGTATTCCATCACAAAATGATAAGTTTCTACACTCTTTGGATCCAAATAAGATTAAACGTAAATATAAGTTTAATGTAGATACGATGTTCTTCAATGTGGAGATGTAAAACAAATCGTAAATAAATGGTATTCAACAGTGGAAAACATTTTGCATTATGTATGTCTTTAAGATTTGTATAACATAGTGCAGAAAATTCGCATTTGAATATCATGAATATGTCATAATGGTAGGGACGAAATGGTCAAGGAGTCAAATAGAAAGTATGCAAATGCTTTACACGAAGCTTTAGACTTTTACAAAGAAATGAGAGGAATCCCAACTAAAACATTAAATGTAGAACTGCTAGCTAAGGCATTGTCGTTGAGCTTGTAATAAGAAAATAGTTCAATTCCCGAGGACAGGTAGATTTGATAGACATGCAATCATGCAAATGAATTGACTTTAGATTTTAATGGTATACAAGGATCAATATAGTCTTAATATCAGATCATATGCTTTTTATTCATAATCACTGTACACTAGTTTTAAATAGTAGTGTTTGTTCAAAGAATATACTTCAAAATCGTTAGTCTTTTTCTATATTAAGAAAAAACGCATTTTAATATCAAGTTTAAAATTGTAATCGGAGATTTTACAAAACCCCTCGCACTATATTCTGTGATTTTATAAAATCCATCACAATTTCTAGGATCTTACAAAATCACTGAAACTGTTAGTGATTTGACAAAATCACTAATTATTCCAGGAATTTGATAAAATCCCTCATTTTACAAATTCACTGTAAGATTTACATTAAATAATAGTTCCGATATAAAGACCTTTTAGGGAAATGTGCATAATTTGAGTAAGATGTATAACGATGATACTGTTGACAACTATTTTGTCTTATTCAGTGGAATATTCAGTGACGGAAAACAAAAGAAAATTCACTCTTCTTATGATAGAGTCGAGAAACTCAATGATTAAAACAATGTCGGTTACGATACTGATCAAAAGTAATTTCTAAATAAAAATTGTTCGTTTTAAGATTTATAGTGAAACTGTGTTATTAGAAATACACCTGCAAATACATGATGTTTTATGTTCAGTTTTTATCGAGATAATTGTATTCGAAGGTTGTCAAACTTTATTCAATTGCTGCATATTGATAAAAAAAAATTGGAAAAAATCATATACATGTACATACAAAATCTTAAGATCTTTCGGGTCACCAATTTTCAGAGTGTTCTACAAAGTCCTTAGCATGTTACAATTTTCCGAAGTAGACTTATTTGTTTACACCTAAGTTATCGAGCACACCGGTCTGCTCTTGTCACATGTACAGTCAATAGAGAAATATTGTCTTTTCGTGAATATATAATTTAAAAGTCTGTCTGCGCAGGTTACGAAATTAAAGATAACTATTTTTAAAGAGTAGGTATATTTCTACTACTTTTTATTCAATTTAAAGAAAAGATCGTCTCAATTTTTGCGGTCTTCTCGATCTATTCACATTCAATGTTTTCATCGAGATAAGGTCCGTTTGAATTTGCTTAGTAACTTAATTTCAAAACTGCCATCTTTGCTACATATCAATCGATTCCTTTATAATTTTTTCCCTGACTTTCTCTGATCTAGCTGTATATATATATGCAGATAATTAGCATGTTTCAGAAAGGTATACAGCCAGTAGAAAAATAAATCGAAGTTGGTACTCCAGGAATTTATTCACATAGCAACATTTTAAACCAATTCTACATCAAGCTTCTATAGCCTGTTCTACTCGTTATTTGCAACTTAAGGTGGGAAAAGATAACATTAAATGGAAGTTTCGCTTTTATTTCAACTTATTTCTATTTTGAATATTAACCAGGACGTTTTTCTGTGAATCCATAATTCATAGCGTCCTTGCTACAATAGAAAACACATTGAGAAGATCTAGTTTTCAGTGTTTACAGGGGAGTTGATATCGTGTTACTAGATTTCCCACTGTATTAGGACATTTTCATTGTTATCTAGATAAAAAAAAAATAGATAGGTTATTATCACATCAAACTAATCTTTATTTGAGATATGAATTGGATGATGTATGGAATCGCGTATTTATTTTATTTTCTGCAGCACATCTTTGAACAGTTTTTAGCACTCGTATATCCGATTCCCATTCAGTGATCACGAAGTTATTTCATCAAATATTATTTATTGATATAGAAAGAATAGTATTAAAATTATTAAATTATTTTTTTTTACACTTCTTTTAAAAATTTTTAGAAAAAATATTGTAAGTAAATCTTAACATTAAGAGGTTCTGACGCTACTACATAAGGGTGGTTAAAGAGAAAATTTAAAAAAAACTGGAGACATCTTACATTAATTAACACCGATTATAAGATCGTAGTAAAACTTATTGCAATGAGATTTAATAAAAATGATACATCCAGATCAAAACGGATTTGTCAAATGAAGAAACATTAGTGATGCTACATTTAACAGATTAATTCGGGATATTATAGTTTATGTGGACAACGAATCGAAAATGGAATAATAATATTTTTTGACCAACAAAAAGCCTTTGATAGGGTTGAATGGGATTGGGTGAATTTTGTATTAGAAAAGTTTTATTTTGAAGAAAACTTTAGGCAATGGATGAACATGTTACTTTATGCTGTAACATGCATACACACGAATAAAATATAGAGTTGTCTCATTGGCACTCATACCACATCTTCTTATTATATATGTTTCAAATTATTTTTCAACAACTCCTCCAAAAGCACCCTTATATACAATCTGCAAGCAGAACCAATGGCATGTACACTACGAGTTAAAAAGGAAATTGAAGGGATCTATATACCTTTTGAGGACCCGGAGGGTAAAAGTATTGAAACTAAATTATGCATACTTGCTGATGACAAACAACATTTTTATAAAAATGAGAAATCAATAGAGAAATCTTTTGATGCCCTAACTTTATATGAAAAAGATTCGGGATCTAAAATAAATTGCACAATGGTTTTTCTTTTAGGATCTCTTAAAAGGAAAAAAGTTAATTTTAAATTAATTGCAGGTCATGTAAAATTCCTCGGACTAAATCGTGGTTATGAAATCGATAATGATGTTATATGGCAAAGCTTTATAGAAGAGATACAAAACAAACTGTGCCCACGTGTTGAAAAACTGGATACTTTCATTTAGTGGTAAAAGTTAAAAGTAAAAGCATTCACATTGCCTATGTGCTCTCATGAAATTGAAATGCGGGGAATTTTCGAAAAATATTAAAAAGAAGAAAACAATATTATCTGGAATTTTATATTGGTTGGGAGAGGTTACAAAATAGAAAAACAAGTCACTTGTCTAAATATAACAAAAGGGTGGAGAAGTAATGATAATTATTGATTTATTCTTCGTGAAACGTTAGAAAGCTAGAATGACATACACAGTCATCTCAGTACCAGAATCTATGACAAACGAGACGATTTTAATTTTGAAATTATCAATTTCCCCCACCTTAGTAGCAAAATACCAACTTCACCTGCATATGGGATATACATTTCCCAACTTATTCGATATTCAAGAGCTTGCAGTTCCTACTCAGACTTTGAAAAACGTCACCAGTGTCTGAGAAGAAAGTTGATGAACCAGGGGTATGTCAAAGAACGTCTCGTCCTTTTTCTAAAAAAGTTCATCGGAAGGTACCAAGACCTTGTTGATAAATATTCCGTATCAACTTCACAAATAATACATGATGGTCTTGATGTATAGATTCTGCGTACTGACGTTGCTTATCATCTTAATAACGTGTTATATTGTTCTTTTATTTGTCTTTGTTCTATTATTAATATTACTTTTACTGTTTGGTCTGTTTTCTGTGATATCTATTGGACGTGGCTCGGTACTTATACATCCCGGCAATGTGTTTGTATTATCTTTCATTTTTACTGGTGTGTTTTGTACGTGTCACTTTATGTGTTTCTTTGGAACATATGACGTGGCTCTGTACTTTTAAAGATCCCACCATTTTGTTATTGTTCTGTTGTGATACCATTATGTTATTGTACTATTATATTTTTGAAAATACTTTGAACGACAAAATTATTTTACTCGCGTATTAACCATATGTGGATTCTTAAAAAATCTAAAGAACTTCTTGATAATTTTAAATCTCTGTCTTTTTTTGAAATTAGTTCTAACAATGACTTTTGATTTTTCAACCCTGTATACCACCATTCCCCATGTGAAATTATAATTTTGAAAATACTTTGTACGACAAAATTATTTTATATTTCTTCCAGTGTGACGTTTACATTTTCTGGCGTCAAAAACGACTCTACACTAAGAGTAGATGTGAATGCAGTCACAGGACTTTAAATATTTCAATCCTTTATTGGTTTGATTTATATTACATATATAAGTAAGCAATGAATGTGGTTGTTATGTTTGATAGATGCTTTTTGTGCTTCTTTGCTAAATGTTTGTTTGTTTTGAGATTGTGACACAATGATGACTGCTGTACCCATATTTTGACAATGTTACCTATTATGTCAGTTTTGTTCACGCATCGTAGTAAATATAATGGAATTTGATGCGACTGGCATACAAATGAGAGGTTTAGCGCTATAAAAACAGGTTCAATCCACCATTTTCTACATTTTAAAATGCCTGTACCAAGTCAGAATTATGACAGTTGTTGTTCATTTGTTTGATGTGTTTTATCATTTGATTAGAGACTTTCCGTTTTGAATTTTCCTCGGAGTTCAGTATTTTTGTGATTTTACTTTTTTTTTTGGCAAGCATTGGCTTCTACAAATTGATAACAAGTATTATGAGCAATATTTGTAAATCAGTACTCAAACGTTACCGGACTAAATCTTAAAAGTATTTCCCGTATTTCAGAAAATGATCTATACATGGTCGTTTTTCCTAAAGGCTGGCGATAATCCAAAAACAAAGACAGATGTACTTATTATGAGAATATTAGGTAATTCAATACTTTCATTCCAAAATAATCTATTGGTTTTTTTTCTTTCTTTCTTTAAAGTAACATGAAATATATCATAGATTATGGAATAAAAAAACCAACGAATTTTATAGTTGCAAGTTAATGTGTGGATTAAAAGAAACTTTATATCCGATTTTTCACGAGTTAAAAAATCGATGCCAATCGATTTCATGCAATGTTTTTAAGAACTGGTAGAAATACATGTAATAATGACAAGACATGATAGTACCAGGATGCTGTTACGAAGTCTCCCAAACAAATGTTTTATTTATTGTAAGTATAAACCCATATAAACTCCCCTTGTATTCATTCAATGCGTTATCAATTAGTTTTATCATGTAAAACATTTTCATTATAAAAATTCTCCAAATTAAAAATAAGTTGTGAAAATTGAAAAAAATAGTCACGGTCAAAGGTCAAGGTTATCAGTGAACATTAACCGTTTGACCTGAAGGTAGGCTATATGTTCATATTGTCATTATTGAAGACCCCATGCGTCTATCACTAACTGTTTACAAGTTATAATCATTTGGAATTACTGGTGTCAAATGGTAGCTTACTGTATGTTGATTCCGAAAAATATATTGTTTCTATACACTTTTGTTTGAAAAAAGGGAGATCATTTGTTACGTCCGGTTTGAAAAATGTCACTTCCGGTCGGTTTTTTCAAACTCATATGACTTGCAACCTAATGCAAAAAGTCGCATGGCTTTATCGTGTATACATATGAAGTTGAGGCAAAGGTCAAAATCTAGAACAACAAATTGACCTATGACCTTGACCTAAATTTTAAGGTCATAAACCAAGGACATCGAATCAAAAGACCCTAGGTCATGATTATATATGGTTAATGAGTAATATCACCATACGCGTAATTTTAAATATAAGAGGTGAGAAAACTTAACGTACCCTTTCAACCAAAATTTATGTGTTACACAAAAATTTAGTAAAAATATTTTGTCGCTATCTATATGGTTTTTGAAAAGAAGTGATAATAAGTCAAACATAAAAATTTAAAACATGATCTTGACCTTTGACTTTGAAATATTTTCTTTTTAAATTTGAATAAGGACCTCAAATTAAAAGACCCTAGTTCTCTATCACTTCTGGTTTACCAGTTGCATATTGCATATCACTCAAATCAAATGCATAAAGGGAAATACTCTCATATGGAGTCTCCGAATATCTTCGGTTCAAATAATCATGCTAATCCTGAAGATATAAACGAGCAATTCGGTTAAATAAAGTTGTCTAAAATTTATTTCGGTTGCGAAGGAGAAGTGGACAGTAGAAAAACAGTGTTTGGAAAGATAACTCTTACAACGAAAAGTGTTCGGTTGAGCGGTGTCAGTTTCAAAAGCGTACAATTTTTTTGGTATAATATATATCAAATATCTAAGCGACGAAAATTTTAGGCATGACTTTTATTGGAAAATAGCACGGAGCAACCTGAAAAAAAACTAAGATTGGCAATAAAATAAAAGAATTCTAATGGAAATACATTAACAATTGTATATACACGAAAAGTAGACTTCAGGAAATGAGATTGTCAAACAGAAAATTCCAACTTTGCCAAACGGGTAGTAATACTTTTAATTTGCAACATTTATTTTTTTATTTGCAGTACAACCAATTTCAGTAAAATCAAAGATATTTTCATATTATTGAAAGTTCAATCAAATTATGAAAAATTAGAACATTTTATGATTTTGACAGACAGCTGTGGTCAATGGAATGAAAATATACGCACAAATCTCTTTCATATTTTAACGAATTGGTCCTTGTGGAAAATAAAAATCAAATATAAAAATGTCGTGTACAGATATTTTGAATCTTTGGAAATCAAACATGATAAACAATCAAAAGTCCGTACCCAGCTGTAGAATATTTAAAATTCTTATTACATCAATTTTTCATGAAACAAATACTAAATTTGTATTTTTAAAGAAAAAAGTGGACTTGAACGTTGGTTTTATAGTTAACGTCGATCCTTAGTTTGCATCCTGGGCAACTGTGGGAAATTATAAGCAGGACGATTTTTAAATAAACAAGTATCTACTTGAAAAATAACACTAACGGTAGAAAGGGATAAAGCTGATATTGCACAAAGCTTATGTTATATATCATCGGTATGACTTACCACAAACTCCATGTGCGATATATCTATTCGATGAACAGCTTACTACATACGGACCTTTAATTATATTTGTGGCCCCCGGAGTACATAACATGTACATACAATTATTCTTTTGTCTTTCATATGATTCAGAGTCTGCGTATCCTGAAACATAAAATAAAACTGCGTGCATTTTAAATCAAATCTTTATATTTGAATTGGTAAAAGTAATATTAGCATATAGATAACATAAGAATAATTAGTTTGGTATACTTTGTTTAAATACTATTAATGGCAGTAGTATTCATGTTTTTATCTACCAAGATCTGAATATATCTGGTACAACGTCTGATACAGTGATATCTTCCATAAAGAAAAGGGTCTACACTTAGAAAGAATACAGTTGAAAGGTTTTACAAAATCGCGGTTACCGTAGCGATTTAAGTATTTGTACAATGATGCAATTTTTAATAAAAACACAATGATACTGAAACGGAAAAAGACATGTTATCCACTTCTCGATTCGCATTTATTACATTTAGTAAGAGACCAAATATGCATGGTTGCAAACAAGAACTGTACCACTTTTATTGCACTTGAAGGTCATGTTTGATCATCAATGTCTCAGAGATGCATCAAAGCCAAAAATATATTATTTAAACTTAAGACAAACGTAGAAGAGTCGATGAAACCTTAACGGAAAAAAGTGTAGTCAAAGAGGGATTAAGAATCCGAGCTTTGCATACAGATGATTCATAACTTAAATTTCAATATCCGTATTTTCATGTGAATAAAGAATCACTCGCTACCAATTTTCGTCACCGAATGCGCATTTTGACAATTAATGCTTTGTCAGTGATGCTCGTAATAGTCTATCAGCAGAGGTTTCAAACAAGTGGTATGTACAAAATAAAAGTTTTAATGGAACTTTTTTTTATTGCACATTTGCTATTACCATTTACTACATGTACTAAGTTAACAGCTTTTAACTTGCTATCCTTTGGGTTATATTCCCAAATCATTTAGGGCAGAACTGTTTTGTAATGTATTGCAAGTTAACAGAATCTACATAATATAAAAAAAGTTTAAAAAAATATCGAACTGAAAGGTAAATTCAAAACGGGGAAGTCCATAAAAACTGAAAAAAAATTGAAACGCTAGACTATATCAACCTACTGAACGAATGAAAAACAACTGTTCAAAAGAAAATGATGGGTGTATTATGTATGGTTTTATAGCTAGCTAAACCTCATTTTCCAATTACTTATATATGTTTCAGGCATTTTCTTATTTTCGGCATTTTGTAAAATTATTGAAAACATTAGTCATTTTACAAAATGCTGGCAGACTCCGGCATTTTATATATTGACCATTTGTGAGGCATTTTACAAATTGCATGGAAAAAATTAAAGGCATTTACAAAATGACTGAATTTATTTTATAGACTGAAATGTTTTATAGAATGAAATGTGCCAAAAAACTGAACCGTTGAAATTATTGATCAACAGAGTAGTTTGGCTATAATAAGTACTAAATTTCAACGCTTGCATTTAAAGAATTTTAATGGTAATTACAAAAAAAATCTACTGAATTATTATAACTTTCTTCAAGGGATATTTGTTATTTCATAAGTTTTTTGGATAGCAAATTATGTTACGCATGTGTCCTGATGTTTTGTAATTAAATCGTTTGACCTCCAACCTGGACTTAGTATGACAACCAAATTCGTGAAACACGGACCAGAAAACATCCAGCTGTTCCAATACTGTTTCTAATATCAGTAAAATTTGAGTTTTTTTTTTCCAAATGGAAACAATACGGTGTTTGAGTTCATGATACAGAATTACTACATGCTTGTATGTAATTGAAAACATAAAAAACAACTTCTATTCCACTCTATCATCTCAAAAATAACATTAAACCCACGACGTGTAGCAATTGTTTCCTGACTGCATGTTAAGGGTCAACGTTTAAGTATTTTTTAAAACCTAAACAAATAGTAAATGTACCTGTGATATGTAATGGCATTCTTTACGAATAAAAAAGATAATAAACACAATTGCAGTCCTACGACTCGGATTTGTTTGTCATTTATAAATGTTTGAATATGATAATGATTTGATATTAAACGTTAAGTAGGAAATGTAAAATAAATAACATAACCATAACATTTTAATGTGATATAACTATCACCAAGACAAACAAAATTAGCCAGATTGTAATATTGGAAATTACACGGAAAACATGACACCATACCATTATTTATTATAAGAGTACAAACAAACTTCAACTACTCGTTGCTGCTAACAAGAAATATTTTGACATTTTTTCGTCGTAAAAGGTCACGCAATTAGTCCCATTAATAAAGCGTAATATACTTCTTTATCGGCCTGGTCGCATTAGTTTATCCTGCGAATGTGTAAGGAGTTTGTTGTTTGAATGGTTAGTGTTTTATGTAAAAAAAACTTCGTCTTAGTTTTGCAACTTATAGGTTTTATGCTCCAATCTCCTATCCATCCTCTAAATTTATCATCAATTCAGTTAGTGTTTGCGCCATGACCCAAATTTGGAATATCATGTTTATTAAACTTACTTCTATAAACAATCAGAAATTTGTAAGTGCTTTTTTCACAGTCTCTTGCATCTGTAGAATTGGTTGGCATTTTTGACATGCATTTACACACCGGAAAATCACCTGTCTAAATGAAATAATCACAAATACTCAATACTAATACTACAGAAATTATTTGTAAATTAAAACATACCTGTTATTTTGATTTTTTGCGATGAAAAAATCAAAATTCTTCAGTATAAACTGTTTACACTTATAACTAAAGATTAATTAGTTGTTGATAAAACGGTGAGATAGTCACCGGAAGATAACACATAAGCT
Organism: Mytilus californianus; assembly: GCF_021869535.1. NCBI lineage: Eukaryota > Metazoa > Mollusca > Bivalvia > Mytilida > Mytilidae > Mytilus > Mytilus californianus. The sequence continues at coordinate 799,170 of NW_026262695.1, read as the reverse complement.
GCCATTTCGAAAATTTACTCAATCCTCATACGTACTATCTCAGGTAACATTACCATTCTCAACAAGACTAAAAAACTGGTGATTACTAATCTGTGTTAAAATGATATGAAACTTTTACTATTGATATTGATACAGCAATACGTGCGAATTGTACATCCTTTTATATATCTAACGTGTTTCAACTATTTTTGGGAGAAACAAGTACAGGGACATGAAGTAATTGTTTTAATGACTCTTTTGTATTTTTGACAATTATTATATCTTGATATTAGAGAAATAAGATGATAAATTCGTATAAAAAGTATTGTTCTTAACCAACTTGCATAGCCAAGTGCAAGAGGTAAATAAAGATAGAAGACCGACAAAACTGCATCCTCTATTTCATGTTCAATAAGATAGATTTGTGTTTTATCACGGAGAGAACAACCGATTTCGGCAAGAAAACTGAAACACCTTAACAATTAGAATTAAGATGAAAAAGATGCGTTTAACATTGTCAACAATCTTTGAATTATTTCATGAGAGGACATCATCTACATAGCGACACTTGAAGTTGCAATCTGGTTTTCCTTCTTATTCCTGTATGACGTTTGACCTTATTAATATAATTTTTCTCGTTCTGTTACAAAATACAAAATTACGACATGTTTTATCATTTAAGGGATGGACTCATACGTGACGTAAATTCTTTTTTATTTACCAATAACCAAACTTGTCAAAAAATTTCATCAATGTTATTCTTTTATAATTATAAAACATTATGCAGGAGTTTATTATGCCAGTCTTGTTTAACAATATGTTCAGTGGATCTCTAGACCGGTAAAGACTTTTACTGAAAAAAAATTGAACCAGACACTTTGATTTCAAGAAAGTACGGTGGCTTTTTGACTCCTTCACAGATAAATAGTGAGAATAAATTGTTTACTTGTCAACATATATAGGTAATGTTATCATTTTCTTCTCTGCGTATGCCTCCTTTGCATGTATATTTCCATAGTGGCTACTGCCAAAAAAAATTAAAATATTTTATTTTTTAATGTAAGCTTTCTTATGTTTGTTGGCTGTTATGTAACGCCTTTTTGTACTTTAAAAGTAATGTCTTACCGAAATAACACATGTACAAGAGATTACATATTATTAATTGTACATTGCAATACATATCTTGGATTTTTTTAACTAAATAGTTCATCACAAATCTAATCTAAAGAAAATTATGTTAACTATTGTTCGGGTCTTCGTTGATGATACAAAAAAAAACAAATATGAAACAATTCAATAATGAAAACTAACGGCCTAGTTTATAACAAAACAGTTTACGAAAAACAAATATGACACATATGAACCAACAACAACCACTGAACAACAGGCTCCTTTGGGGTTTGTGATTGCTAAACCATCCCTTAACCTGGTGCAACAGCACAACATAATAGTTATCAAAGGTACCAGGCTTATAATTTGATACGCCAGACGCGCATTTCGTCTACATAAAACGCATCAGTGACGCTCAGATCAAAATAGTTAGAAAGCCAAACAATTATTAAGTTGAAGAGCATTGAGAGCCCAAAATTCCAAAAAGTTGTGCCAAATAAGGCTAAGGTAATCTATTCCTGGGATAAGAAAATCCTTAGTATCTCGAATAATTCATACTTTTGCAAACAATTAATTTATAAAAATGACTATATAATTGATATTCATGTGCTGGCTACTGGGCTGGTGATAAGACTTATCAGTTGAAAAATGCTTAAATAGTTAGATACATGTAGATAGATACAAAGAAATACTTAAAACAAAAACACAGATTGGACGTGGCAGGTTGTATATTCATCCTTCACCCCTAAAAACAAAAAGACACTAAGATCAGATCTGAGAGTACTTGCAGTTACTCACAGCTAGTTCAAAACCAATAACACTAATACGAAAATCATGAATCTAAAGCTAAAATATCAAACAGCCAATGGATTTAATATGAAGATGTCATTAAATGTCAGACAAAACATGACTTTGTGCAATGCAAACTATAGGTATCGACAGACTGAAGTACCATGATAGTACATATGTGTAATAATTAGTATGTTTTACTACGTAATTTGTGGTAACGAAATCCTGACTTAATAATTTACTAGTAATACATAGATTATGATCATTGAGTCCAAAAGGTCACTAGAGACACGAGCATAGTGAACAAGTTGGGACATATAAACACCGTAAGACAGAGCTGAAAGAGCATCAGCGTCAAACAAAGAAATTTTAACAATAGGGAAAGAAAAATCATCCTTTTTGTCGTGAATTTGTGTTTACAATTTCTGATGTAATCATGGTAATACTGAAATATCTAAATCTAGGAATGGACAGTTATGGCTGTAAATATTTGATTTATTTAACGTACGGTCCATTAGGTAAATTTCATTCGTATATTCAGAGAATTCTTGATTATTTAACAAACAAAAATCATCAAGATAACGGTAAGTGTTTTTGAATTTATCAATTAAATTGAATAAAGAATGCTATTTACTGAGTTTGGTTATAAGCTGTATTTCATTACAGTTAAGTGACATGTCTGCTTATAAAGGGGCACATTTGGTACCCATAGGAATGCATTCGACCTCTCGATAAACTGTATTGCCGAAACGCAGATAAATATTGTCAAGGAAAAAATTACAATGTAAGTCCTTTAATCATCTTATCACACCTCCAGTAAGTTTATCTAACATATTTACCTTTTTCATTAAAGATGACGCTACAAACCAGCAAAAGTCAGAAATGGCCTATATCTGTACTCGACTGTACTGATTTTAACTGGACCAATCTGATTTGGTATGAAATTTACTTGATATTACTCGACTGAAGTCTAAATCGTACTCACTTTTAGATACATGATTTTTTTTATTTGTCATTGCCTTTGAACTGGCTGTCAGTAGCTGCGAGTACTCTTCGATTTGTACTTGGTAGATATAAGAAGATGTGGTATGAGTGCCAATGAGACAACTCTCCATCCAAGTCAAAAGTTATAAAGGTAAAACATTATAGGTCAAAGTACGGACTTCAACACGGAGCCTTGGCTATCACCGCGCAGCAAGCTATAAAGGGCCCCAAAAATTACTAGTGTAAAACCATTCAAACGGGAAAATGAACGGTCTAATCTATATAAAAAACGAGAAACGAGAAACACTTATGAATCACATCAACAAACGACAACTACTGAACATCAGATTCCTTGGTATCTTTTTTGTTGTTAGGATGTACAAGTACCCGGTCACGTATACTCTGTTTTTGTTTCTATTTGTATCCATCAGCCTTTTTCAACTGATTTTTATAGTTTGTTCTTATGTACTTATTTTATACTGTTACATCACTGACCCAGGCTAGGGGAGGGATGGGCACTCGCTAACATGTTTAACCCCGCCACATTCTGTATGTTTCTGTCAAGGAGCCTGTGATGCAGTGGTTATCGTTTGTTGCTGTGTTACATATTTGTTTTTCATTCATTATTTTATACATAAAAAAGGCCGTTAGTTTTCTCATTTGAATGAATTTGCATTTGTCATTTCGGGGCCTTTTATAGCTGCCTTTGCGGAATTGGCTTTGCTCATTATTTAAGGCCGTACGATGACCTATAGTTGCTTATTTCTGTGTTATTTGGACTCTTGTGAAGAGTTGTCGGATTGTCCATTATACCACATCTATTTTTTTTATATTTAACAGTCTGAATTTGAACTTGACCTTTACTGGACCAGTACTTAACCATTTATACGTGTTTGATCGATACTCGACGTAGTTTTAACCATTTTCGAACAAGTCTGAATCATTCTCGACCTTGTCTGAACCATACTGAACCAAGTTTTAATCAACCTTTCTGTCTATTATATTTCATCATTTTAGTAACTGTTTTTAAAAACATATATTTCCCCTGGCTAAAAATATGAAAACAATTAAAAATCAAAAATTTATTTAATATAGCACTGAAACCAAAATTTAACAATAAACATCAAATAATCATACAATGCTGATTGCGTAAACGGACAGAAAGTGACAGGACAGAAGGTCACATGACAGAAGGTCACAAGACAGAAAGTCATAAATTTAATAGGACAAAAGGTAACAAAAAACTGTTTTAAATTGTTTGAATATATAAGAGAAAATTCTATATGTAATTTCGTTTTATTACATATATTCAATTTACAGTTAAGGAGGTCGTTCATAAGACTTAATAAATGAAGATTTATCAAGTTTTAAGTTTTCAAGGGGAAAATTGCTTCACACCATGAATCCTTGAAGTACCAAGCCACTTCGACAAATTGTTTTCTTAAAAATTCTATTAACAATTAGTCAATAATTATAATTCCTGGTTTTAAAAATAAGTGTTTTCTTATTCAAAGAAAAAAAATTCTCAAAAGTGAATTGTCACTTTTGTCCTTTGACTTTCTGTCCTACATTCATATACAATGTATGTCACCTTTAAAATAAAAATATAACAAGATGATGAAAGGAAGTAATTTCTGGTCAGAATAAAAAAAAATATTTTCAAATTTTCTTTTTAATGGCTGAACAATATGTATGCATGCAAACGGGTTAAATTGATGGTCACATGAATACGGATTTACTGAGATCAAATTATTCACTTGCAAATGAATAATTCATCACCGATATTTTTTTGCTGATTTTGACACAATTGAATCAAATTGGATGCTAAAAACGAATTATTATTTCTTTATTTTACTTTATTTAATTATTGAACCAAACGAAATCATTTTCCTATTGTTTTAATATCTCGTAACTAGTGCTCCTTTAAATGAGTAGGCCCCAAGCAGAAGGTATTATTTTAGAGGTTGCCACTTATAAGAAGAACTTTTTTGATAATTTCTTTAACCTTTAATTTCTTTAATAATATATTTAAATATGCCAAATTCTAATAAGAATAGATTTATTTCTGAAATTAAGTAACACAATTTCAGTGATTCTGTTGGCTGTTTTTGCCTCATTTAGAAAGATAGTTTTATAACTAATGTATGTAACCATGAAACCTATGTAGTTTTTACTTTAGACATTAAGGTGAATTCAATTATTATTTTTAAACACATGCCAAACAAGAAGCACCTTTATAAGGTTCTTTATTACCCTCAGTACAGGTGTTGTTTTCAGGTAAAAGACAATTTTGTTTTTTTAAGAAGACTCATGCTCTAAAATTAGATAATTCAAGTATCTTCATTTGATAATCTTATAATCATTATAGGATGTAAGAATCTATTTTCATATATCTTTAGTTTATTATCTTTAGTGTATTGTAGCTGTTGTCAAGTCAGTTAAAACAAAACTTATCTAAACTGTTAAAGTATAGGTTATTGATCGAGTATAGTTCAGACCTTTGGTCCAGTATGGTACAGACTGAAAAAATAGGTCGAGAACTGGTCAAGTATTAGTCGAGTACAGGTCAAGATTGGATTAAGACTGTTTCAGACTGGTAGAGTAATAGTTCTGACTATTTTCAGTGGCAAAGGAACGAGTCAAGTATAAATCAGTACAGTCGAGTATTGTTAAGGTTGCGATCGAGTTAAATCGAGTACAATTCAGACCAATTCATAATTATCCTGTAAAAATCTGTACACTTGAGTACAGATATGTGCCATTTCTGACTTTTTCTAGTTAGTATTGAAAAGGTTTTATATGAGTTGCAGCAAATTAATTTGCAATTATATTTATCAAACGACCATTTTACTTTTTATGATAAGATCGTGTAGAAGTGCAGTGTAAAGAGTGGAGAAGCCAAAACTTTCAACCGAATCACATAAGGACAAACAAAGCTACGTACTCAAGTGAATGTGTATAGAAAGTAAGGTTTTCTTAATTGTACGTATAGTAAGGTAATTATTTGGCCAAATCAAAATAAATTATAGAAATTTCATATAGAATCCGTCAAATGTTCTTAACATATTTGAATGTCATATACAAGTACTAAATTCTTAATGCCAAAAAAAGCACGAAACAATTACCAACGTTGTAGAGAAATTCGCGGTATGACAAATTGTAAAGAGCATCCAGATAACATAAGATTATTGTAATTATGCCAGGTACTATCATTTTTAGACGTACCTTATATGCGAAGAACTGAAATCCTTGACATTCTATTTCACAATTTGCTATCGTTTTAACATCGAAAATATTTCCAATTGTATGATCATCAATTATATAGCAACCTGTAAAATTCATTAAAAACAATTTCTGTTAATTAGAATGAGAATTTTTTCAAGGTTTTCATGTACATCTACTTGTACATGTTGTACTAACAATACTTAATCTTTTGGGGATTTCAATTTTATAATATTAACTGGCACTATATATATAAAGCAACAGAACAGATTAATCAAATTTAGTCTGGGAGTATATAATTAATTTTATAGTTGTTATTTGCTTTTTACATGACGTTTTGTACCTTTTGAATATTGTTAGAACGGTACATTGTGTGTTTTGTCTTTATGTCAATTTATTGTGCTTCTATCTAATTTTTAACTGATTTCTACAGTTTCTTCTTATGGTGTGCTGTTACACTATTGACCCAAGGTAGACAAAGAGTGGAACACTCTAAATTTAGATCTATACATACACTTATCTTTTGTTAAGATTAACATCAATGTGTCATTGAAATAATATTCATTTCATAAATAAACTATTTTTTTTACAAACCCGTATTTTTTCATACGTTGTTTTGTTCAATTTAACGGTTAAGATTAACACTTACCTCGAATTTCTAACCACTTCGACAGAAATTCAACGCTTCCTATCCATACCGACATGTTAAAACGTGTTGATGGACCGAACTCATTAGCAGTTATATCTGATTTTAAGTATGCGTTATCGTCTTTACATTTGTCGTATGCCTCTCTCCACGTAAAAGTTGTTTGTGTTGATATTTCGACTGCAATAATTAGAATAAAATATTCGAACATTAGCCAAAGATCGATGTATATATTTTGCTGGTAAAAAAGTACACAAATTAATCAATTATTCCTGTCTTAAATCTTAACAGCGATAAAAGAAAAAGAACGAGATACAGCCAATAGAGACATTTTATATTTAATATTTTAAGAATGTACCTTCTATACCTTTAAAAATTTTCTCCTCACATTTGAAATTTCTCCGTTTATCAAACTTTATAATAAAAATAATAAAAAAAACGAACCCGAATGTAAATCTAAATATAGAAAAATGCATATAGCTTGACAAAAACTTTCGACTTTTCCGAATTAATGTTAGCAAGTTAACAAGTTCATAGTTCACATTTCACATTTACATGTAGACTTTTCACAGTTTCAAGTTAATATTTACAAGTTTAAATTTTATAATTCTAAGGTCAAACTCGACATTTCTTCGTTCCATCTTGAAATTTTTGACATCCAACTTAATATTTTTTAATTCAAATTTATCAGTTCAAATATCCAATTTGACATTTCGCACATCCTAAATTTACATTTTGGCTTTCAAAGTAGGAACTAACAAATGTCAACGTTTTACTGATAAACTTCACATTGATAGTAAGCAATGTCAATTTGATAGTAATATCAAAAAATAAATTCGGAAGTTCGAAAATGGATTGTACGTTAAGTAGGGTTTATCTCTCTTATATTTTTTAAAATTATTTTTGTCTTATTTTTTATAACCTCTTTGTTAGCAATTGAGAGTTGATAAACTATCTGAAGAATTGACAAAGCATCCGTTATGTCATTCCAACAAAGGACTTGCAAAACTAGGTATAAACCCTCCTTGCTTCAGATGCAATAATGTACAAAGAACAATTCCTCTTTTTTAATCAAAAAATCAAAACGTATCATTGTCCTTATTTTGTTTAGATTTTAAAATATCGTAATATAAATTAAAGGTAAGATTTTGAGGTCATTGATAATATACTAGTAAGTTATGGAAGATCTTATAGAAACTTCCTCCTAATGTTTATTTTCAGTGGTGTCGGTGTATATGTAATAAACTTAAAACTGGTAGATCTTACACACATCAGGGTAGTAGCATCTTAATAAAAGGGCTAAACAAGATGAAGCCTGTTTGGTACTATAATCAATTTCAACTACCACCAGACCACAACAATATTGCCCCGTCCATTAACATTGACTCTTATAGATCTGTCATGCCAAAGTGTATTTTTATGGATATCTGATTTCAGAGTTTTTCCAAAGTCAGCATACAAGCCTATTGAAAATATGTACTTCTTTGAACATTTAAGTTCATGGTTAACCTATCTGTAGCCATGAAATCCACAACAATTGGTACCCCATAAAAATAATGAATTCATAGTACGATATACTTAAAGACAAAACCTGACTGACGAAGTTCCTGACTAAGGACAAGAACCGGAATAGGTCAAATTTTAAAGGAGCAGAAACCAAATTATAAATCACACAAATATACAAAAAAAAATACATTTTCTGAAATCTTATAGAACCACTTAATCGTCTTATTTGAAATCACGCTTTCCCTTACAACGTTGTTATCTATCAAATAATTTTAGTAAACACAATATACATGTACTAATAAATGCAACAGTAATATACCGCTGTTCAAACAGTGTGCATAAGTCCTATACTATAACAACAACAAAAAACAGACAACTATTGCAATCACCATACATTCAAATATATGTCGAAAAAGCCGAAAAATGGAAACAAATCTACCAAGTGAGAGATTTACCTTGACAGAAAACCAGGTTAAATCCACCTTTTTCTACATAAGGAAATGCCTGTACCAATTCAGGAACACGACAGGTGTTTTCAATTTTTTAGATGCGTTCGAGTTTTGATTTTGCCATTTGATGAACGACTTTCCGTTTTTGATTTTCATTCGAGATCCGTAGTGTTGATATTTTACTTATTTTAAAAAAAGCATACGTTGACAATGTTAGAAACCTAATTCTAGATATTGATAAACATCCTTGAATTATTGAATTTCAAGGTTAAAATATTGATTTATAATACCAGGGTATTACACTGTATTCTGAATATTCCAAAATATTAGAAGAATATTTGAGTATCGGTGTGAAATTTGTTAGTATTATTTGCATTTTTGTATGGCGAGGTTATTTGTTTTCTAAATGTCACTTGAAAGAGTCAACTTTTCTGTTGCTTATTATTTAGTTTTCAATGAAGTGTTTTGTGGACTGTTGTTTGTCTTTAGTCATTTTTCGTGTTTTGTCATGGTGTTGGCGGTTTTTACAACATTTATGCACAGTATCTTTGATAATTGTTTTCGATTCATAACTGTTCCATTATACAATCTGCCATTTTTTTTTTAAATATGTCTACTTTCATATGTGGAAGTAAATTGTGTACTTACCCGTCAGTAGAATCATCATTACACACGCATTTATCAACATGATCAACATATCTCTACAATATAATTATTCACAACAAAATTCCTTTACAATTAAGATATTCCACATCATGCTATAAAAATCGTTTTGCGTATAATACCTTTTATTTAATCAATGTTGTCCTTAAAGAAACAAGGAAGTAGAGATTCCTACATATTCTAAAATAAATAAATAATATTTAAACTACGGTGGTATCTTATCAGATAATGCTTTGTTTGTATAAAATGTACATTGAAAGGTACACAGATAGGTTAATGGACAGCAAATAAAATAAATAAGAAGTAAAATCTATAATAAAATGATTCTTGTATCGTGTGAATATCTATCATTGTTAGTAGCGTTTTTAAAAGATAAACACATTATGTCTACTGACAGGGTTATAGAAAAAGTCTGCATTACTGTTTTGGCGATTAGATTAATTTAAATGTATGTGTTTATAGTAGTTTCTTCAAGAACTAAAATAGAAATTTCCAAATTCCACGGTTTTCTTCCATTTATGGGGGACATAGATATTTTGTTTATAGCTTTTCAATTTAAGATTGAACACAGGCTTTGTCTTTATGTCAATCTTGGAGTACCATAATTATTTTATGAACTGGAGCAAATAATACGAAAACCTATATTTTTGTCTGTTCCAGCAATATCCCTTTTAATCTGTAAACGGCTTTGCTTCACATCTATACAAAAACGTAAGATTATGCATGTTTTTGTATAGCAACAAAATATTTTATATAAAAGGTATTTAGCAAACATTTAATTTTGAATTGTAAATTTAAACATTTGTTCAGCTTTTTATGTTAATAAAAGATTTAAAGGTGAAAGACTATAGTTGAAATAATATTCTTGTAAAATATATATATCGCCTTCCCAAGCTCGTGCATTATAAAAATCTACTCGGGGAAATATTAACTATCTGATAATGTATTCATGTTGTGAACAAACCAATATACAACTATTTTTTTATCTGTTATCTACCGCACATGGAAATAAACGTTTATATCTATGACATTGCAAAATATCGGGGTTATTATGACTCGCAATGTAAAGAAGAATTTCCGTGGTAAAAATATATCAAATAAACGTTTAACCCTTCGTGCATATACTATTTGTTTATTCTTTGTGGAATTACTTCTTTCATCTAAATATTTGTAAAATCAAACTTTATAGGGGAGATTTTACTTATTTCTTTCTGTAACATGTATGCCTATGTTTGATGAATGGACAGAAAAATTATGTTTAATGAAGAAAAGTTATTTGTATTGTCTTATTCGACCATTCAATCTTAACATGTCAAATACCTTGCTGTGATGGATTATGTAATAGTTAAAGTTCAGTAATAAATTAATGTCGATTGTATGCAAATATATTTGATATGATTGCCAATGAGAGAATAATCCAACGTAGTCTTAATGAAGTGGACTTAAGCAATTGAACATATGTCCTTAAACAATGAGCAAAACCCCTACTGTATGGTCGGTAAAAGACCCTGTATTGGCAAAATGTGAAACAATTTAAACAAGATACAAACAGTCGAAAATATTAGAAAATTCAAAGGAAAAATAATTTGCATGAACTTGAATACCCTAGTATGAACGAGTATGAACGAGTCTAAATTGGATTGACATTATATGATAGATAAACAGTCCTCAAACAAACCAATTAGATCGCCGTAACATGAATCAAATATTAACTTATTACAACTGTTTAAAATGTAAATAAATAGCACTGAACCTATTAACCAAAGTAAGAGGCGACATTTTAACTGTGATCACGACCTTTTCAAATGATATGTTTGACTTTAGAATTAGTTGATCAAAATTCTACGAATGCCTTAGTATTTCACTAAACATTATCCTTAAAAATCCTGTTAGACAACTTGTTATCAATCATACCTACATGTAGAAGGATAAGGTTCTTATGAATATTCGGGTATAACACATTTAGATTTCTAGTAACAGTATATTTAGAATTTAATGCGAGGTTTTCATTTATGCGAATGCAACTGGATGAGTATCGCAATATTAGAACTGATACATAGATTTGTTTGCTGTTTTTCCGTAGATCGCAATAATTAACGTCTCATGTTTTTACTCTAAAAGCACAATACTAATACACACAATTTCTGAACAGTATAAACCATATAAAAAAATAAGAAGATGTGATATAATAGCCAATAAGACAAATTTCAACCAGAAACAAAATTAAATAGAGTTAACAGCCATAGGTCACCGTACGATCTTCAACAATGAGCAAAACCAATACTGCATAGTCACCTACATAAGGACTCGAAATGAAAAATGTAAAACAATTCAAACGAGAAAAACTAACGGCCTGATTTATATACAAAATAATGAACGAAACACAAATATGATAAACAGCAACAAAAAAAAAGACAACCACTGAATTACAGGCTGCTGAATTGGGACAGGCACATACAGAATGCGGCGGGGTTAAACATTTTTGAAGGCGCCAACCCTCCATCTTACCTAGGACAGTGGTGTAACAGTACAACATAAGAAAAAACTACAAGGATTACTATAAAAGGGTTCAACTCATCAGATCGGTTCAAAGCAGAAATACATCTTGAAAACAGACCAGACGTGGCAGAATAGAACCCCACAACAAAAGAGACACTAAGTACAGATTTTAGAGTACTGGCATATTATGTGACATGCAAAATTATGGCATAATACTCACTGACCATTGCGGTGTTCACTATCCATCCTAATCGACTAAGGAATCAGGTTTATCCTTTTTTATTCTTTAATTTTTTTTAACTCAAAACCTTCTGATGTCAATTAATCAAATCGTGTTAAAAAACCTTAATATATCAGTTATATTTTCAGATACATGAGGACTGACTGACTCTCAAACAGTGCATATACTGGGTATTTTTGCAAGATTGTTCATTCTTCAGACAGATTTATTATACAACTCGTTGAACTACTTTTACTACTGAATATAAACAATGATATAGTTTGTAGTTATAATGTTGATATAGGTTTTGGTGTTTTCAATTCTTTTGGCGTCACTGAAGAGACTATATAATTGTCGAAATGCAGTAGCACTTCTCGTTTGTTTTGGAATGAACTTTTCGGTCTTGAACCTGTCTGTCACGGTATGATGTATACGTTTGATAAGAGCCAAGAGAAGTTGTAATAAAACAAAACGTCATTCTATAGCTTGTGTTTCTTATTTTTGACTTACTTTAACGAGATGCTGACAAGATTAAGTTTTGACACAAGGATACGACATAGTAATTTTGAAATCATCCTTTGATATGGTCGACAGTCTCAGATGACCACAAAATTATTTATTATTTTTTTCACAATCCAAGTCACCTCGATATTGATTGTGATATAACCAAATTTTAACCTGTCAAGAATAACACGAAGGGTGGCACAAACGAGATATGTTGTAAAGCTTAGAAAAACTATTTGCATAGTAATAATGATTTACAAAATCAAGTCATTATTTGGGTTTTTTTGGGGTCAATCTTTTTGTTTGAATCAAAATATGTTCGATACATTTAAACTTATTAGACAGTAAACATTGAAATTTTAAATTTGAGCATTTTAAACATGGAAGTAAGTATATTGCACTCCGATATGAATCATTTGTATAATGCTCTTGAAAGAAAGTTATTCACTCCCAACGTGAACGTGACTTCCTTCTCTGTTATTTGAATGAACAGAGTAAGAATAGAAGGACTTCAACATTAATATTTGTTTAAAGTTTATAAGATTTCTGGATGTTTTTTTTTTTTAAATAAAAGATACCGAGAATAAGGTGGCCTACAATACTTTCTCCGTTATTACGAAATTAAAACAAGATTTGACCTATGTCACATCTTATGCAGAGAAACACAAACACAGCTCTTTCCATGGGGAAACGGAAGGAAACTCATTCTAATGTCAAACCGATACTAAATAGCTTTTGAATATAAAAAAAAAAACAATGAAACCATAACCTCTTTTAAAATCGTAGATAGCGAAAATTGTATTGTTTAACCTTATACAGGTTTTGCAGTTTTATCTTTACGATTAATCACTTTCTTTGCCACAGTATGATGTAAAACAGCATCTTTGTGTTCCTCTAAACGTAATGCTAATATCTTATTAGGGTTTTTGTTTTGTTGCAACCAACATGTTTGTTTAGAGGGTTTGAATACTGACTCAGTAAATTCGCAGAAAAGAAGTAGTCAATTACTAAAAATGTTGATAATGATATTGGACCAGTGCAGATATTAAGCTTTATCTTGATTTCTTTTATTTTTTCACTCATGGCAGAGAGCAATTGAAAGCATCTTTAAAGGGCCCTTAGCCGTCAAATTCATGATCACTAATATGACCCAAATTCTTATATTTAATTTAAAACATACTAAAACGAATATCAAATAAACGAAATGTCCAAAAAAAAAAAAACAATTTGCAATGCACTGGGTCTCTATAATGTATCAGCATTTCGTGCGTATTTAAAACCAGACGCCATCTAATTATTCATCGAGATGACCTCCGAAGACTACCGACGGTCGTATAGCCCAATATAAACATATATATAACTCTAAATAGATAGCGAGCAAGTGCAACTGATTTGTCTTTGTCTGTTTGATTTCGTTAAAAATTGATAAGTTAAATATATTATGTAAATCATCGACTTATCTGTAGAAGAAAGATTTTTTGTGGGTCGGACCAGTCAACGGAATGGTTATTCCTGATAGCTTCATGATTTCCGTTTCAGTATTGACCTTTCTTTCTTTTTAATGAATGAACCACATTATGAACTCATGCGCACCCATCTCCTTTAAATGTCAAATTCAAATGTTGTATGCATACGTATTCAAATGAGTTGAATTCACCAGTGATGTTTTTGTTGTAGTTATTTTGACAAAATTTTACCAAACAAACTGCTGGTAGCGACATGTTATTTCTTTGTTCCGCTTTTATAAATTATTGAAACAAAACAAAAATTCATATATTATTTTTGTTTTGTGTCGATTTCGCAGTAAATGCCCCTGTAACAATTTACAAATGTCAACAACATAGAATACTTTAATATTAATTATGACATATAAATCGTTTTTACCATTCATAAAAGTGCCCGTATTTCAATAACAAATTGAATACCACAGGACCAACAAAATATGAAGATAGTGATCGGGTTGGTTATATCAAAATCCTTTCTAAAAGTTAATAAAAAAAAACATAGTATTAGAACGTATGATCTACGTTCCAGCGTCTCTAGTATTGTAGATCATAAGAAGTGATAATTATTAAATCTAACCTAATATTTATCATTGCCTACTGTCAGTTACAAAGGTAAAATTGATTGTTTATTTGTTTATTTCTTCTTTTCTTAAAGTACATTTTGTTCATTAATTAGTTTTCAACCATTTCAAACGCTTGAAGCAAAGGATGTCTGCAAGGTTTTTTAATACTTTTTTTTAAGCATCTAAACAATGTGGAGAAAACAAAATTCATAAAAAAAATAACAAGTTTAATATTAAATGCACGAAATGAATATTTTTACTTCTCAAGTCGCATCTTGAATTAAAGCGTTTGAAAGGCCAAATAATAATGACGCTAAACAGCATTGCAATCACAAAAAATCACCAAAGTGGTGCAAAATCTGGGTATGGCCATATTTGACTTGTGGTAGACACCTTTTGTATTTCGAGTGATTATAACGTTTCATGATCAGTAAATATGCAGAAAATAACCGTATCATGTATATTTCATGGCATCACAAAAGTACTGGATACTACACTGGTGATGTCAACAGAAAAAAAACATACATGCATGTTTCCAGTTGTTGGCATGACACGGGTTATGTTCTTCTCATATATGTTATGATGGTATGATACTAAACCCCTAACGGGAAGGATTGTGCCTGATATTCATATGATGAAGACATAATCTTTCAATCAGTTTAATTGAAGTCTGGAGCTGGCATGTCAGTTAACTGCTAGTAGTCTGTTGTTATTTATGTATTATTGTCATTTTGTTTATTTTCTTTGGTTACATCTTCTGACATCAGACTCGGACTTCTCTTGAACTGAATTTTAATGTGCGTATTGTTATGCGTTTACTTTTCTACATTGGCTAGAGGTATAGGGGGAGGGTTGAGATCTCATAAACATGTTTAACCCCGCCGCATTTTTGCGCCTGTCCCAAGTCAGGAGCCTCTAGCCTTTGTTAGTCTTGTATTATTTTTAATTTTAGTTTCTTGTGTACAATTTGGAGTTTAGTATGGCGTTCATTATCACTGAACTAGTATATATATTTGTTTAGGGGCCAGCTGAAGGACGCCTCCGGGTGCGGGAATTTCTCGCTGCATTGAAGACCTGTTGGTGACCTTCTGCTGTTGTCTGTTCTATGGTCGGGTTGTTGTCTCTTTGACACATTCCCCATTTCCATTCTCAATTTTATTGTATATTTCAGTTTCTTAATCGGTTTTAAATTTCATTGGTACATTGTAATGCTAAATCACGAATTTTTAATGTTTGAAGAAAGCAAATATTTTTATGAGCGTATACGAACACTATGTCAAAACAACTTATTAAATCACCATGAAATTATTTTTCTTAATTCATGAAAACTGGTACCCGTTAGAATTGATGAAAACACAATATTCATAAACTGTATGTCGAATTGACTGTCTGTATTATTTTATTTATAAGATGAATAAAACTCCCTTATCTATACAGACTAATCACTGTCAAGTTTTATCAAACTGTTACTGTATTGCATATAGCAAGAAATAACTGAATTGTATTGAGTATATAATGTTTCTTTTCTAAAACAAACACAAATATCCCGCCCGCTCTTTTTTTTAGCAGTATTTATGTAATATATTTTCATCATTTAATTATCTGTTGAAAACATAAAATTTATACAAATAAATCAATTAACAAATTAGATTCAAACATAACCATGTCTCAACTTTTCACTAAATTACTTCTGTGTCTATACTAAACGCGAGGTGACGATATTGATAAGTTACAACAGTTGAATTGTATGCTGCCGACAGTCAAATGGACACGTTCTTGACATCACATGCGGTACCATAGAGACGCATGACAAGTTCACATGCATGTTTGCAAACAGACAGTCACAAGCAAGGAACAAGATAGAATGTGTATCAAGGCTTGCAGGAATGTAAAATTATTTAAAAATGCAAAGTAAATACCGTTAACATTTAAAGCCTTGTAAATCTGATCGATGTTAATTAAGTGGCATTTTACGTACTTTTATTTTATATATCAATAAGTTGATAGCTACCTGTTTTATATTTTTTGCATTACGATTACTACTAATAGTGACTAAATTTTGAATGGGAAACAATACAGTGAATAACTATTAGAAAATAGTAAGTTTCATAATATTCTAAAGTTTCCACATTATACTCGAGTATTCAACCAGCATGTTCAACTTTAGGACAACAAAAGGGATTGTCATTTTGGGGAGTTTTAAAAGTTTTTGGCACCCACAACGTGTATATTCTGTTCCTTATTTTCTTGACAATGTCAAACTGTACGCAAATATTGTAATATCAATGTCTGAAAATGGAAAATATGGGTAAAACATACAAAATAAGGAGGAGATTTAATCTTAAGTTTTGTTCATTCTTTAATAATGCTATTTTCTCTTATTTTTTTTGCAATATTCAACAAGTATAAAGAAGTATAGTTACATCAGATTTACATATAAGTAATAAAATAAATGGTAATGTGGAGATTTCTTTTGTTGTCATGATATATTTAACTTAGTGATGATAGTTTCATTTAAAAGAACTTTTTCTTTTCGCAAAACATGTAGAAAAAATGTTTAAAAAAATTCCTTGACTGTTTTGTAAAAGGAAAATTTTCATTGTGTTAAAAGTTGCAACAGATCACCATGGGTTTTGATGGGGTTCGTGCTGTTCAGTTTCTAATTTTCTATGTTGTGGTTTGTATACTGTTGTTTGTCTTTTGGTTTTTTTTCTTTTTTTTTTTTGCTACGATGTTTTCAGTTTATTTTCGACTATGAGTTTTTATGTGCCTTTGGTATCTTTCGCCTCTCTTCAATCATCTATAATGCCTGAAGTATATGCTTACAATGCAACAACAAAATTATATGAAACTTACGTGAGCAAACCTTGCGCTTAATTACTCATATGGAATTTTATAAGTTTTCAAAACCTGCATAATTCACTCGTTATATTCCGCTCTTCTACGTTACTACATTTACGTTTGAATGCATAGACAACGAAAGTTCGCCCATCAATCGATATTGATAATCACGGGATTTACCTCTCTTAAGTTAAGCTCGCCAATCAAAATCGGGATTTGCGACGAATTTTAATTTTTTATGGAATCCAGGCCCTTGCTAGTAGGAGAGATCGATTATGGTGTAATACCACTATTGATTTTCCCCTGATAGTCTTTGTTAAATTTGCACTTTTCAAAAAATTGTGCAGAATTTATCTTTGTTTCAAATAAAGAAATACTTGGCATGAGTAAAGTTTTATCCTGTCCAGTACTATAGAAAAAAATTCACATAACATTTCATTGCATATAAGAAAATAACCATCACTGGAAGTTAACCAATCAAATTTTCCCCCTTTTTTAACCTGTGTACAAGCTTTAGTAACCATGTAGCCTCAAGTTTCCAAAATATACTATAGAATCCCAAATAAAGAAATAATGGTACTTTGAAATACCCAAGATATATGTTTATGACTCAGAAATGTTTGACTGCAATGAAATGTAGGATCAATTACCTACAACTGTCAAATTCAAGGGAATTTTTTTTTTCGACCTATTTTCGTATGCAACCGGATGTGACGTACTATGATTTGGTGGTATTACACCTAAAGAAGACTTTTTGTTAAATAAACTGAATGTGACTTTTTTCCTTTGTAATACTGGTTATTTCAAGCATTCCTGTCAAGTTTTGTCATAATCAGTTCAATAGTTTGAGAAAAATCTAGTATAATGTAAGACGACATCTACAGCTATTCGAACAAAATTTCTTCGAAAAATTCAAACCAAGCCGCATCATGATAGAATATAGTGTGGACCAATAAATGATCAAATATTTATCTCATCTGCCTACAAACAGTTGAATATGATACAAAAGATGACTTTAGGATGATAAATACTACTAATGGACCTCTTTGTCTTCCTTATAAGGTCTCTTTTGGTCCATTTATACCTCTCATTTCCTCAAAATTTCTACTTTTTAGGCCAATAAATAAAAATTTTGTGGTAACTTTCACTCATTTATGATAGAAATTTTATTATAAATGATTAATTGAAGTATTCAAGCTGAATGAACTATCCGTATAAAAGTTTACTGTCTCCAAGGAGGTTTCAATAAGTCCTTACGTAAAACTTAAATTTACGCCGCGTTCCAGAGAGGGACATAAAAAACTTCTCTTTTGGTGAATAATTTGTTGTTACTGCTTTAAAAATAATTTCATTTACTTAAAACTATATATTTATTAAAGTATTTCTTAGGAAAAATTTTCTAGTATAGCAGAATATAAGAAATAAGGAGAAAAAGCTCCCCAAGACACTAAGTATGGCTTGTTCTGTCAACTAATATTCATGGTAAAGTCCTATTTCAAGGAAATTTTCTCATAAAATGTATTTTGGAGACTCAATCCACTCAGAATACTTCATTATTTGTAATATTTCACTTAAATAGCAAGAAATTTTAACACATGAGAGTACTCACAAGGTCAAAGGTGAATGTACAGCTTCCCATATTAGGTGTAATACCACCATTGATTTTCCCCTATTAGTTTTTGTTAAATTTGCACTTTTCAAAAAATTGTGCAGAATTTATCTTTGTTTCAAATAAAGAAATACTTGGCATGAGTAAAGTTTTATCCTGCCCAGTACTATAGAAAAAATTTCACATAACATTTCATTGCATATAAGAAAATAACCATCACTGGAAGTTAACCAATCAAATTTTTCCCCTTTTTTAACCTGTGTACAAGCTTTAGTAACCATGTAACCTCAAGTTTCCAAAATATTCTATAGAAACCCTAAATAAAGAAATAATGGTACTTTGAAATACCCAAGATATATGTTTATGACTCAGAAATGTTTTACTGCAATGAAATGTAGGATCAATTACCTACAACTGTCAAATTCAAGGGAATATTTTTTTTCGACCCATTTTCGTATGCAACCGGATGTGACGTACTATGATTTGGTGGTATTACACCTAAAGGAGAAGGACTGAATTATTCGGGTTAACGTTTTATAGGATGTGTTTGTAATAAGTGTCAGACATACCTTTCACTATCGTTGTCCTGGTGTTTCGCTGATTTTCTAATATCTTTTTTGATGTAATTTCTGATGAAAACATCGTTGTGTTAATTACGTGAGCTGTTTGATTTCCTAGTAAAAGTTATTATTAGAAAGAAAAGAATCAAATATATTTAACAATGTCAAAAAATGTGGATATAATACTAAGCCTGCTGTCAAAAATGCTACTGAATTATATTTGTATTCAATATAAATACAACTGATATGGATTTAAGCTTCAGTTTATCTGATGACGAGTCATGTACTATAAAGACTGCGACATCTTCGAATGCAAATATCACCGAAATTTTACATGCAAGGAGAACCACGACTGATGCAAAAAAAAAGTTTGGAACTGCGTACCATTGCTGAACACCTGCGTTTACACCCTGTAAAAGGTCGGGGTCGTGTTACTCAATATATAGGTTCCTGCGTAGTGTTTTGTTGACTGTTAATTTTTCCATTGTTGTTTTTTCTTTCGACCATGATGTTGTTTGATTTTTTGGAATTTTGGTTTTGATTTCCCCTTAGAAGCTTTCCCCTTTTTTAGATCTGTGATAGTATTTTCTAAAATAACATTATAATTGAAATGTAGATGGAAATTGGGATCAACTTCTCATTAAAAATAAGACTCTTCAAATTACATATCTGAATTTGAAGATCTTATAAACCTGATATCTTTTTTATGATGTTATAAAAATTTTAAGAATAAATAAAGGCAACAGTAGTATACCACCGTTCGAAATAAACTATTCTTCAATAATGTACTTGGAATAATTGTTTACTTTTTATACATTGGGACTTGGATGGATAGTTGTCTCATTGGCACTCATGCCACATCTTCTCATTTATATTGGAAATATAATGAATAAAGGACTTGTACAGTAAAAGAGTTAATGAAGTATTATAAGATATTTCTTGATATGATAAAGATAGAGTCATTATTTTCAAAGGGATTGTGGATAATTCACTCTGATAATACAATCAGAATAAGATCAGAAAACAGCTAGACATCTATGATTCTAGTCATCTCACGAATTGAAGACCCCGTATTTTAGTTGTTTTCGCATGCCTCTATCCAAAGAACCAGAACATACCGAAAGGGTCATTTAAAAACTATAAGTCAATAAAACAGACAACATCGTGGTAAAAAATACAAAAATGACAAAACACGGTTCACAAAACACTTCACAGATTGAGAATTAAGATTCATCTACACAAACCCAACTACAAGCAGGCAGTGAATTCCGGTTATCCAGGACAATCAGCAGTTCTTGCTTCATTAGTAACATCCGTCGTGCTAATTTTTTTGAAAAATACTGACAAGCCTTATCGGAGATGCACGTCATTCAGTACCGTATTGGTAATGTATCTTGTCTAACGATATGACATCACCAAATTCCTAACCATCGTTCATGTTAACTCTAAATCTTGAACGAATATGACTGTTTTAAGTGAAAATATTTTGTCAAATGATAGACAAGACTAACTGTTACGTAATAGAGAGTGTCCAAATAACTGTGCATTCCTGGTAAAAAAACATGGAGGGGAGGCCTTTTATTATTTCCCAGGTATGGACAGTTATTTGGACATTCGCCAAAATACACATTAAATATTAAGATCGAATCTTCACATTAGAGCATTTTATAGAATTTTATTTCAGTTTGTAATGGATTTCTTTTCATTTTTCCCGTGTTGTACCCAATAATCTGCAAGCAAAATTTAAGATCAAGCTGACCATCTACTTACTGAACAGTAAAATAATTACTATAAAAAGATCTTGAATAATTTTCATTCAGATGTATGTTTTAATTTATTGGATACGCACCTCTTTTTTGTTGTGGGATTGAAATGATATCCATTTGTAATTTTAAGTGGTACTTCGGGAGAGAGAGGAAAAAAACTAATATTCATGCATATATATTAATGGATTATGTGTGTTTTTCGTTTGATAAATATTGGATGTAGAATGGTTGGAGAAAACGGAAAGGTACAACTAGAACTTCCAGGTAGGTTACACTCTAGTCTATGTTAAGTCACTAATAAGGGTGTGCTCGATTATATGTCATATCGGAAACAAAATATGATTCTATATTTCAAACCATTCTGTTAGATGCAATAAAATTAAACAAGAAAACAGTATTTCATACATCACCCAATATTTTTTTCTTTTCCTTTGCTCATTACAGCGGCCACAACGTTTATGCATTTGTTAGATGAGTCTTAAATAGCAATACAAGCAAACTGAAAATATTTTTCATTCTTCTCTATTATCAGAAAGGAAGCAAACATTTCTAGAAAAAAAACCCGCATGATTATAAAAATAACTGGATTCCGTTTTGTATGTCTTTAGATTTATTAGAAAACTACTTTTTAATAACGCCGTCATTTGCACTGCCGATATAACTGTTATGTTTGACACTGGACACATAACAACAGTGAATGAATTATAGTATGTTACGCGTTTCTGTTAAAAATTTAATACCAACCCCACCCAATATTTAACACGAGCCTTATTCAAATGTTATCCATACCCCTCAAATTATATTCATTAGTACTATATTCAAATTATAACCACGAAAAAGAAATCCGAATACGCATTTTGACCATTTCAGTTCCTTGAACTATTTATTCTATCAAACCACAATATTATTGAAGAAACTATCCGAGTAATTTTTCTGTTTTAATGTATATATTCAAATGCAACAAACATTTTTTGTTGTACAAAATCAAAATACAACATTTTAAATTTCAAGGAAATGATATCTTAAACGGTAAAATTAAAAGCAAATATTTAAATGAAATATACTTTTCTCTAAATTTCTTTTTTGAATAATGTTAATGTGTACAATATTACAAAAGAATTCAACTGAGTTAACACATCTGATAGTTTGTAAATGCACAGAAGAGGAATGGCACTCAATGGAAAATATTCGATGTTACCCGCTTGGATACTATCCGTGACAGATATTCAGCCAAGATTTGCATCGGTAAACAAATTGTGGATAATATTGTTGAATTTCAGTGATTGCGATACTATATATTATACGATGGAATTACGACTCGCAAACAAAAGCTGTTTGTTAATAAAGAGATAATTGGTGTTCATTGTATTACTACGATCCTAATTTTAAAAAAATCCAGTATCAGCCGTTTAATAAGTTTTCATCTTCATTCAGTATCGCATTACGACCTTTAGAATTATTTCCATTGTGTCCATGGAAATCTCCACAGGGCAAAACGTCCGGATAAATAAAGATGAAAAATAGAAAATAACTCTCTATTCCAGAAAAATAATTAAAAGTTTGAAAAAAGATTTATGTCACAAATGTATTTCAACGTTAAGAAAATTAAATACACTGAAAAGCAGAATTACACAAAATATAACATTTAAAATTACTGCAAAACCGACGCGTTCTTTTTAAACTCAGGATCTACGGAATCCCTGCTTTACTAATGACCCCCGTCACCTTTCTAATTGCAAGTAAAACAGTTGACTTATGTGACACAGATATTCGATAGCAGTCAACCATATCACGATATCGCACGTAAAACTTAAAATCACATAACATGATAAACAAACATTTGACAGATGAAACAACAATAAATCAATATAACTTATGACATTTCATCGTCTTGATAAGCAATATATAGTTATGCACAATGAGTATTGGTACTTTATATCGTTAACTTAAAGACATGTGTAG
Organism: Mytilus californianus; assembly: GCF_021869535.1. Lineage (NCBI taxonomy): Eukaryota > Metazoa > Mollusca > Bivalvia > Mytilida > Mytilidae > Mytilus > Mytilus californianus. The sequence continues at coordinate 775,793 of NW_026262695.1, read as the reverse complement.
GACTTTCACGTTGCATTTCACGCAAAATAATGAAAACAATTCAAAGAGCATTTGCCATGTTCAACATTTAATGACTCTTGTTGTTTTTCTAAAATATCTAACCTATAAAACACTTGAATTATATCGGAAACATAAGGACATTACTTTTGAAATACACTCCATTCAATATTTATTTGAATAGCAAAATATCCACTTTTGTGATGACGTCCAATAACCCACATACTAGTGAGTGATTGTATCTCACATATCCCAGACTTCAAGCTAGAATATATAACAAACATGATGTTTCAAGCTATTAAATCTTCAATTTCCCATTTCTCAGCAGTATTATATCCTCTTGCACATCGTATGGCGTTTATGTTTTTCATTTGATACGTTACGTTCGTTGTCTTCAAAGTATACGGATTTTTTGTTGCAGGGGTGTTCTCCTATACATGTCCAAGACGAATCCAGATGTCAATATAGACAATATCGATATCGACAATGTCGACACGATATCAAATCAATATCGATGAACCTTTACACTCATGGCATTACTAGATGTCAATTTTGATGATGTCACCAATGACATATCCTGGTGTCAATTTCATTTCGAAGTTGACTTAAGATAATGAAATAAAAATTTGACATACAAAGCTGATTAAATTAAGACCTAATATAAAGATTGATATAATGTCAATCAATTTATTGTTTAAAAAGACAATCAAGTGATCATCTCTTTAAATTACTGTTTCCTTTAAAACCAAAGCACTGCTTTCTTTAAAAAAAAGATAATTTGATCTGCTTGTTATTTGACATTATAATTTAGGTGATAGCTAAGTGAAATATGGTTACATACACAAATCGAAAAATTGCCGATACAGTACAAACATGACTTACTATGTGAAATTTAAATCCATTGGATGTGAACTGCATGGTTTCAATTTCAAACAGGAAAAAAATGGTTTATTTATTGGTTCAAATTATATTTTAACTGAATTTAAATAGTTTTGAGTAATCTTAGATCGGTACTTTGTGATGTTGTCTAATTGTGGTTATTCTTTGTGCCGATCTGAAAAGTCATACCTTTTCCAACTGTTTTTTTATATTTTGTATTTATGTTTTGATGATGTTCTACCGTCTTAGATTTAAGAGCAGGGGTTAACGCTCATAAACATGTTTAACCGCGCCATATGCTCCGTGTGACTGAACCTACTCTAGAGCTATTTGGTTCAGTGGTTGTCGTCGGTTGCTGTCGGCAATATTTCATTTTTGTTTGTCAATTATACATAAATCAGAATGTTTGTTTTTTTCCATTCGACGGTACGGTGACCTATAGTTTATTACATCCTTATTCTTTTTGTGTCTGTTGGTTTGTTGCTTCAATCGTGGACCTTACCCAAATATTTGATTAAGGTACGTAAACTTAACTAATTGAAATCAATAGAGAAACAAATTCAGAAGACATTTCTTAATTTTGATATGGAATTGATATCGTCGACATCTTTAAAAGACAAACCAGGTGAAACTAAATTGTCTATATAGATAACTGTACACATTTGAAACGTAGTTTTTCGATATCGACATCTTAAACAGACAAACCAGGAGAAAGGTAATTGTTTATTATAGATAACTGTAGTAGATCGACATTTGTAACAAAATTTGTCGATATCGACTCGATGTCGTCGATATCGTCGATATCAACATCTTAAACAGACAATGTCTCGTTCTTTTATGTTTTTTCCCTCAGTCTGTGTTTCTTATCTTGATTCGCCTTCTGAATTTATTGTAAAGGAAATAGAAAAATTGTTAACGACAATTTCGTTTTATTTTGATTTCTATATAATTAATGAATTTGTGAGATGTTAACAATAGTAGACTCCTGTTACAAACACTCATTCTTACTCATATGAAAGGATTGACACATGTGTGACAAAACCAAAAACATAGATTGATAAATGACCGAAAACACACTAGATAAAACTACAACTATACCAGACTATTTTGTCAGCATACTAATTATTTAGATTAAAGTTCGCAAAAAGAGATTGATATACAATACCTGGTATTAAATATTTGCAATGCTTCTGAAGGCATTCGTTGATCGTACATACAAATATATAAAGTTGTCTGAAAATTATATTTCATTTTTTTCAAATGTTTGACCATATCGTAAATACTACTCACTATCTTTACAAATGTACCATTTGACGTCGTCATTGCAGTTTCTTCGAGTAAAATATGTCTCCTTTGTTTTATTTCCTGTTTGGTTTAATACACCCGTGTAGCAAAATTTTGGGTTTTGGTGAAGTCCTGAAATTCGAGAAAAAGGGCTATAGAAATATATAAAGTCAAGCTATCAGAATCAAGCTGATATGTACTATAGAAACTAAATACAAAATGAACAAACTTGAACAACTACGTTAACATTAATTTGATAGAAAGTGTGAGAATGTAAAAAAAATTGAAGCCCTTTATATCAATTGAAGAAATAAGGAGCAATGCACTTTTGGTGTAAAACGACAAACAGTTACTGTAATTGTCGTTTTGGATTTTGATTGTATATTTGACATTGGCCTTGCTTGTTTTTATGTAACAGATAGGTTGCAAAAACACTATTACTGCTAACTCTGTATTCAAAATAAACCACGTCCACTGACGTGTAATTAAAATAATACACACACACTGACAAAATAATGCATGCACACGGTACCCACAAGTTCGCTTTTAACCAATTACAATCCTAGAAGGTTGTGTAGGGTAAGATATAGTTGAATACATTTAGCAGTATATAGTCTTGAATTGCAATAAATTGTCAATATTATATTCTTGAAGTAATTCCATACAACACGATAGTGCAGAGGACACTTTTTGCAATAAAAACTATAAAACGACCAGTCTTAGAATACCTCAATTTCCATTTTAGCAAGCTGACCTAATAACAAGGCAATAAAGATATAGTGAAATCAATGAACAAGTATACAAAATCTATTGGTGTTTATTGTTTTAATTTTTCTAAAAGATACAAATAATAGAATATACCGGATTTTTAAATGTCGATGTTTTCTCTAAAAATATTCGTCCATAACCTCACTGCATAAAACAAAAACGAATATATCCCACAAAATGATGACGGTAAAAGAAGTCTGTTTTTTTGCCAACAATAATATCTGCTGTCGTTGTATTTTTTTCCCCAACGCTTGTACTGTTCATTGAAAGGCACTGCAAGAATCAGAGAAACTGTATTTGAAATAATTAACGTTGCCCAATACTTAAAAGTTAACCCACGTTAAAAGGCAAACATATGGTATCTCTTTTTTTGTTTCATATGTAGTTTTAACCAGGTATTTAATTGAAATATGTGTATCTGTGTGGCAAAAGTACACAACATGTGAAAGCTTTCACTGATAATTATATGCACCAAAAATGTATAGTATTTAATTATTGGAACATCAATAGAGATGTCCGGACCTGCAACGTAACTTGTTTTATATTTCAATACTGTACACATATGCATTTCTAAAGAGAATATAATCTTCAATTGACTCTATTTGCGGTATACAATATAACTTATCAAGTTTCATCACCTTATAGGAAAAACGCATTATGCGTTCTATTTTTATAGCTAAGCTTAAATCAAGTGTATCCTATGTCGCAAGTCTAGACAAACGTCTCTTAAAGTGAAGGCCGGACTTTATATATTTGTATGTACGTTCAATGAAACCTGCTGCTGTCAAGGATATCATATGATTGATATGACAATAGCCATATTGTTGATCATTGACTAACTTTGTTATTTTGAAAGGCTTTTAAATGAAGACGAAATAGATAGCCAACATTACAAGGAGAGTACCTGATTAAATTGTACATCTCAGGAACCAGTAGTAAAATGATTATTTTATTGACGAATATCAATGATACTATTATTTAACAAGGAATCTGGTATTTTCTATTGTGCTGACCATATTGCTATATCTCTATATGTGTCAAAATATAGTTGGATCAGGATACCATGTTAAACGAGTCAGATTTATGAACGCTGGCAGGGACAATATGTCAAGAAACACAAAATTTACATTTGTAAGTGGAAGCTTTGGGGAAGGACTTGAGATGCGAGGCAGTGATTTGTATGATGTTTCAAGATAAAGCGATAGAGGTTTATGAAGATGTAATCCTTACTTTGATCCAAATATATCATATTTGTCGATGGAACGAGACGATGTTAAAACTAGTTTTGTTCAGTTGAAACTAGAATATTACAGACGTCTGTATGATCTTACCAAAGGCGAAGAACACAATGGTAAACGTTATTATTCTAGTACATTATATAAACAAATTTCATGACCACTGTAATGATCACAATTCATGGACCGTGTATATCTGACATATGTGGGGAAATTGACAGTGCAATGTGTTTACATTGTAAAATGTGGATATCCCCTGCATCATAGTGGATAACAAGATCAAGTAACTCATGGCCTAGTCATACTGTAAAACAAAGTATTATAAAACACGGAGTACTTTTCGTAAAGATTGGAGTTAAGGGTTCACCAAAATAAGATCTAGATTGGCGATTATCTTTTTTAGTTGGTGAAAAACTTCTAATAAATATCTTTACGCACACTCAACTACTGTGATATGCTCTCTTAAAAATTATGCTGAAAGATATAATAGCTACTAACTCCGAATGTAAAGATTTAATCTGTTCTTATTTTATGAAAACAGTCATGTTTTGGAGGTCTGAAAAACTGCCACAATCCATATGAAAACCTGATAATTTAATGCCTTGTTTTATGCGATGTTTCAAACGGCTGATTTATTGTGTTGAGAGATCAAATTGCTTGCACTACTTATTCCTGAAAACAACATGTTCGAGAACAGAATAGAGGGTCGTGCTCGTGAAATACTTTTAGAGCAACTTTACACAATGCATAGCTATGGTTGGCGTTCATTTTATTTTCAGATCAAATATCTAACTTTGATGTATTAATGTGGAATTTTCCCATCGAACCGCATACATAATATGTAAACGAAGTTGAAAAAATACTGCAATCCAAGTTATTGATTTTTACAGATAATTTCTTAGATCAAGGCTCTGAAATAGCGGAAGCGAATTTATTTTAAAAAAGGAATAACACAGAAGTTTTTGTGTCAATAACACTCAATAAAATACTTATATACATACTACATGTCAAAGTGGTGCAATGGATATGCCTAGAATATACAAGTACAATCCATAATAACAAATATAAATACAAAAAATACAAGTCCTGTCTGAGTACTCTATTACGAAATGTGTATCACGACGCTGCATCAGGATGGCTAAAACACAAAACAATATAGTAAAGCTATACACATCATTATGTATTCTAAATCGAAATGTACACTCACAAAACTGTACCACCTAATGACTATGTCGGATATCCATTACCAATCACTAACACTGCAATCATTCCACAAGAAAAGATTTTTTAATCTGTTGAAAATAATGCTTGCGGATTGTTTACGATTAAGGAGTATTCAATATTATCACCAGATAAACTTCTAATGGATGAATGGAAAGGATTGAATATTTTCCAATCTACAGCGTATGCTTATTGTCTTTGTTTTCCATGACATTATCACCTAAATAATGTCAGACAATGTCAGGATTCCCTTCAAGGTCTACAACTGGTTATAGAAGAAAACTATTTGATAGCAAATAACTTTATATTAGCAAATGCAAACACTGTTTTGGGAATTGTTTCGCAGTTATTAGGCGACTAGGGATCCGCACGACAAGCATACGTACCACTACAAACTGCTCCGAGTCTGAAAAGACCAGTTTTTGTGCTCGACCAGTAAAGTCGAGCACACATTTTTCTCGACTAGTCTCGACATTGTCTCTACAGTACTTAACTGTACTTAATTGTACTCGACTAGGTCTCGACTCTACTTAATTAGTCCGATTCAGTACTTGATGATCTTGGTGAAGTCTGAAATGGTCTCGACCAAGCCTCGACCAGTCTCGACCTGTCTCAACCAGTCTCGACTCAGTCTCAACCAGTCTCGACCTGTCTCGACTAGTCTGGACCTTCAAATTTAGTCTTCACTGGTGTAAATCAGCTCATCTTACTAAATTATATATAGATCTTACAAAATACCAGTCTATTTGGTAGTTTGATTCATTGCTGTGAAATGAAAGAATTTAATTAATAGGTAAAAAAAAATATTAAATTCAGATAGGCATCTTTAATCTTTTTCATAATTTTTTCAAATCAACTTGGATTTTCATCAAACTATGAAGCTATCTTAGTAATATATTGATCTTACTGAATCCCAGGTCATTATGTAGTTTGATGTATTGCTGACAAATTTAAGATTTAAATTAATCTAGGTAAAAAAAGCTAGGATTTGCAGTTTGGACAAAATTCAGATAGTACACTTTAATTTTTTTTATAACTTTTTCAAATCAACTTGGATTTTCATCAAACTATACAGCTACCTTGGTAATATATTGATCTTACTGAATCACAGGTCATTATGTAGTTTGGTGTATTGCTGTCAAATTTAAGAATTAAATTAATCTAGGTAAAAAAAGATTGAATTTGCAGTTCGGACTATATTCAGATAGTACACTTTATTTTTTTTATAACTTTTTCAAATCAACTAGGATTTTCATCAAACTATACAGCTATCTTTGTAATATATTGATCTTACCGAATCATAGGTAATTATGTAGTTTGGTGTATTGCTGTCAAATTTAAGGATTAAATTAATCTAGGTCAAAAAAGCTAGAATTTGCAATTCGGACTATATTCAGATTGTACACTTTAGATTATTTTAAAGCAACTTGGATTTTCATCCAAATCTATAGCTATCTTTATTATATATTATTCTTACAAAAAACAGGTTATTTGGTAATTTGGTTTATTGCTGTCAAATTTAAATATCTAAATTATAGGTATCTAACTGAATTTTGTCAAAACTGAAAATTTGACAGTAATACACCAATATACAAAACAACCTGTTTTTTTGCATGATAAATAGATAATAAAGATAGCTGAAAAGTTGGATAAAAAACCAAACTGATTTGAAAAGGTTATGAAATTTTTAAAAAAGACACCTTTTGTTGTTAAAACAAGAATTTAATATCATTAACTTTCATAACAATCCTTGATAACCTTTTAAAAGAGGAAATTGTTCCAAAGTTACAGTAAAAATGTATTTTAATCATATCCAAAAATATTTTTTGTCAAATTTAAAGACATGGCATTCAAGAACCACTTTAATATGGTTTAAAGCCCTACTTTTCTTAAACTCGTGTATTACTTATCTAGTGAATTCAAAAAGCCCTGCGATTTAAGTTTAACAGGATGTTGCAATTTTGAATGAATGTTATTTAGAATGTAAAACTCTCTGGTAGGTGTGATCTTTTTAATAAGTTTCCTCAAGCAGGAGGTATTGCTTTATACATCACCACTAATCAGAAGAAATATTTTAATAATTTCTTTAAAGTTTGATCCCTTTTTGATATATTCATATTATATATATAATAAAATGCTCCGCTGGGGCGCAGCTTGATACGACCGCAGAGGTCGAACCCTGAACAGTTGGGGCAAGTATGAACACAACATTCAAGCTTGATACAGCACTGAATTTGGATTGTAATTGAATATTTGACACAGCATAGGGTTCTGACACAGAATTAAAGTGGTCTAAGACCTTAAAATTTTTTAATTTACCTATTCAAACCATATCATTATTATTTGCTTTTATATATACATCAGAAATAACCAATTTAAAATGGAAAATTTTAAAGAAAAAAAAAGGAACAAAAAATCCCCCCCCCAAAATTTTTTGAACCCCCTTATGATTCATTACCCCCAAACTCATTCCCAGCCTTCCATTTGTGGTATGGTACCTTGTAGTACAATTTCAGAGAGATCCATACACTTGAACACAAGTTATTGTCTGGAAACTAGAAAAATGCTTGTTTTTTGGCCCCTTTTTGGTCCCAAATTCCTAAACCTTTAAGGCAATTACCCCCAAACTCAAACCCAGCTTTCCCTTTGTGATATGGAACCCTTGCAGTACAATTTCTTAAAGATCCATACACTAACACACAAGTTATTGTCCTGAAACTAGAAAAATGCTTGTTTTTTGCCCTTTTATGGCCCCTAATTCCTAAAATTTTGAGGGAATTACCCCCAAAATCAATCCCAGCCTTCCCTTTGTGGTATGGTACCTTGCAGTACAATTTCAGAGAGATCCATACACTTGAACACAAGTTATTGTCTAGAAACTTGAAAAATGCTTATTTTTGGCCCCTTCTTGGCCCCTTCTTCCTAAGCTTTTTGGTCAATTACCCCCAAACTCAAACCCAGCTTTCCCTTTGTGATATGGAACCTTGTAGTACAATTTCATAAAGATCCATACACTTACACACTAGTTATTGTCATGAAACTAGAAAAATGCTTGTTTTTTGCCCCTTTTTTTCCCCTAATTCCTAAAATTTGGAGGCATTTACCCCAAAAATCAATCCCAGCATTCCCTTTGTGATATGGAACCTTGTGATACAATGTCAGAGAGATCCATACACTTACACACAAGTTATGTCTGAAAGTTACAAAAATGCTTATCTTTGGCCCCTTTTTGGCCCATTATTCCTTAACTGTTGGCACCATAACCCCCAAAATCAATCCCCACCTTTCTTTTGTGATATTGAACCTTATGGTAAAATTTCATTGAGATCCATTCACTTAAACTAAAGTTAGAGTTCGAAAACTAATGTGTCTTCGGACGACGACGACGACGACGACTCCAACGTCATACCAATATACGACCACAAAAAATGTTTTGCGCTCATATAAAAAAGGGATAAAACTTTTAAGAAATTATATAACTATATCATATATACTTTATCCCAAATTATAAAAAAAAAAGGTTTATTTCAAAAAGTTATAAAAAAAATTAAAGATACCTATCTGAATTTAATCTTCTTTTTTTTTACCTACTAATTGAATTCTTTCATTTCACAGCAATGAATCAAACTAACAAATAAACTGGAATGTTGTAAGATCTATATTTAATCTAGTTAGATGGGCTGATTTATACCAGTAAAGACTAAATTTGAAGGTCCAGACTAGTCGAGACAGGTCGAGACTGTTTAAGACTGAGTCAAGACTAGTCAAGACAGGTCGAGACTGGTTGAGACAGGTCGAGACTAGTCGATCCTTGGTCGAGACCATTTCAGACTACACCAAGATCATCAAGTACTGAATCAGACTAATTAAGTAAATTCGAGACCTAGTCCAGTACAATTAAGTACAGTTAAGTACTGTAGAGACTAGTCGAGTAAAATGTGTGCTCGACTTTACTGGTCAAGCACAAAAACTGGTCTTTTCAGACTCGGATCATTTTGAAGTGTATGTTCTTTTAACATATGTGACATATGTGCATTCAGTTGAACATCCGAAATTATATAGTTAGTGTTGTCTACGATGCATGCTAAATTGATGAAAATACAAATTCAGGTTCAATCTATGTTTGCTTCCGTTCAAGAGTGATACGAATCATGTGAATAAATGTAGATGAATACATAATTAAAAAGATAATAGTTAGAAAAAGATGATGTATGTATATGAAGTCAAATGATTTCCGCATTTGTTTTTTTTTTTTTTTTTTTTAATCTTATTTCGATGTAAAGTGTAAATATATCAATTTTATATAATGACAAGAGTCGGCTAGTAGTTTTTTTTTTAATTTTTATAATTATTATCATACACATTGCTCGTTGATTATATCCGTTTGGAGATTATAACAATAGTGAATTACCATATAAATACACGAAGAAATAACTGGCATTCACCTTTTTATTTAATGATTTACATTATATCTTCTGAATTTTTGAAAACAATTATTTTCCAAAAGTTAATGATCAACTTAATTTTGTCTCATTAATTTTAACCTCACCTGTAAAGTATAATCCCTTTCTTTTTTTAATATTTCGTTTGTAAACTACTTCGTTTTTTTAATTTATTAATTCTTTGATAGGGCAAATATTTCATCATTAAGTAAATGTACGGGATATCGAGAATTTCTAACAGAAACAGGACAAGACACAAATATTTTTGAGCAAAATAAGACATGAGTTTTGTCACCAAGTTACCAAAAATGATAAACAGGACATTTTAGGGTAAATATAGATCAATCGATTGGTTAGAAGTTCACAGTTTGTTGGGATGTAAAAGTATGCACCCTTTAAAATTCCTATTCGTCATTCAGACATGTACCTTAGGAAGCACATACAAATACACGCATATATATGATAAGGCGTCTGCGCAATGCTAGGAAGTGTTTTTGTAGAAGTGAGAAGTGTAAAGTACAGGTTACAGCCCCGCTCGGGCAGAGGAATTTGAAGTTAGCAGCCGGTTCGTTATCTGTTATTCGATATTCAATATCCAACCGGCTGCTAGCAGTCCGTTCGATATTCAAATTTTTTAGTTGAAAATAAGAAAAATTAAAATATTCGATAACATTCAAAGCATGATAGTCATAGTTAAAAAGAGTAAACAGATACGTAGGAAATAATTTTAATCGTTTTAACACCCCTTCAAGCGGTAGTAAATATTCGTTGACATCAGATATAAACCCTCAAATATAAAAAAAAAACTATCACTCTAGTAACATTTAAAAAAAAAGAAAGAAATAATTGTGAAAGACAAAAATAAAAGATATTGTCCCTTTTCAGCTAAAAATCGTCAAATATTCAGGTAGAATGACTCAGGGCGATGGCTAAATCTCCATGATCTCTTAATCTTCATAATATGATGCAGATAATAGGTCAATATAAAGATACAAATGACACTAAAAGTAATTTGGGTTAACTTCTTGTGTTCTATGTTTACGGAGGGCTCAAAAAGCTACTTTGATATTCAAAATATATAGTGAAAACCAAGCGAACCCGACTTAAATGACGTCGAGACCCCATGATCTTCGAATGTCCATAAAGTTCAATGATCTTTTAGACTATATATATACAGATCGCATCAAAAGAATTTCCAAGAATAAAGTCATCTTCGATATCTACGGAGAGTTTAAATTGTCTCTGGTAGATTTTCACTATATAATTTGAATATCAAACTGGCACTTTGAACCTCCGTAAACACAGATGACGTAAACTTTACCAAAATAACTTTTGATGCCATTTGTATCGATATATTAACTAACAATATGCATAATATTATGAAGTTTGAGAGATCGGGAAGGTCTAGCCAACACCATGGGCCCTTAATATTGAGTTTTTGACGTATTTTTTTGGAAAGTGACACTTTAAGCTCTCCATAGATATCGAATATGCCATTTTTCTGGGAGTTACTTTTGACAGGATCTGTATATTTACATAGTGTAAAAGATCATAAATTTTATGGACATGGAAAAACTAAGGGGGTGCCACTGTATTTTCAGCGGTCGCTGGTAGGTTTTCACTATATATTTCGTATATTAAACTGGCACTTTGGGCCCTCTGTAAATATAGAATACGAGAACTTTAACTTAACCTTAATTACTTTTGATGACATTTGTATCTATACATTAACTAACTATATGCATAATATTATGAAGATTGCATTAGTGATCATTAAGATCCAGTCAACGCCTAGGGCCTTTAGATCTGTATATATGTTGAATATGAAGTCAATCGAAAGTATCTCTTATTCAGCTTTCCATAGTTGTTTCGTTTAATATTTTCAAATCTACCTAAAGTGGCCGTTTTTTTTTTTCTTTTTTTTTTTTGAAAAATCATCTTTTCAATGTTAATCTTTGATTGCATTTAATTGATAAAAATCTATGTTTCATAAAAATAAATGTTCGATTCACAGAAGGGTTTATATATGAGGACAACGAGAATTTACGAAAACTTACCTATATCTCTGTTTACACATTTTAACTAATACTATCAACATTTAATGCTATTCAAAGTTAAATTTTTATTACTTTCAACTCAGAAAATTGGAATATCGAATAACGAATAACGAACCGGCCGCTAAATTCACATACATCTCGGGTGGAAGTAAAGAATAAGATCTACTATGAAATTGTTAGGTTGATTTTCTTTACACTTTATAAATATTCTAACGCATGGTGTTTCATAAGAAATCCAATGGACATGGTATAATTCACAGTGGTCACTACACAAAAGGAGATATATATATGCCTATATGAATGTAACTTTAACACGCTGAGTGTAATGAAAAAAAAATTGTAATATCTTATATATTCACGCAATATTTGCTAATCAAATTCGCTTCATCATGGGCGAGCAGCTATCCAGGTAAATTCGGATGCTGTTAAGACATTTTTGCAGCTTATCATACATGTCCTTTAAATATATTTTTGCAGGTTATTGTACATTTTATTCAGTGGATCATAACACAATTTCTACTAGTTGAATAGTATGGAGATCGAGATTTAATCCTTTTGATTTTGATTAAACTTCAAAAAGGAGGGACAAACCTGCCTTGTAAATGAGCCCACTCTGATTTAAACAAAAAATCACTGATAAAGAAATTTCTTGATTTCTTACATATTTGTTATTGTTTGGAGGACCTTTATTCAAAAAAACAATTGATATTCCCATAGAATGCAGACAACACCTTGAAAACAATGAAAAGAAGCTAACTTCATACTTCCAATAAAGTAATCACCCTTCAATAAATAATTCAATGTTTGGTAAGTATGTTGAACGCAAATATCTAATTGAACAAGTAATAAGGTATACAATGGATACATATTTGTCTGTCTCATATTGACTTACATCTAGAAATTGACCATATTCGTGTTGTAAACATTATCAATGTGAGAACAGACATATATATATATATATATATAGAGAGAGAGAGAGAGAGAGAGAGAGAGAGAGAGAGAGAGAGAGAGAGAGAGAGAGAGAGAGAGAGAGAGAGAGAGAGAGAGAGAGAAATGATAAGTGGTATGAATGCCAATGAGACGAATATCCAAACGAATTCAATGACGAAGATAAAAGTAGATATAGGTCACCGTAAACCAACGACAACCATGCATTTACACGCTCTTGACGTGGGGCAGACATATAAAGATTGTGTTAAACATGTTCGTAAGCCCTCAACCCCCTAACTGTGTACAGTGGTGTTACAGCACTTAAGAAGAACAAACTGTAAAAATCAGTAACAAATGGCTTTACTCAATAGGCCGGAACGAAGCACAAACAACCCAACTAACATAAAAACAATAGATACACAGTATTGGTATAAGAGTGCTCGCGGTTACTGAAAGCTAGTTCAAAGCCAGTTACAACTTACACATAAATCATGTTTCCCAGACAAAAGTATCAAGCAGTACAATGTCGGACTGAGACGTGAATCCTTAATATTTCATTTGCTTTTTTTCTTTATGATAATTTTGTTATCGTTCTATCAATGGAAAACATAACAATTTTCAAATGTTACTACTGTGATGAGGAGTATGATCAAGCGTATGTTATACTTGGGTCACACATCAATAAAACACCATGATAGTTTTATTTCCATCACTAAGCAGTACTTTAAAATATGAAAATACAGATCTCTATCTCTATTATTTCATATTCCATTCACCATTTACTTTAAAATTTATTGTCTATCGGAAATAGTACAGGGGCGAACTGTTTTTTTTTTGGGGGGGGGAGGGGGGGGGGGGGATGGAGGGGAACTTGTTGGTTCCAGGCCTCTCTTCGTAGAATATTTATGGTATATTGCATTTAACTTCTGTCCCTTCCTTTTCTTAACTTTATTTTTAAAACTGCAGGTTTCGTAACTTTGATATATATATAAATCCCAAACTATTATTTTAAACTGAGAAAAAAGTGTGGCATTAAATGACATTGTGAAAATTATTTATCCCTGGTCTCGGTTCTAAAGTCAGGTTTACAAAAAATCCAGTTATGTCTTATATATAGTAATACTGCAAGATTATGGTTTAATGTTTTCAGAACAGAAAATTGTATTAAACTGAAAAGTTAAATTTGATCAACATAGTCCATTTTAGCTATTGGAAAAATAAAACGATGTATATTATTGCCTTTCGCTAAATTACAGTTACAAACTAGAAAAAGTTCGTTTTTAAACCCAAGATATAATGCCTTCTTTCTTATTCAAATTCTTTTTGAAAAACCAAGACCATTTGTTAAAAAACCGTTAGTTTTAAATGTTGCTCTCAAAAATACACTGAATTATTAATGAACGACAAGAAAACTGTGAGTCGTTTGTGCTTATAACATGTTAAATATTCAGAATAAGATGAAAAGTCATGTAAACCTACCGTGATTAAGCTGATTGGGCAAATAAAAATAACATATAGGATAAAAAGCATGTCAGCTTATCAGCATAAAATATGATTTAAATGTATTTTCTACAAACCAGAATCAAAAGGTAATGATATGCACGTTCTTTGATATCGATGAAATGTAAATAAAGACACCTTTATCTTTTCATTAGATAGCTGAAAAACCGATATGCATTAGTTGATATTATTGATCTAAAAATATATTACATATTGAATGCCAGTATATGCAAGAACCATGTAATTGTGACGAATTTCAAAACATGACTGCAACAACCCAACAGACCCAACCATAATGTTATGAAGATATTCTCATCCTCAGTTAGAAATAGTACTTCTTTTTTTACTGCGTGTCCGATAATTTGAGAAATATCTAGAGGTTAGAATGATATCAAATTACGGAGTAAGCTCCCCTTAATTGCTAATTTCTAGTGCATTTCAACCAACTTATATCTTGAAATACCAGAAAAAAACAATGAAAAGAATGTTATATTCGTGCACAATTATACATTCTGATCTTCAATTAATGTCACTTGAGCGGGTTTTTGTTTGTCATGTTTTCACCAACTTTGTTTCCTGATTCTATAGGCAGTGTGGCACTTAATATGTGCTTCACAAAAACAAACAAAATTATGACGTAATCAGAACCGATTAAAAATAGTTTAAATGACGATGAATTTTTTAAAATGTCCGTAGGTGAATCCTTTAAGCATGAATGAAAGACACACACTCAAAATAAGTCAACATATGAAATCAGGTAACAAAAAACTTGAAATTTATATAGATTAAAGAAACCGTAGGGTATTTGTCAATGAGACTTCAATCTAAAGCCAATTTTAATCATTAATAATGAAAATAATATAATTATTTAAAAAGTAATTCATTTAGATTAAACCAATGATCATATTTCTCTCGGAACATAATATTATTTACATAGTTAAAACAAAATCAATCTCCCAATACATAATGATAGATAATATATATATAACATGTATAATATTAAAGGACTTCTAACAAAAATGTATTAATTCCGTGTTTTATATAAGAACAATCAAACTATCATATAAAAGTCGAGTATTGCCTGATTGTTTGCTATTTCATGGCAAAATTAGATTTGATAAGCATTTCGGTGCAACTTTATGTTTTTACTAAGTAATGATTCGTGGTAAAGTGTTCTTCTATTAACTGAAATACTTCCAGATTCCGTATCTTCCTCAATAGACAGGTTTCGAATACCGTGTTTGTTAAGAATTATTCATGCTAATTATTTTAGAAAACAGTCAATTAAAAATTGCTGAAAAACAGCAATACAATTTTGGAATAAAATAAGCATTGTTAAATAAAATTTGTACATCATGATTCAAGTATTTCCTAATTCTGTTCAGTGACGCTTATGACGAATTAAGATTTTTGATAACATAGTTGATGTGATCAGACCAGGACAGAGTTGTGACAATCTTTAAACGACAAAGAGAGAAAGGTTCCCATTTTAATTTTCAACCCCTTTTAGCATTTTTTAACTTCTGGTTTCCTGCCTTACCGCGAAATCTAAACCTATCTATTTGTATGCATGCTTTAAAGAGAACAAAATTCGCATAGAATAAGTGAACTATACATGACTTTTAAAAACATTTAGTACTTGTATGATTTCCTAGGTCAACGTTGGTTAATTATTTAAAAAATAATTATAAGATATATGAAGGCGTTATTTTGGTCAAACCATACGTGACAAATGATTTTGTTTTAGTTCCCACATTACTAACTTTTTTTTTTCTCTGGAAATTGAATGTTGCAGCGCTACACTGCTTTATCATATACATCATTTTCACTTCTTATTTCTGATATAACAGTTTTTGAATAACCGTCTGTCAATATTGAGTCTGTATGATCATAAACATCGTTATCAAGTTGCAGTTTTCTTCCTCCAAAGTTGGAACTATCGTATGTTGGGTCATTTTCGTTACGAATTCCTGCATGGCTGTCATATAAATTTTCCTTTGATTCTATTTCTCGTTTCGATACACCATTTAATCGATCATATTTTCCGTACGATGTTTCAGCATAAGTTTCGTCAAAATTTTGTAATTTAGAATCCGTTTTTTTAATTTTGTTAACGACTGCATACGTGTTGGTAGAATTGATTGAAGCTAACCCATAGGATTCGTTAGATGTCGGCGTTACACTTGTTCTCACTGCCGGATTTCCTGAATGCTCACAGACTGCTGTTGAGAATTGGAGTCCTTGCTTATCCGTATTAGTCGTTTTGAAAAATCCACATGATCTTAAAATATAACAAGTAAAGTTCTTGTATAATCTGTGAAATAAACAGAAGATACTAATAGTATATTCAAAACTTTAAGTCGAACACAAACATACAATATTATAAATTAAAAGAGAAATATAATAAGAATATAAAGGAACTTGTCGGAAAGTTCACATTATACTGAAAATAGGGAGTGGGCAACAAAAAACACACACAAACACAACTTTCGGTGCACTCATGTTCTCCGGAAAGGAAAGTATTCTATAGCTTCATATCTATTAAAAAAATTGTTTCAATTATGAATTATTCCTTCATATTTTAAAACAAAATTATACGAAATGAGCGAAGTATTACAAAAGTAGTTAAAACACTAAGATAAAAGGAAACGAATAGGCGAAGTTAAAAGGTCTTAAAGACAAGATGATGTTCATTTGCCTATGTCAAGTATAAAAACTCTTCAGTTTTTATCTTTTGTAATCTATCAATGCTATGGTCATATTGTTGTCTTCTTAACCATGAACCTATATTCAAACGTAGCGGACCAGGTGCACATATCAACCGTAGAACGATTAAACATACGTTTACAGTTTCATCTTCCACTGTCAAGAATAATTCAAAACCGCGAATAAATTCAAATGAATAAGTTTTATCTACTATTATTACATGAAATGCATCGTTAGTAATCTGAACTTTAAATACAGAAATGATAGAATAACAATTATTACAGTGACTATAGCATATCTGTGAAGCATTAACATTTCTTAACCTGCATACTTTATTAAGCTGTCAATAGGCTTATCGTTTCCTGCTATGCAAGTATTACCTGCAATGCAAATTCACACTTAGTAAAAAATGTCCTAATCGGGAAAGGACACCATCAACAAAACGGACAAAAATCACTTGATTAATATTTTTTTTCAATTCTGTTGATATTCGAATATCATCAATATCACATTTCGAAAATCATTTAGAGATAAATGAAAGGGTTAATGATGCGCCCATTTCAAGGATAAAACACACAATTAAAGCTCCGAAATACGTAATGATGTGTTCGTACCTACCGATAAATCAGCCAGCAATGTAGCAGAGGTATGTCGTAAATGCTACATCGAAGATCTTCTACATTGAAATGCGTGCTCCACGGAGGGTCAAATAAAAGACCATGCTTAAAGCCTTCTTCTGACACTTAAAGTCCCAACCATATTTGTATGACGTATATACTACATTATAGTTCTTAAGTATGAAAAAGCTCATCACAGACACCAGGATTAGAATTTTGTACGCCAGACGAGCGTTTCGTCTGAAAACGACTCATCAGTTACACTCTATTCAAAAAGGTTGACTTGCCAAATGAAGTATGAAATTATACATTTTCTACATTGAAAGCATTGCGCTTTACAGAGGAACAAATGGTAGATAAGCATATCATCACCTCATCTTTCCTTATGGTCCCTCGCATCGTTTAAAAGTCCATTATATGTAATTGCTACCTCAACTACTCAACATATTCTACTGCTTATCATCTATTCCTTTAACTAATCCCCTTACTACATATATAAAACTTTAAACTGTTATAAAAAAAATTATAGAAAAAATTGAGTGATAAAAAATCTTTGGAATTTTATGTCAAATGATGTGCTAGTGACAGTACTTTCAATTCTGTATGATTTTTTTTCAACTCTCTACATTACACTACCTAGCAATCGTAACAAAAAGAAGGGTTTCTTATTGAATTGAACGGACCTTTGAAACATCTGATTAAAGTTAATTTTTCTACAAGTTTTACAAGACTTTTTTGAAATGAAAATTGTACATGTGCTAAATAAGCGTACTGGTTTTGTGATGAGATTTTTCATTTTTTTTCTTGACAACATGTATGCACGTTTTAGCATGTACATGTTGTTAACTGGTTGCATGTATTCCTATGGAAACTTATTGTGTCGCTTAAATAGCAAACTTTTTTCTATATTCTTATGAATCACAGTTTTTCGCCGACATATGTTACAATCCGTATTAGATCCATTTAATTCAGATTTACTTCATAAGACGTTTTCTATTGGTTAAGTTGTAGCTATCCTTTCGAACATTCTATTTTAAGATACAAACAAAATAATGTGTGCTACAATTTATTTTACGTTTTTCAAAGATTGCCTGGAATGGAAGGATTATCCGCCAAATACACTTTCCCTCAATCAATTTATCACGATTGGAAATAGGCTCAATCGGTAAAATTACAGATCAAACGTTTATTCAGGAATCTTAACATCTAAGACTGAAAAAAACTTATTGCTTGTGAGATAAGACACGTAGTCCTTGGACATTATACAAATTTTTCACTTCAATGCATCACATTATATACATGTAATAATTCTGAACATCCACATAAACAAGGCATAATCGAAAGCAATCCTTATAAAATAATTATCCAAAGAAGAACTATCATTCTTCAATAGGACCAATCGTGTCATAAAGACCAGTAAATTGTTTTTCGTGACATCACGACGAGATTCAATTTGTCTGAACAAAATAAGTGGAGAATGTATACAAAAGGAAATAATTAGATTAAAGTGTCTACATTTATTATATACTACTAATAGTTAACGAGGCCGGGATAAGGTACCGGTATTTGATGTATCAACTTACAAATGTCAAAATTACCAATAATGTATGATTTACTATGGAAAACAAAAATGAATATTCAAAAGTAAATAGGTACGTCATATCCTAGAAAAATATTTACCAAAACAAACTATATACATCGACAAGCTCTGCATGGACGATAAACAATAATGTTTTGGGAAATAAGTGCGACCTGCACCTGGGTCGCAATTCCGAACATTTTGAAATAGGAGAAATCCGTAGCTTTATGGTCCGCAAATAGTAGAACAATATCATAAGTACCTAAGAGCTACGGTTCCGCAGCTAAATAATAATAATATGTTTTGTTTTCTATATTAATAATAAAATTATTCTTAGAATAGTATTAATAACATTGATGATGATGATAATAATGATAATAAATACACTGAGGTCTATTTGGCTTTGTTACAACATATCATATGAAATTATTTTGTCCTGGTTAAAATACATATTTGGTTTTGCTACTCTGATAGGGTTCTTTTCAATTTGCTCTCCAACTTCATATTATTGTGGTTTCAAACATTCAATCTCGAGGGCACCTGATGAAAATTATTCCGGAAACACAAGCGCTGTGCATAGAAATCACATCAGGTTTTGTAGATACATCTTTACTGTACACTTCACATTTATCAATTTTTAGTTTATATTTGAGTTAAAAAAAGGCTAAGTAAGATATATATTAACAGTTAACAAATATACCTTTTTTTTTAAATCTGATATATATAAACATTTAATTATCATAGATGAACTATTAAAACAATCAATAGATACTTACTTTTCATGCAGACAAACCAATTCAGTCTTGATGTACAGCTTTCTTGTGAAATTTGTAAATCTTTAATTTCTGTTACAGATATATTTGCCGATAAGCATCAAACAGAGATCCTGCTATCATTTCCTACGAAAATCATGAATTCCTTTTCAAAGCAATATACATAATATGATAACGCAAGGTAGTAGACAAATATGAAATTTCAAATAAAACATACATAGTTACCTGTTATTTCAAACATAATTCAACAATTTCCGTAATAGAAAAATAAATGTGATTTTCGAGTATTTATTTAAATGACACCAGTAACTAGATTCTTTCAACGCGGTCTAATGTACGGTAACACATTCCATTATCGGAATAACAAGATACAATTGACATTCTCGCATTTAAAGTTCCCTCTGTGTTACAATGTGAAAAAAAAACTGTTTCAAGGATCGTTGCCAAACAAAAATATTAAAAACAACTCAATTCAAATCTGAGAAATATGTATTTGTACGTTTGATCAACTGCAATATTTTTTTGTAGAAATTAAAAATACTAAAACACTTGCAACTGCATTTGAAACCCATAACTAACCGGAAAGTTTAAACATCCGACAGTACAGTACGCTTTACTGACAAGTTAAGTCGTATGTTGTATGAAGGCATGTCATAATTTTGGGTTCGTTTCTGAAAAAATCTTCTCTTTTTTTCATGTCGAAGTAAGATTTGTACAAGTGACCTGGTATATGACTGAATGTCAATTCTATTATTGATGACATACACAATTTTTCGATACATCGTCCGATCAAACAAATATATTACCAAGCACCAATGCACTTATTGAGCTGTAACTTAATATACACAATTATTTTGAAAATTCATAACAATAACTAAATATCTACAGCTTGGAGCCAAACGAACTTCACCATGTTACATATAACATATTCAGAATTTTTTTTTCATGCACTTCATGCTTTGGTCATTAATGTATATGATCACAATAGTTATTGGTAAATATGATTAAGACCACATCTCAAAAACACGATAACAAATTAATTATAAAAAAAAATCATCATTTTACAGAAGTGAGGATGCCTTTCTCAAAGGTATATGTAACTCTCCATAAAATGCTTTTGTATTCAAACTTATAAGTATAATGAGTTTATTATCAACTGAATTAGAACATAGCATTTGGAATAATCCCGTCTCCTTACAACGTTTATGACTATGTTTGATTTTCTTTACCTTCGTGTTGCTCAATCGTATTGTATTGTTTTAATGACTTTCTTTTGACTACGGAAAAGTGTGTCGATTATAGAGTTATGGTCGTTAAATGTCCTGTTGCTATCTTTGTATTGTCCATGATATACATAGGAATCTGTTGTTCAGTGGTTGTCGTTTGTTGATGGGGTTTATAAGTATTTCTCGTTTCTCGTATTTATATTGATTAAACCGTTCGTTTTCTTTTACACTAGTCATTTTGGGGCCCTTTATAGCTTGCTGTTCGGTGTGACCAAAAGCTCTGTGTTGAAGGCCGTACTTTGACCTATAATTGTTTACTTTTTGCAGATTGGGACTTGGATGGAGAGTTGTCTCATTGGCACTCATACCACATCTTTTTATTTCTATATAATACGATTTTTTAAAAATCTTTGAACATAATTGATGCATTCACATAATGTCAATATACAATGTTGACAACATCAATTGATATTTGATTATTACCAGGCGAGTGAGTATCATCCATCGCGGTAATGTGATAATACAAGTCAAAGAAAAATTTCAAATAACAAAAACGTTAAAATTTCACCTCCTGGAATCTCTACTTCTATATTTTCACGGAAAATATTTGTCCATATTCTTTTCCAGAGGGTCCAGTACATACAACCGCTAGAATGCATGAGCAACATTTGTCTATTCTTGCAGTTTTCCAAATGAGTCGAATAAGGCAATCCCCAGTATTCACTAATTGATGAGGCGAGTCCATCTTCTGAAATTTTAAAATTCGAACGATGACACCTCATTCAATCTTTTAATGTAAACATCTCCGAAGAACAATGACAACAAAACTTTTCAAATAAAGTACTCCCAAAGTGCTTTTCGATTTATTTTAAGAAGAAACACTCCATGCTGACCAAGTTATCTTCTAGATTAATAAATACGGGAAAATATATACATTCATATAAATGTAAGATGCATGCATTACATCAATTGGTATTAAATTACATATATTACCAAATAAAGTTAAACAAAATTATACTTGTCAAGAGATTGTACAGTTTTATGATCTCTACGTATTAAAATGTAATTGCTATACAAATAATTCAACACTCATGTCGGGCAGATTGTAATTGATGCACGTTTCTCGAATATGTCTGACGAATTTGTCCGTCGGTACCCTATGATTGAATTGCCAGTTGACTTAAGTTGCATCTATACATTTTTATTATTTCTATTTACTATCAAGCTCCAAATATAACGTTTTGTATTCTAAATAAGTGATTGTACTGAAATTACCTCAGCAGATAAGTCTGCAAATTAACCGAATGATTAAAAATGACCTTATCATTGATTGTCATGTTTCTTTAGTGCTGTTCAGATCAAAATTGATTTACTAACGAATACACACTATGTACCGTTCCTTTATTGAATAAAATGTATGCTTATTATACAAAATGAACTTTCGTTATTTTGAAAATTGCTAATAAATCAATGAATAATATCTAATTGGAAAAACAACCGAGACGTAGTTTCATCGAGAATTGAATAAAGTCAGGAAAACACGAGACTAATCAAAACAACCATGATGTTAAGATAAATTTTAACTGTAATACATGTCCTGTTACCTTAATTATAGACAAAGTTTATATTGCGTATCAATTTTAATGTATGTGTGTATAGATTGTGATATTGTAATATGAAAAAGAAAATAGGTGACAAAAACATTTTAAATTTGTATTCAAAAGATAAACTTTCAATGGCAATTGTATCTTTTCATTACAATTAAAGAAGTAGCTATAAATGATAACATAAATCTTGTGTTGAAGTGAAGCAGATAAATTTTCATGAGAACGTATTCAACATCAAACTGCTTCATTGATGAGTATACTGTTACAACTAAAATACTCATCTTCGATGTGTTCATATTAACCAAATATTGAACTCTGTTATTTCTGATATTTTGTTCAGGTTAAGTTGATTCATTTTTGACATATTTCATCTTTCCTATTGTTAACTTCTCATGTTTCAGCATTTACAAACCATCGGCCGAATTATATGGCGTTTACATATCTTAATTTTTACTTTACGCCAGTGCATGTTGGTTTTATATTCTGTTCATTTACAGGGGCGTACTTCTGACACACAACCATACCAAAAGACTTAAGAACGACTGACAACAACGTTACATAATCTTTCGGTTACCATCAAGAATTGGTTGATCAATTCGATGTGTTTGTGTCACAACCAATTGGTGACATGTTTTTCGATTATGTCCTATAACATTTAGACTAAGTATGATTTTGCATGGCAGTTGGTGTAAAAATAGGTGATCGCACCAAACCTTGCTGATTTTTGAGTTCATGTAATTCATTCAGATTTTGCTTTTACTTCAATCGATTAGCTCTGATATGAACGGACAATGTATGACAACACTTGCAATATACTGTTGCCTCTCATTTTTAAAAGTCGAAACATTTGTATTACATGTAAAACAATAGGTAGGAAATTTCTCCAAGTTACAAAAACTTATCTGTGAATAGCATGTATTGTAAATTATGGCCATTAATCTGTAACACAAGTACAATAATTTCGGTGTGAAACGGTCCTTTTGTTGTCTTATTCGATTAGATTTTCCTTTTATACTCTCAGACGAAGTCATACGAAGGATTAAACATACATTATAGATTTGCCAGATCGTGTAAAATGTGCATTCATGATATTAGGAAAAGCCCCCTTTGGGCTGGAGGCGTTTTCATATTGTTTAATAACTATATTAATATGTAGGACTCTAAACCGCGATGGTTCTCCGAACCGCGATGGTCACGCTATTGTGTTTTTGTTTGACGCTGACGTGCGTTTTTTATCACGCTGAAGAGGCATTGTTACACTAACTTGTTGATATCTAAGCCTAAATGCGATTATGGTAACGCGGAAGTGCGATGGACTACATAAACTATGTCCAATGCTTTCATGTCGATGTAGAATTCAATTTGTTTGATAAAAGCAGATTTTTTTTGTTTTGTAGTTAACAAGGCGCATTTACAATTTTAGTACTACGGGACAAGGTGTGTGATTGGATTTGTCGAGATGGCGAATTTGTTCTTCTACAGCGATTTATGTTTCTTTTAAATTTACTTTAAGGTTCTTTTTACACGTACGATAAAACATGGCTTTTTCTAAATACATTACATTTGGTAAAACAATTCAAACGAGAAAACAAACGGCCTGATTTATGTACAAAATTTTCAATTAACAAAAATACAAGTATGACAAGCAGCAACAAACGACAACCACTGAATTAATAGTTCCGGACTTGGGACAAGCACAAACAGAATGTGGCGGCTCCCTAACCTGGGACAGTGAAGTTATAGTACAACATAAGAACAAACTATGAAATCAGTTGTAAAGGTCTCAACTCATCAGATTGATACAAAACAGAAAACATCTAACAAAAACACAGACCGGATATCTATACATCCCAACGACAAAAAAGACACTAGGTACAGATCTTAGAGTACTCGCAGTTACTGACATATAGTTCAAAGCCAATAATAAATAATTAAAAATCATGCATTTACGACTAAAATATTAATTAATACACATCCAACATGGATTTAGTGTAAAGACGTCATTGACAGACAGAGAAAAACGACCTAATGCGATGCCAAGATTAACCAAGCTCTGTTCTTTACCTGGGAATACATTACATCAAAATTTCGAGGATTGCAACATAATTCCATAATGCAGTCCAAATAATAATTGCATATTGTTATTCTAAACTGTTTCCCAAAATTGATCGCCCTGAAGATCATTTTAAACATTTTATATAAATCAAAAATGTCAAGAAAGGTTTTGATTTTGTGAATATTGCCGGTATTTTAATGATCATTCCGTTAAAGAACAAATTCCTGGCTTTTTTGAACGCCCTCTTATTTGTTATGTTTACTTAAAATCTAATACCCGGAAATATGTGTTTAATTATAGGGAAGTGTGTGAAGATGTTAATAACAGTGGCAATTCACCTACGTCATGAAATTGTAGTAATACAGAATACATTTATGGACCCAGATCCCATGTTGTAACAGGAGATCTCAACATCGTTCATCACCGAAAGTTCAAATCATTCCTCAGTTATTGACCCCCCCCCCCCCATTTTCCCGTCAATTATTAATTGGAATGAGTGTGGTAACATCCTCCACGACTCACTCCGTACTTACTGCTCGAAATGGATAACATGAGAAAAAGCTGACAAAAAATCCTTAGATTCTTTTCATAATTCAGTAATGAACATAGTTGATATACGTATAAAACATTTTAGAGAACATAAAATTGAGAATGAAAATGGGGAATGTGTCAAACAGACAACAACCCGATCATAGAGCAGACAACAGCCCAAGGCCACCAATGGGTCTTCAATGCAGCGAGAAACTCCCGCACCCGGAGGCTTCCTTCAGATGGCCCCTAAACAAATATGTATACTTGTTCAGTGATAATGGACGTCATACTAAACTCCAAATTATACACAAGAAACTAAAATTAAATATGATACAAGACTAACAAAGGCCAGAGGCTCCCGACTTGGGACAGGCGCAAAACTGCATGTTACTCCTAACAACAACCATAATAACCCTATTTCTCGTATCAAACATAAACTAAACGAAATCGCCAAAGAATTTGTTTTTGTCCCGGCTGATACGACTGCTTATAATATCATTAGTGTTTGATGTAAATTTTACATTGAAGTTCTGCAAAAGGAAATCACGAATTCACTCACATTCCAACTAACTCCATTTTCGGAAAATGACATCTGTAACAAACATAAACTTTAAGCTACCTCTTTACAAGCAGAACCAAATACAATGAAAGTTCCAACTTAATACTGGCTTCCGAAGCTGGACAAAACACCTTACAAATAAAGATTTATTTCGTCTTCAGGCCTTTGTTCCACTACTTAATTGTCTATTCTACTTACTAGTACACTTGGTACAATCGAAAACATTACTTTTATAGTGTCAAATATTCGTTGGAAGTACGTACTTGATAAATTGCATGCTTTTATGTTGGTGATTTAGAATCTTTTCAAAG
This sequence comes from Mytilus californianus, assembly GCF_021869535.1. Classification (NCBI taxonomy): domain Eukaryota; kingdom Metazoa; phylum Mollusca; class Bivalvia; order Mytilida; family Mytilidae; genus Mytilus; species Mytilus californianus. The sequence goes on along the minus strand of NW_026262695.1, from coordinate 749,515 downwards.
TACCCTATACACCACTTTGCCTAATAATCAAAATTCACACACTTAATTAAATAAACACTTAAATAGTCGGAATGCAAGGTTTTATGTTCAAACTCTTGTAGGTCATGTTTTAGTAACAACAAACAAAAGAACTATGTCAATTTGAACAGCTTTGATGCGATAACTGACCTTGAATTTTTACTAGATATCATTTTTGTTCGCTATGGAGATTCCGTATATCGTCAAGTTATCGAATTCCAATGGAGACTTACTGTGCACCACTTATTGTGGACCTGTTTCTGTATTGTGATGAATTACAATTTATGACTAAAATCAGCAAAGACCCATCGAAACAACATCTGATACAAAATTTAATAACACTTTTAGATATTTGGACGATATATTAGTTCTCAATAATGACGACTTCTGACTATACACTAAAGAGATTTATCCCACTGAACTGACTTTAAATAAAGCTCATACTAACAATGGGCATTGCCCTTTCCTGGATCTTGATATTTGTATCTTTAACGGGAAGCTAAATACACATATTTACGATAAAAGAGATGATTTTTTATTTCCTATTGTTAATTATCCATTGTTAGATGGTGAAGTTCCCTTGTCACCCTCGCATGGTGTTTATATATCTCAACTTGTTCGATTCGCTCGTGTATGTAACAACGTATTTGATTTTAAGTAAAGAAATCTCTGTTTTACTGAAAAATTATTACACCAGGGTTTTCGATATCACAAACTAGTCAAAACATTTACCGAATTTTATCATTGATAAAAGGGCACCATTCGTAAATATAAATAAACATGCAGACATCTTATACGTTCAGGTATTTCACAGCTATCCTTTTATGGTAATATTCTATACAAAGCAGAAAAATTGCGGCATTCACCTCAAAAGCTAACCAAAACTTTAAACAGACTTATTCACAAGGTATACAGTTATGATATTGTTGTTAGGTCATTAAACATGGCATATTTTGGTATTAATATAAATTCACTCATAGGGTCTTTGCATTGGAAATAAACACAGTTATTCTAAAACCAGTTGTTGGCATGATACGGTTTATGTTCTTCTCATATTCTATGATGGTATGATACTTAACTCCTAATAAGAGGGATTGTGCTTGATTTTCATATGATCAAGACATACTCTTTCAATCAGTTTAATTGAGGTCTGGAGCTGGCATGTCAGTAACTGGTAGTAGTACTTGGTTAATTTATGTATCATTGTCATGTTGCTTAGTTTCTTTTGTTACCTATTCAGACATCGGACTCGGACTTCTTTTGAACTGGGTTTTTATGTGCGTTTTGCTGTGTGTGTTTATTCTACATTGGCTAGAGGTAAAGGGGGAGGGTTGGAATCTCACAAAACATGTTAAACCCCGCTGCATTTTTGCGCCGGTCCCAATTCAGGAGCCTGTGGCCTTTGTTAGTCCTGTATTTTTTTTTTTTTTATTTTTTTTTAGTTTATTTAAATGTTTTAGAATTTAGTGTGACATCCATTTTCACTTAACTAGTATACATTTTGTTAAGGGGCCCGCTGAAGCCCGCCTAAGAGTGCGGGATTTTCCTGCTGTGTTGAAGACCCATTGGTTGCCTTGGGCTGTTTCTACTCTTTCGTCGGGTTGTTGTCTTTTTGAAATATTCCCAAATTTCTATTCTCAATTTTATCGACAGATTGTAGAGCCATGAACGTGCATTTGTTTTTTAAAATAATAAGATTGATTTTAATTTACTGATAACAAAACCAATGTTTATACCAATAATGCAATATTCAAAGATCTAATGACAGTGTTGAATTGGTAACCTTTTATGATAATTTTATCAAAAGTATCGATAAGTTTATCTTAATCTTAGCTAAATTTCCGGGCTCGGTAAACAACATCTTTGTAAAATAATTAATAACTTATTTTTATGCAAATGACTGAAATCTTTAGCTTTTATTCTTATTTAACTCTTGCCAATCCCTTTTGGGAGCCTTTTCACTAGATCCTTTGTTGTGTGGCCATTGGTAAAATTCTAACCAACACGTCACAGTTTTACACATTCTTGCTTATCAACACGATCGATAAACAAGATTTTATTTGGGATTTTATCAATTTTCCCTCCCCATTTTCAACTCCTCTTTTTCTAATTTTTTTTTTTTTTTATTTACTGGGTGAGTTAATTTGTTTGTTATGACATTTTTTGGTTTGTGAACATAACTTTTTCTGACCATTAATGTCGCATGTGCTACTATTAGTGTTTGTTTTGTTTTATATTGACTTTTTTACCCCTTTCTATGCCAAAGTGTTGTATTATGTAAAATGTTTTTATTTTATTCTCATTTGATTTATACATTGCCCATATAATGTCAATAAGGGCTTCTCAAATAGTTCTTACAATTACTTCTTATCAGATTGTTTGTTTCGGTTGTAGGAGGATTGCATAACATATCCTTCCTAATTTATTCAAGAAGCTCCTCTTTGATTTTTTAATTTTTGAGAGTTCCTGTTTACTATAAATCCAGCATAGTAGTAACCAAATGTGAATATTGGTACCTCAATATAATTTACTGGTATCGAATTTCAAAAATATCAAATATGAACATTAAAGTATAAGACACATGTTATCATTCCATATTGGTGCAATCAATGGACCTTTCCTTAAATATTGTCTCAAACACCCCTTTTTGACACAAAATTTTAATGCCTTTTATGATAAATACTGTAAATTCAGAAATTTTTGCCACGTTTTTTTAAATGCGAATAATGCGACTGTGTGAGTATCGCAATGATAAGAACTCGCGTTCTCATATCAATACATATACAATGTATATTTGCGGAATCGCAATAAATAATTTTGCATTGCTGTCCATTTTTGAAAAATCGCCAAAATAAATGCACGCAATACCTTCTGAATTTACAGTATTAGTTTGAAGATGATCACACCATTTTGATTTCCTTTGATCACTTATCAAAGAAGTATTTCTGAAATATATGTAGTTGTTTGAATCATCTTTATATATAGACTGACTAAATGCAGGGTATGTTTAATTAGCCATATTCCATGTGAACTGTCATTCACGTCGACCATGTACAGTTGATAATCTGTCGATGATATGTGGTCACTTTTGATTAAGTTAAAAGCACAAAAACGACATTGTTGGCAAAAAGTAAAATAACAAAAATACTGAACTCCGAGGAAAATTCTAAACGTATACAAATGTCAAAATCAAAAGCCCAAACACACCAAACGAATGGATAACAACTGTCATATTCCTGACTTTGTACAGGCATTTTCTTGTGTAGAAAATGGTAGATTAAACCTGGTTTTATAGCTAGCTAAACCTCTCACTTGTATAACAGTCGCATACAATTCCATTATATTGACAACGATGTGTGAATAAAACAAACAGACATAATAAGTAAAAATATCAAAAATATGAGTACAGCAGTTAACATTGTTTTATAATTTTAATCACTTTAAAAACAAGAATAGTATATTGACACTTATGAAGACTTTAAGTTGTGATTATTGACGATGAAATTTTGCTTAATATGTCCTTTTCATTTGAACTATGACGGATAGTTGTCTCCTTAGAAATCATACTACGGCTACTTATTTTTATATCAATCTCACAGATTTGTTTGCAAATTCTACGAAAATGATCAGCTTTATAGTCACAGTATCCGAACATACTGCCCAATAATCAAATCTGTAAATTCATTATTTGTTATTTCAATTGCAGTACAACTATCAATGATTATAATAGTTGTGACTTCCATGCAATCAATAAATCTGATAGGTTTTCAATTATTGAATAAACAATCATGTATTATTATGCAAATGCATAAACATGCATGATATAATTTGTACACTTCAATCATTATCATCATAAAATAGTAACATACTAACTGCACAAGCCTTGTATACTTTCACTGTTATTCATGCAATGTGTTTCATATAGTTGTGATATATTTCCTCCATTACACATAAAGGTCATACACATCTCTTCATCTTTGCCACTTCTTCGATAATCACCCTTAAAGACTAATAATCAATAAGAACTTTCCAATTCAGATATAGAATTTTTGTTCAAAAAATACACGGAACATGTGTTTGCTTTTTAAATTCCATTGTAGGGATATTGTTTTGAATTAAAGGCAAAAGTAGTTTACCGACGGTCAAATCTCTTTACGGCATTTAGCATAACAAATCATGCTTTAAGTAAACTTTTGGAAAGATGTCAAAAAAGCAGCAAGACCAGGTGAACAGACATTAAATGACATGCGTATGACTGTTTGTTTGTTTATTCCACATAGATTAGATGTATATGAAGGGGTTTTAGTTTCTTTACTCAACATTGGCTAGAGGTAAAAACAGAGGGCTGAGACCTCACAGAACATTTTTAACCACGCCGTATTTTTGCACCTATCCCAATTCAAGAACCTCTAGCCTTCTTAAGTCTTGTGAGGTTTTTTAATTTTGGTTCATTTCTATGTTTCGGAGTTGAGTGTTGCATTCATTTCGTTGAACAGGTAGACATTATCGGTAAGGAGCCAGCTGAAACTCGCCTGCGGCTGCTGGATAATCTCTCTGCGTTGAAGACCTATTCTTGGCCTTTGGATGTTTTCTGCTCTTTGTTAAGGTTGTTTTCTCTTTGATACACCACCCGTTTCATTCCCTATTCTACGTTAAGCGTCCTCTTGTGTATTTGTTATATATCAGTTACTAACTAATCCTTGAAGATATATATAACTTGGAGATGACGAACAACCTATATAGTTGTGTATAATGCTTTTGGTATTTTACTGTGTATGGTGTAATTCTGTTTCATGAAGAGATACACATTTGTTTTACATTACGATGTGCATGATGAGCTCTGACATTCGTATATATATTATCTGGTTTTCATGTACCTAAAGTTGTCTCTGAACAGTCAGAATGATTAGTATTCAAAATGAACAAACAAACAAGTTTCCATACGATCGTTTGATATCGCAATCACAAATACGTAGTTGTATTTGTTTTGTCTAACCTGATTTCAGTTAATTTTAATAAAGACTCACCCTTGTGAACTAATACTGCTTGAGAATCGTTGTATTTTGTGCACTTATCTAAACTTAGCCATGATCTAAAGTTAATATTCTCTTTTAAATGATTTAGACAAATGCATTCTTGCAGATTTTCCTAAAACAATACAATAACATATATCAATTGAAAAGAATACTCCAACGCAGATATTCTTTGTAAAATACGTTGTAAGTGTCAACATAAACAAGTCATTTACTGGTGGAAAGTTCGTTTTCTTTTGCATTTTCGCTACAAATAATATTGATGTGTATTCTATCTAAAAAATGATCGAATATTTTATAATTTACCTCACCATACGATTCTGATGTAGTCAAAATGAATATATATTGTTAAATGACATTTACAGTACCAATTTCATTCCAGAAAATGCACATATCGACAAATAATATTGTCTCTTCAGTGATAAACAAGGCCAACTACCTAGTACAAATGTAAGAGGTCAGATACAACCAAAATGGACCAAAGGTTAGTCCAAATCCAAACTAAAAATCCGAGGTATGCATTAATGCGATACATTTCTAAATTCGAAAGGATTTTGAAAACAATCAAATTATTTTATTTACCTTATAACTAAAATAATTCGTATTATTACATTTCCATAAGCATAATCCGGTTGATGACTCAAAAACTATGTCTCTTTGCTCTGGCAACTGGTAACATCCTACAATAAGATGATTTTAATAAAGTGCATATTACAACGGTCATATTAATTAATTAATAGTGTTGTCATTGCATCTAGCTGGTTTCAATATATTGTTCAGTTACTGACTCATATGCATGAATTTGTGTCCCCATCGGAACTCGTTTTCGGGGGACGTAGAAAACTGGGAGTCCGTTTGTCCGTGCGTCGGTGCATCTATCCGTCTGGATTTGTTTTAGGGCTCTCACATGTACAATTCTTTACAGGTTTTATTAAACTTATATCATAGGTTCATATCAGAAAAGTCTCGGAAAAATTGAAAAATGAGTGAAGATCAACTATTCTTTAATGAATTATGCCCCTTTTTTCGTTGTCTTAGGTACGCACGGAATATTTAAAATTATAATCTAGCATTACTCTATAATTTGGAAGCAACACTATGTGATTAAGTTTGGGAACACTGTTTTATCAATTGTTGTAGGCTGTTGTTAGCTGTTAGCTTCTCTGTTATCAGGTTTTTTGAAAGACTGTTATAAATTGTCAGAATTTAAAATACTGAACTGAAAAAGGAAAACAAAGTCAAAAGTCCGTGTTCTTGTTTTTGAAATATAGGCCATTGAAAATTTGGCGGAAAAAAATGTTCACTAGATTTGTCATTCATTTAACGTTTGCACCTTTTTTCAAATACTATGAAAAAGTAGATTTTGTAAAAATGGCGATTGAATTATATGTTATACAATTATGTGCAAAATCATTTACAAATAAGGAACGTATCTCACTCATGCAAAGCTCTGAATCCTAATCCATTAGGCTATTATTGTTGGTCGTTTTTAGGTTTCATTACCTCTTCAACGTTTGATAAAGAAGTGGGTTTTTTCCGTCCTCGAGCAACAATGAAAATACATTAAATCTCGGAATGCTCTTCGGATGTAGAAAATTTGGTTATATCAATCAGTGGATCAGTGCCTATGAAGATGGACACCTACTTCCAGAGGATACAATTTATCCATTCTTTCAGTACGTCGATACTGATAGGACAATACGGATATTAGTATATTAAAATTGCTGTTATCAATAGGAAAATAAATTTAACAAGTGTATTGATGTCCTTCTAGAGAATCTCTGATTCCTGCATTGTCCTGATCTGTTTTTTTCTGTTCTATTCCATCAGCTATTTGGAATCTGTACATGTATTAGGTTTTTCAATTATAAAATTATATTGCCTTAACCACACGAAACAGTAAAAGTGGTATCGTTTAAAGTCAAATTTTCACAAACATCTGAGACAGGGTGGTAAAGGTCAGTTTTCATTGAATAATTAGGTTCTTGAAATTCAAAAATCTCCGACAAAAAAAAAACAGTATATCAAATTTAACAATTTGACGTCTGAGTCTATTAAACTATCAAGTAGGTTTTTATCGTAGAGAATAGTTTGTGCGATTCAAAAAGCCCAACCTGTTCGCAAGTTTAATATTTTTGTCTGACTCTTATCTTCCATAAGGATCAAGTTTTACGTGAAAATATTTGTTCGGCTTTATATCGCGAAATTAGCAAATGATAAACCTGTCGCAAAAACGTCCCACTTAACAGTACACTGTTTAAAGTATATTATTTAATATTCTTTATTATAACGTCAGTATTAAATTAAAAACATATAAATGGCATATGGAAGTTCGTTGGCTAATTAATAAGTTAACTAACTAATATCTGAATATAGTGAATTGGTTTAAAGAAATTTCTGAAATGGTAGTAACTGATCTCTGTATTATATCATCCTACTGACTTTGAAAATTCAACAACAGGAAGGAAGGTGATCGAGGTAAAAACACAAATTTTGATATTTCTTTACTTTGCCAATAAAATAGTAAAGCGCTTTAGAATTAATGAGATAATTTCACTCAGTTGTTTTTGTGAGGCTTTCTTTAGATTATGGGCTTTTAATGGATTTGAAGGAAAACTGAGTTACATTGTTTGTAATCGTACAATTGATTTGATGACGTTTGTGTGTTTTTCATAAAATGCAGATGCATATTTTAAGCAACGTGTCAAAACAACACCCTAAATTAAGATAGGTTACCACCTGATTCATAGTATCGTATGTCCTTATTTGCGTCTAGTTTTCTTGGCCTTTGGGAAATTCGTCCTTCAAAGTATTCCAAAAAACTATTCTGTGTTGCAGTTTATTTTTTCTTCATAAAATATGTTTCGTGTCTTTGGTATTATGGTAAAACATTTCAGCAAGGTAGAGTTTATATAGTATGAACTATCCAAACATTATTCAACATATCTGACATGTTTTATCAAATTGACGATATAAATTAGTATTTGCAATCAGTTAACCGTATAAAGATATATTAAATGCATACATACCCAAAACTTCCATCCAAGGAGTACGTATTTTGTAAATACCTTTACCTATCCAAAACTGCTTATCAAGTAAAATAGACAGGTTAGTAAGAATCGCCTCATCATGTTCAAGTCCGTCTGTGCCACATTTTGAAGTTGCATTCATCCATGTTAAGCTAATATTGTAATTTTGAACATCTTGACATTGTCCAGTCTTGTCTGTAAGATAAATAAATCAAACAAAATCATTTGGTTTAATGAATTTTAAATAAATAATTTCGTCGAGTTTCTGTATGTTTTACTCGTAAAATGATACAATAGGACGGGCGATATCATTCTATATGTTATACAATTTCAAAATTTATTCAATATTTTAGGTATTTCAGGGCTTAGATTTAATTAATATGTATAAGTAGTATCATTATTGGTAAAAAACCGTATATTGCCCTCCTGATGTCTGTTGATTATTTTGTATTTTTGTCGAATGCTTATTCAGTACAAATACACTCAGTTTCCAAATGTTCAGATTGATATCCTTATATATTCTGCTTTGTACTTCACCAACCCGTTGAGTTGAAGTTGTTGCGCTTGAAAATAATGTTAAAAGTTCTTAATAAAGCATGCCTCCCTTTATATTTGCATTATATGACTTTGCGTCGACCCATACTCCTCTTAGTGTAAGTTTGTAAATTTTATGTTTACCCCATCTTCACTTTAGAGTCCGGAAACATTGCATAAGACTACGAAAGCGGGTAACTATAAAGGTAGTATGCCCAATAAAGTTTATTTCTTATGTTTAGTTATGAAAAGACATAAATAAAGGCAAAGAATAACATGCCACAAATTTCAATGGCAAATGCATGTCCGCCTTTAATTCAAAGTCATTAGAAACCAGTTTCTAGTAATTATATTCTATCAGAAGTAAATGCATGCACATATACTGAACTAAGTCCGTTATACCAGTTTTTTTTACAATTATTACGAATCTATAACATGAAATAGACAAAAAATATTTCATTCTCTGATTGTTGATTTCAAACTACTAGTAATTAACTTTCGAGTTTCGTAACATTGATAGACAACCAACACCAGCACACGGAGCACATGGAAAATAAATAAATTGATAGAACCAAATGATATATATTTGAAATATATTTTTCATGCATTCCTATTTGTTAATTCAACTTTTCCTTAAAGTCATATTGAACTTCAAATTGAAAACAAAGGTTAAATATGTTCTATATACTTCAAGTTTTATGCTATGTACTGCTATTGAATTATTGTTTTACCGTACTCTAACTCTTCGTTATTTTCATGTATACAGTGACCTTAACTGCGAGACATCTCGTTAGAACTTCGGCCACCGATGATCTTCCATCTTTTTGAAAAATAGATGGAAGATCATCAAGTGTAGACATAGAACGATGTTAAATTTGTTGCTTTCTATTCATATGAATGACATAAGGCCTATGAATACTTTGTGTTATATCAGCTATAGTCATGATTTTAATAAAGGACGTTTGAAATATGTTCCCTTGTCCCGTAATATTGTCTTTTACACCTAGAGGATACGCTGTCTGTTGTCATTAAATCCAATACGCTAGGATTTGTTTTTATCTGATTGACCTTGTTGTTTCTGAACTAGAATTCAGTATAGTTTTGATAACGCAGGATGGTTTATATCACAGAACTGTAAACTTGCATCAATCAACACTTACCATATTGTATACTATTTTTATTAAAATTATATGCTAGATTAGGATAGTAAGCAGTAAATTTTGCAACCCAGGATTTAAAAAAGGACAAAAATATTGGTACACAATGACTACAAACTAAAAAATGTTGTCCGTTTCAATTTGGAGTGCTAACATTTTTTTTTTATTCAGATACGGAACCGCCACAAAAATAAGTATTTCATCTCAGAATGGTTCGGATTACAAAATGCACCAATCAACATTGGCCTTATTTGTTGTTTTTATTGGAAAGTATACGTTTTTAATATCAATCCGTAAATTTGTAATTGTATAATTTGTAATTGGATTCTATATTATACCTCTTGTAAATGACAGGATTCTAAATAGGTTTCAATTTGACGTAACTTGAGTTTAAACTTTTTCCCTTGGTCACCATTTTGGATTAAATAGTAGATTTTTTGTTTTTGATTAACAAAGTAGAAATATGCGGTCCAGATCCGTTAAATGATTAATCGTTACGAAGTAATACCACTAGCAAAGCTAGAAAAACAAACGTTTCTTAACAACTAGTTCTTATGTCTAGAAGTCAGTACAAAAAGTTGAATTTGGGTAATTTATTAAGGAATTTGTATATGTACAAATGTAAATCTGCAACATGGAGACAACAGGGAAAAAAAACAAACTCAAATTGTGTCAATCTAGAACCTATATATTGACCAACTATCCTGACTATGACTTCAACTTTTGTTTGCTTTAATTAAGAGTTTCGACTTAACATTTTATATCACAATGACTAGTTTTGTTTCCTCCGAATGGTTTGTATAACAAAATGGTCATCCGCTTCAATCAACACTGGCCATAGTTGTTCTTTATATTGGCAATTGTTTGCCGGTATCGTAAATTAATAAATTTGTTAACATATGGTGGGTTTGTTTAACATAAGATTGATAGCGATGGTTATAAAATATGATTTTCATCAATAAAGAGTGTCAACATCTCCTGTTTTTTTTTCAAATACTAAACAGTCACTAAAAATCAGTAGTTGTATTATCTGTGATTGGCTTGAATGCCATTTGATTAGGGACTTTCCTTTTTGAATTTTCCTCGGAGTTTAGTATTTTTGTGATTTTACTTTTTGTTTGTACTACACAAATATCCGCTCGCCCTATATATAAGTATTACTTATTTTCGTTACACAATAGTGTATGATTTCTAATAATAATATTAATTAATTGTATTGTCAACTAAAACTGTGAATCATAAGGGCTACTTTAATTTGCGTCATTTGGAACAGTTCTATCATTGAAGCGATTCTAAAAATTCAAACGTAAAATCGATTAAGACAGTTCTACCTTAGAGCAGGTTATGACAAGTCTATCATAGGACTGGTACTGACAGATCTACACTACAATAGTTTTGGACTATTCTCAAATACAGCTGATTCTGATAGTTCTACCTTAGAACAGTTCTAGTGTAGGATTTCCATAGAGTAGTTTAGAACAGTTCTGTGACAGACTATTTTAAGAGTCATTTCAAAAGATTATAACTTAACCAAATTGAAATTATTTTCGAAATGTTGTATGCAAATATCCCCAATACAACTATAAAGATAGGAATAAAGTTATTTTTCTTATGAAATTACATCTGTTACAACAATTACCTGACGCCTTTCGTATTTAATTAAATTTGGAAAGAGAACACTATTTTGATCCTTTTTAGAACATGTAAACCCTCTAGGTTCTGAACGATATTGCGCTATCCTAAAATAATACTGCCCTAGGATTCATATCTTAACTTCGATGTTTCCCCGTCTCATAATGAAGTAGAATATTTTTTTAATTGACGTCGGATGTATATGATGTATCAATAATGATGAATATATTCTGTTTTTATACTATACAAAACCATAGGTGGTCCATTGTTATCTACCCAGGGAGGTATAAACAACAAGTAAAATAGCAAAAGTTCCGAACTCCAGGGAAAATTCAAATTTAGAATTCCCTTAACAAATGGCAAAATCAAAAGCTCCAACACATCAAACGAATGGAAAATAACTGTCATGTTACTGCATAATACATGCATTCCCTTTTGTAGAAAACGGTGGATTAAACCTGGTATGATAGCTAGCTATACCTTAAAATGTGTGAGAAAATCAAACAGACATAATAGGTACAAATGTCAAAAATTGGGGTACAGCAGTCAACATTGTGTAATAATCTTCATCACTATAAAACAAACAACAATGTCAACAAAGAAAAACAAAATGGCATATAAACACTCTCTATACAAAACACATAAGCAAACATGAAAGACAAGAATACAAAAAAAGACCATAGCATAATATACTGGTTCTCCGGTAAAGCGATTTTTTTATGACGCTGATTTGTCCCACCGTAACAAAGGAAACTAACGACTTCGAGTTATATACCTGTAGCTTGTTATACTTATATCAGAGATTTTTATATTTCTTTATTATCTATATTTTTATTTTTTATAAAGTTTAGTACTATTGCACTGCGATAGTGATCGTACCGGCCGTCATAATGTTTTCTTCGTAAACCTGTAATTTCCGTTAACGGATAAGAGACCAAAGCAGGACAAAATATTTAACACAACATAGAGTGTGATATAAGTTAAATTTGATTATAAGGTTACCATAAATAATTTTGTTTATAACAATGGTCATTTATTCCAAATTATATCAGTCTTAAAGATAAACAAAGTAGAAAACTGCAGAGATTTGTTAAGCATGTAATCTCCGTGGAATGGTCTATTCCAAACAAACACCAATTTTGAAAATGAATTCTACATCCAACAGATCGATATCGGTGTCAACATTTAATTTTAATACAACTTCTCTCTTCAGATATACGTATTATGTTTTATAAATGACGAAATCATCGAAATGTAACCTCCGTGGGATGTCATCTCCGTTGAAGTGCTTTCTTTCACGTCCGCACTTCTATCGAGTATGGCATGCCAAATAAACATTTTAGATAACTATTACGGATGGCGAGTATATAAATTACAGAACAATAAGTTAAACATACATTGTAATTCCGACGATATAAGAAAACCCATCTAAAAATCTTAATTTATCAATTTTTAAGTGTAACAGAATTGCTTTTTTTCTCAGATCTAGAAAAAAACGATCCGAATGGTTTTATATCAATATTAATGGGAGATGTTCGTTGTTATTCTGCGGTTTACATGTTGTAACGACTATTTTATTAGTTATGTGTGCGTTTCTCTGTGCTGAGTGTTCTTGCGTTTGTGTGTGCTGTATTTCTGTCACGTAGTATTGTCATTTTAGCGATAATTTTTTAACATTGCCATATAAGCAGGAGGTTTGGCTAGCCATAAAACCAGGTTCAACCCACAATTTTTTCTTAAAATGTCCTGTACTAAGTCAGGAATATGGCAGTTGTTTTCAAATAGTTCATTTCTATGTATGTTGGCGATTTTTGTTGCACTTCAGTTTTGCTGTTGTTCCATTGCTCTTATAGTTGATGTGTTTCCCTCGGTTTTAGTTTGTAACCCGGATTTGTTTTCTCTCAATCGATTTATGACTTTTGAATAGCAGCATACTACTGTTGCCTTTTTTTAATGTAAGTAAATAATTTAAACCCGTTTTCAATATTCAAGATATGAAACTTTTATTATAAATAAAAAATTAATACCGAATTTAATAAGATTTAAGAATTATGCAAGTAGTCCTAAACATTGCTCTGCCTAATGTGAGAGAAGCTTTTAAATACTTTCTATCATTAAATATATTAATTTCTTTGTAATAACTTGGATGTCTGGGATAATAAGTAGATAAGATGACATTAGGTATATTTGATCATATTTGGTTTGTGATATGAGGTAATAGTACTGAGAAGCTAAACATTCAGTTTTATAACAGAAACAGTACAATTAGTTAACCGACATTAAGAGAAATCTGGAATCTGATAGAGTAAAAATTCGATCCCCTCAACTAGATTTTATCCTTGATAGCCCAACTGTCCAACAAAATATAAAAAAAAACATTGCCTATCAATCAATGGTTTGGAGAATATTAAACTATATTTAACATTTATTGGACGTGAAAAAAAAGGCTTGTTATACCACCCAACAAATCACAGAAAATGTCATCCGTCCTCGAGCATCAGTCTTCGAGACCTTTCCAATAAATTGTTGTTTTAAATTTTAAAGAATTATGGGTCTTACAAATATGAAACTGAAGACGTAGGAATCATGCCGGTGAAAGAGACGTTTTGATTCTGCAGTTCCTTTTAATTGTTCATTAATAAAATTTGAAATTATAAAGAAACTAAGGTTTCAACCCCATCAGGCAAAGTTGACCTTCGACTGATTGCTCTATTTCTTATGACCTTTTTGGTCAACTGTTTCTGTTCTTGTACATCTTTGGCTTTCAAATAATCGTCTTTGAGCGTAAATAATGAAGATAAATCAAGAATAGTGCTTCGGACTTATGAAATTTATAACTTGTTGTTTTCTGGGTTTTTTTCACTTTTGCAAAGTTTTTGGTTGTCAATGGTTATCTTGGTCTAAACTCTGTCACGAACTGTTTTGTCAGTGTTGTAATAATTTCTGACACAATGCAGGAGAAGGATGTAAGGTTAACTTTGTCTGCAATAGTGGACCAAATGATACGTCAAGATTTTGGAGGAAAATACCGATGCTTACGAATGTATATAATTTGTATGGCTAATATCAATGAACCTGTTCCAATTACGACAAGTTCAACATTTCATTCCAAATTAACTACTGGTCTATTGTCAATTATCAATAATAAATTTGATATGCAGAAAACGGTTTTTTTATTCTGTTAATCGTTTATTTCCGTAATCAATATGTTTTTATATTTTATATTTTGCTGTTTGTCCTTTTGTTTTCTCTCTCTGGTCATGGTGTTGTTTGTTTTTTATTGGATTTTTTTTTAAATATTTTTCAACGACAATGCATGCAACTTCTTATTTTGTGTTTGAAAATTCTTCTCTCCGTCGTGAATATGCATGAAATATTTGCCACTCTACCTTCAGAAAACAACAATCAATCAATGCTATCTCCTCTAAAATTGCAGTACGATAGTGGCTTTAAACATTATTAAATAGTTGATAAAATATTCGTTCAATCATTTGATCAGATATTAACACGTGGGTTATGATGATGATGAAGAGGAGAAAGAGGAGGAGGAGAAGGATGATTTACATTTAGCGGCGAATTATATGCTTATTCGGGTCAAAAGCATGTTAATACGATATTAATATAAATCCTGCTTTGTACAAGACCGACATGAGTCGATTTTTTTAGCGTATAAGTTCACAAGGTAAAAGTCCACAGGAAGATATAGCACTCTAATTTGTGTTGAAGAGATTTAAAAAAAAAAAAAGAGACTTATATAATAATGCAGATATGCATTGGCTGAATATTCCTTAGAAAAACGCACGTTAAAATTTATATGAATCAATAAAGCTAACAAAACACCGTAAAGGAAATGATTTCAAAGGTTTCAGCATTTTTTATATTTAAAATCAGATAATGACGTCAAAAGAAATAAAATGACGTTAAATGTGTTTGTTGACATGTTCTCATGTAATCTGTCTCGATCATTACTAATTAACGGTAGAATATTACATGCTGAAATTTATATGGTGGAGATATTATAGACTATGAGGATGTTCCGTGTTCTATATTTATAAGTTTTGCTGCACTTTATATTTTATCATTTTTTACTCGGACGCTGGGCGCTTTACCGGAGAAGTAGTGAATAACGTAACGGCGGGATGTAGAAGTACCGAGCCAGACAAAAGGATACTACCAAAAATGGACCAAATAGTATTAAAGGTTAACAACATACAAAGACAAAATAAGAACATGAAAACAGAATGTAGATCCAATAAATTTACTTTAAACTGAGTCCAGCAAAGCTTCGATGAAGAACACAATCCATTGACAACTTCTAATGTCAGAATCAAGAATTGATCAATCTTTTCATTTATCATCGATACTTTCAAACGTATTCCCCTTCAGGAGCACCTAATATCACCCTTTTTTTTTTTTGGGGGGGGGTTTGGTTTTTGGTTTTCTATGTTATGTTTTGTGTACTGTTGTGTGTTTGTCGTTTTTAGCCATGGCGTAAATATGTCAGTTTATTTTCGACTTATGAGTTTGAATGCCCCTTTGGTATCTTTCATCCCTCTTTTTCAATTGATTTTTGTAAAAGAATTAACCATTTATTCATTTTCGATTGTATAATATTTGTTTTTCTAATTTTGTTGGTTCATAAATTGCTCAGATTTTCACATCGCAACACAAAAAAAACGAATATCAAATGTTACTTGTTAGATAATGAATGGCGTTAATATCAGGCATCTAAAATTAATCATAATATCATGGCATGCATTTCAAGCTAGGTGATTGCTTTATTAACATTTATCAATACGATTAGGTGCATCTTTGGTTTTATTGTTAAATAAAACAAAATGGCATTTAATGAGTGATAGCCAACTGCTGCGCTTGAAAAATGGAAATTTAATGTTTTAAGGAAATATTAAATTGATATATTTATTCATCTCTACTGAACAAAATGCACTCCATTTGATTTATGACGACTATAAAGATGACGTGGCTGATCGTGATCGATCTGCTAACAATAACATAGTATGCACATGATAACACATGTAATTACCGTATATCGGGTTTTTTTTCGCGTGTGTTTAATTTTCGCTTTGTTCGCGAGATCTTCAGGTGTTTTGTAAACGTTTTATAGATAAAACTGCTAATTATCGAGTTTACATAAAATTTATATGTACACTCATTTAACCCTAAAGGTGAAATTACATTTTTATATAAAATCAGTCTTTTGTGTTGATTGGTAGATCAAAAGAGTGTGTATAATTAATTGAGATACCTGTTTTTCTAATAATTAAATTTGCTTATCATACATGTCATATCTTTTGACAACACAGAAGTCAGTTACATGTTCAAAAATGTTAATTACCGACGTCTATTTATTGTTGTCATAACCCGAACATTTTGCATTTAGTGTAAAAAATTAAATTAAAATAAATCACATTTAAACGAATATTTACACAAATATGCTTTCAAAAAGATATGTTATACTAGCACAAACTTGATTAAAACTTCATTTTTTACCATGCCACAATCGACATGATTTAAACGATTATTTAAAGATCTCCGAATATGTGTATTTTAGTTTGTAGTACAAGTATAAATATATAATCGATTACATGTCAGTCATTTACATTTGTTTTATGTTTTACTTTACTTCTTTAACAATACAATACGGTGTTATTTCGCATGTATTTTCCCATTCAACGAAAATTATACACAGCGAAAATTTAACCTGCCCATTTTGTCATCAAATCGCGAACAACTGATATACGGTATTTGATAAAAGATTAACAGTTATCTGTCAAGTTGTAGATATAATTCATAAAGCTATTACAGAACTAAATTTATTCAAGATAAGGACATAGAGCTACAACTCCCAAAATTCGAATCGATACGCAATCTTAAGACTAACGAACTGGTTTATATAAATATATTTTCAGACATGGTTTAAGGATGCACATTTTTTCACTCTAAGACAAGGAAATGTAGTATGATAGCCAATGACACAACTATCCAACAGAATCCTAATGAAGACGATTTAAGCAACTATAGGTCACCATACGCCTGTAGCAATGAGAAAACCCCGTAAAAGGCCCGACATTACAAAGTATAAAATTTAAATGAAAACCAACGGTCTGATTTTCGACAAAAATAGTTAACCAAAAAAAAATGTACTGGCTCCTGATTTGGAACAAACACACATAGAGTTTTAGTACTTTATGACCTGCATGTATGCTTAATCTCACTGAAGTTATATTCTAATACATTTTTATTGAACTTCGAGAAAAAGCTTATTTCAGGATCTCCCTGCATGTTAAAAGATATTATGAAACAACAAGATGTACAGTCTAACAGATAAGTAAGAACCCCCATCATTTGTCCATTGACAATTTAAGACATCGGAAATTGTTGAGGTTTGGAGATATCTTCAGATCTAAATTTATTACGAATATTCAAATTTAACTGATGTACGTAGACAAAACGTGCGTCTGACGTACCATATATCTTGAGTTTTTACAACCACTTGGTTCGATGCTTCTGCTGGTAGACTGTTCGTTCCCGAGGGTATCACCGGCCTTATAGTAAGCACTTCTGTGTTGACATACAATATCTTGGATATCTTTTTGTAATTATTTCTTATTATAGATTTTTGAATCATTCGTATTTGGTAAAATTTTTAAATCTTCGGTTTTGAATGCTTATCGATTCGTTTATTTGGCCTTCTCATTGTTTTGAATCGAACATAACCAATGAATCTGAGGTAGACGAAACACGCTTATGGCGTTCCAAATATCAAACCTTGTATTTTTATTTTCTATCTGCTGCAATACGAAAAGATTTTTGTACGTTAACGTCATGATCTCTTCCCTTGTTTTTTTCATTATGTTATTGGCGTATACCCTACATCAACTTTGATTCATATACATTGTTCATATATAGCAATGATACGTTTTTGAATTGATATTTGTACAAATTTTGAACAGGATATTATTGAAGTTCAGATAAACTAAAAATCAAATGAGAATTGATTTGTTTGTCATTGATTAATATACTATATCCTTTGTTCATTTATATCTAATTCTGACTTACCTAGCACAAAAAGGGAAATGAAACTCCAAAAACATGTATATTTTGATATCATTGCAAATGAAAATATTCGATAATATCCTGTGAAAAACAGGGAAGTAAAGTAAGTAAGTACTTGGTGATTAGGTTGCATATATACATTAGTTACGTCCCCTTTATGATAAAATAAGGAAGTTTGTATTAAGTAACAATATAATACTTAGATTTTCATAAAACTACAGGTAAGTGAAGTTTAAATTTACGTAAGCCACGTAAAGGTAAAGAAGGCAGTTGTGGTCATTAACTATTACAACTTGGCAAAATTGTGTGTTTATTTTATTCGTCTTTTTTTTTTAATTATGACTGTGATGTGCTTTCTCAATGTATCTTACATAAAAACAAATATACGTTTTATTGATTTGTTATCAATTTGTCATCATAATACCACGACAACATTTGGTTCAAAATAAAACAAGGCGTTTGTTTATTATATATGGGGAAACTTGTATGGGAATTATCAATTGGAAATTGCGTTATTGAATACAACTATGCATTTCATTTCGTTCCGAATTGAGGGATATGACAAAATTCCATCAAGGCCTTGATTTTGAGAATATATTTCTAATATATTCCAGAGCTTTCGAGTCCGATTAAGATTCTCTTGATAAATGGTTGCTGTTTACAAAAAAATGTTGAACCAAGGGTGCCAAATTTAAAATAATCCTGCAAAAGTTTTACAGACGACATCATGATTTGGTTTACCGTTCTGGTATAATCAATCTTTTTCTTTGCAGAACGCGACGTATTATACAATTAGTCAAACACGAGTATCGCCAGTGGGTCAAGTACTGCTCACCGTTCTGGAGCATCTGAGTTTACCATCAAGTTTTAGTGTTGTCCGTGTTGTTTAATCTTTAGTTGTTTGTGGACTGTTGTTTAAATGTTAGTCGTTTTCTTTTTTAGCAAATGTATTTTTGTTTTTTATTGGACTTATGTTTCCCCCATGTTTTAGTCTCCTTTTTAATGTCATGTGTTTTATCGATATTGTAATATTTAATTAGCACAGGACTCATGGTATTTGATCAATTTCGTTTTTAAAAAATCCTTTATAAATACCACAACATACAAATTAAAAAAAAATGAAATGAAAAAAATATGATCTAGAACAACAATTAATAATGCTTTAAAATTTATTCATTTGTCTAGGTTTCACTCTTTATCCTCATCTAATTCGTTCCATTTGTATGCTAAAACTGTCTTGTCCTTCACATGCTTCATTCCGATCTTACTTAATTTTTTGTGTAGTTTGTGTGGTGCGACTTTTACTAAACTCTGATATATCACATGTAATATCCTTTTAGTCTTGCATTCTTTCGTA
The DNA here is from genome assembly GCF_021869535.1 of Mytilus californianus. Taxonomy (NCBI): domain Eukaryota; kingdom Metazoa; phylum Mollusca; class Bivalvia; order Mytilida; family Mytilidae; genus Mytilus; species Mytilus californianus. Next base: position 729,678 of record NW_026262695.1, on the reverse strand, counting down.
TATATTTCCTCTTAATCTGCTTTAACGTTTTTTGTATAGCATTCAGCTGAACATATTGCCCGTACGATGAATCAATATAAGTCTCGTCATCTTTTGTAAACTTTTGGTGCGTTTTTTTCGTCTTATTTCGAGTGTCACTGATGAGTCTTTTAATTTGTAGACGAAACACGCGTCTGGCGTATGAATTTTAAGCCGGTATGCATGATGAGTTTATGTTGCAATAATTAACAGGGAAAACATTCCTATATTTCAAGGGGTAACTGGAAATGTCAATGTGTGGAAGGCCTCAATGTTATTTGAGATCCGTTGCAGAAATAGGATCACCGTTCTGTGTGGTTTTGTCAAGTCTACGTTAGAACATTGTGTCATTAATCAATGTAAGATTTATGTCTTTTAAAATATTAGACAGCTGTATGATTATAATTGTCAAAGCAATAACATTTAACAATAATAATAAAGTAATTATTTGTGTCGATGGAGATTTTAAACATACATACGTAAATTCTATTCATAACGTTTTGTCGAAAATGGAAAAAGTATGTCTTATTATATATTATGGCGACATTATTTCGATTTAGAAAACAAAAAGTAACAATCACAATTGAGGAAATCATATAAATTAAAAAAAAGAGAAAATAAATGCATTGATAGGGTAAGCGTTTTTAGCTATAAATATGGCATGCAGCAACCGCAATTCAAATCAACATTTAGTGAAAATGCAATACCGTTAAAATTACAGATCAAACTACTTACTTGTATCTAAATATCAAATACCACAAACACATGTCGCTAGTGAGCTGAGACATCGCCACATGGTATCGGTCAATCAATTTGTGATTGTAGCGTAGTTTCATTGTTTTCGTTCTTACATATAATGATGTTTGGGCAGTTTTTGTGACAGAAACGCATCCATGTAAATGACCTCTGCACAGTGTGAAAATGCAATAGCGTAACATAATAAATAAGATATGTAAACACTCTACGACGGACAAGGGATAAGTTACTGCTGACAAATGAGAAGTTGACAATTGAAAAAAAAGTCGAATTCATCACGTTTCTAATAGCTAATCGAATGTTAATATCAAGTAAAAAAAAACAAAATATGAAGCAGACCTGCTACTTACGGTTGTATCCTTGATATTAAGTTGACCAGGATAAATAACATTACACAAAATCCATTGAATAATGGATATGAACTGATTGACATTTTAGTCTTAGATACATGATTTTTGTATTTGTTGTTATTGGCTTTGAACTAGCTTTCAGTATGTATAAGAAGCAAGCACTCATTTAAATGTGAATTTTTTAATGACTATTCATCATCAATAGATCTGAAATTGAAATAAAAGAATTTTACAAGATACTGTTTGCGTTTGTCTTTGAAATGGTTCTGTATCCATCCTGCTTTATATGAGTACACCACTGAATTGACCAGTAATGGTGCAAAATTCAAAACCTTCGAATACTGAATGTGTGTCCAAAAAATAAACAACAACCCCCAAAAATAAGACAATGTAATCGATCTTTCAATTTATCATGGACATATATAAAACCACTATACATGCACGCATTTTACTGTGAAGTCTTGATATCTTTAAATAATCATCCATTGAGTATAAACTTCTACTAGAATACATATCAAAATCAGACAATGAACAGTTGATAAATTTTATACAATATCATTACATTGTACATATGTTGTATATTTCAAACATTTCTTTGATGTTATTATTTGAAAGCAGGAAGATAATAACCTTTGTTATCGTTTAAACAAAAACGTCCTTGTGTATTCATATTTTATCGTGATATAAATGTAATACAATAGTGACATATTTTATCATATTGAAATTTTTACAGAATGACTTATAAACGTATCAGTTTTATACTACAACATTTGGTATACCTGATGCAATAGAATCAGTATTTTCACATTGACACCTTTGCCTTAGCACAGTGTTTAAAAATCAAAAAGGGTACATATTTACTTTTAGATATTCATAAGTTCAAATAATTATGATATCTTGAAAGGCTATTTATTTTTTTTACTGTGACGCCTTCCTAATGTCGATAGACAATAGACAATGCGGGTGATGCATAAATGGCAGGACAGGCTTACCATGTGGTAGTGCCCTGTATCGCTTATTTCGCAGTTCATGCGATTCTTTCAGGTTTTTTTTTTTTTTTTCTTTTTTTTTTTTTTGTTACATTAATTTGTGTCTTCATGATCGATTTAAGAAATAAGAGTCTCGGTACACTTCTTTTAGGTTAATTAAACCAAAAATTCCAGTTATTTTAAAAACGTGAAATGTCTGCTCAAAACTATATAATACGTTACATTTAAACCTGATATCTCAACACATTTGTTATCTCAAATCTTATATATCGGACTGGTCAGCTTTAAGATAACGAGAGTAGACTATATCTAATACAAGATATACATCGTTTTTTAATCATCATTTAGATCTAAAATGAAATAGAAATTCAACCATTTTGGGATTCAAGTACCACAATAACTAGGTTAAACTAAATCTACTAAAACTTCACAAGTGTTTTGCACTGTATTTGACATGACCAGAGATATGTTTTTTGTTATTTACATTTCGATTATTTGACCTACGTACGTATTTTCAATCATACTAATAATAACCTATGAAAACAAACGTTTATTGACAAAAGAGTTTTACAATTAACTAAATAACAATTGACGAAAATATTACTTAGTATAACCAGATACAATATTGTGAATTTTCACATTATACACGTACAATTAAAAATGTATGGCAAGTCTCAATTTGATAACTATTTCGCTAAATATAAATAACTATCATAAGTTTGTGACAATAAGATAGCAAACATCCCGTTTGTCGTGTTTTCTAATATATGAAATGTCCATAAATAGCAATTTAAAACAAACATTATGCAGAAGAAGTTGATGTCTCTTGTCCAACCATGTAAATATAAGTTCGCTTAATTATACGAGATGCAGGGACTTAATGAAACAGAATTATGAAACCAACGGAAAGCATCAATATACAAGAAGGAAAAAAAATAAAGGATGCTTTTACACGTTTGTATCGTCCTCACTTTTTTCGTTTACAAGGGATTGTGTAAATTTTGTTTTAAACATCATTTCCATATAAGTATAATTAATGTAACAATACCAATCAGAAATAAAAGCATATGTGGAAATTAAGTTGTCACTGCACATCAATATATTTAACTTCTGTCTGTTAGTTTAGGGTAACTTACCTTGATTTGCCTGTTTAATTTATTCATGAGATTTGAACATCGGTTAACTTCTGTTGCATATATTCGATACGGAATTGAGTATTTTTTGGTGTTTTTACCACCGAATTGTAGTCGAACTATCTAGGACATAAAGAAGCATCAAACAAAACCCTGTAATATAATATCACATTTAATAACAACATATAAAATAATTCTTTTAAAACATGTATCATATCAATCTGATAAGTTACCGTAATTAACCAAGTAACTGTAAAATACGTCACAGTTTAGGAAATAAACAAAAGGTATAATTCAACCTTATCTAATCAAAATATTACTTCATGTGACGTTCGAAACAGAACTTAACTTGTCAAAAGAAACAAAGTAGAAATAAAGTTGCTCATTTAGCAATAACATTATTATATACGAATAAGCCGTTAAAACTATAAACAAAAAGTTTACGAAATATTACAATACCATGATTACTAAAGCCAATAGCGAGAAGCAGATAAGTAATAAAGCTAAACAAAGCAAAATTTCTAAGCAAATAAAATAACAAGCACCTACAAATAAACACTCATTCTTACCTCGTATCAGTTACAAAGGTTATGCCTCAACGTATAACTACATCATATGCATAACTATGTCATAATACCTGTATAACAAATGCTAACATATTGTTACTATGCACATACTTATATAGTACTTAAAATCCATCAATCTGAGACAAAAATGTAAAAAAGACTCAGAAAAGTATTTATCAAGTTACTAGTAACATATTACTCATTTACTCTCGAACTCATTCTGCTCAAATATTCGTCATTCGTTACGTACTTTTACACTTGTTTATATAAGGCTTAAATTATGTAATTCAAATGTAAAATAATAATGTGCCTGTGTTAAAAAATACGTTATCCTTTTAAATAATTTACAACATTCATTCAACAATCACACGATACACATTTTTACTACGGAGTCATGCTAAAATTGGAAGTTACTAGTGTGTGAAATACTGATTAATCCGGTAGCAAAATTACGATGAGAAAAAGATATAGGCAGAATATCTAGAAAAAAGTATGCACACTGACCTGAAATAATGATTGAATTCCTCTAGTACAAATATATGAAATATGAAACAGCAAATACATAAAAGAAAATATATGATACGTGTGTTCGGTTTGAACATCAATCCGGAATTAACTATAGACTTCAATAGAAATAAACCGACAAAAGATATATGACCAATGACATAATAGAAAGTCTACGACCAAATCAAGCGTAAAAAAAATGACCATCAAAATAGAAGAAATGAGTAACAATCAGGACGAAACTATTCATTCGTCAAAGTCTGTGAATATAAAACACAAATGGTACAACTCATAATTACTCACAATCTGGAATTAATCTATTAGAAAATGATAACACAAATATGTTAGGAATAAGATCATCTTTATTTTGAAGTAAATTCAAATGAGAAATTAAATACCTATAACAAAATTATATAAATATTTTTTTAATCATCATTACACACACGCTAGCATAGAAGTTATAGAGATACCTGATTTTCTGCAAAATTGTTAATGTACTTTTTTCCGTGTTTTTTTATTTCACTCATAGCAATTCTACTAATATAGATAACAGAAGAATATTGCTAGTTATCTTGTTCAATCTTGATACATTTCAATAAGACTGTCGCAAAGGATGGCGAAAAAAGGGATATGCAAACAAATAAGTCGATAACAATGCAATGGCAAAAAGCAAAAAAAAAAGTAAGAAAAAAACAACATTACACAAAACACAACAGGAGGTGATTTCATGTGATGTAGAAATGTAAGTATATCATGCACTACATGTTACACCCGTCGTGTTGTTCATGTAAGTACAAGCCGATAATAAGCCTGATTCAGTAGGTCACATTCGAGGAAAACCTTCGCAATTTAGAAAATTAACTGTGGATAGTTTAATAATCAATGGCCTTACCTTCAAAATATGTAATAGTAGTAGCTATTTGTCCGAAAGATTTGATTTTTAATTCGAGGTCTCAATACTCGAGACTGGTACATTATCATAAGTCTATCCGGAATTATGGAATATGAAAAAAAAGCACAAATGTTTTTTGATTTAAATTAGTACGAACTGTGTTTGAATACCTTTATCAGACAAATATCAAAACTTAAACTCTCTTTAGGTGATTGAGACCTCAGTTGATACATATACTCGCTTAGGCTTTCTTCGGTTTTTTTGTTTCGTGTTCCTCAGACATAAATGCATATCTAGCTTTTATCTCAGGTCTCCAAGTATTCCTGGTGAGGGTTTATGAAAACATGATAAACATGTATGTTTCCTTCAAGATTTCGCATACAATTGTCAACGATGACATACATGTACAGAGTTTGAATTTAGAGCACATTAAAATTTTTAATCAAACACATGTACCAATTAATAATATACAATGATATAGTTCTGCATCTCATCAAAGTGTCTTTTTGGATCAAAATTCAAAATACGTCACCTTGGTTTTGGAAAATATTCTGAGTAGATATGCAGAGCGTGAAAGTTATGCCATCATCTAAGATTTATTCATGCCAGCTTTGTTTCCAATCCAAAGACAACGTTAAGAAATGTGGCTTCTAGTTAGATTAATGTCAATTACCATTCCGATATTTATGATGCCTAATCACTTGATATAACGTATCCTAGTATTTTTTAAGACTACCACGATGGCTGTGCTAAACTGTCTGGAGCACATGATACCCCCCGGTGTTTTGGTTGTTTCGTTTTGCTCGGTCTTTAGTTAAGTTTTCTATGTTATATTTTGTTTACTATTGTTTGTCTTTTGATCGTTTTCGTTTTTTGCCATGGCATTGTCAGTTTGATTTCGACTAATGCGTTTGAATATCCGATTGGTACCTCTTGCCTCTATTTTAGAGATGGGCGATACCATATAGTCCATTCTTTTTCTGGAACAACTTCAAAAACATTGATAGATGTAAAATATATATCAATGAGGTGGAAACGTGTAATGCTTGTGTAGAGTGAAGTGAAGTGACCGAACGTCAAAGATTTAATGATAACGTTACTAACATGTAGAGAATTTTTTACTGCATGTCTTTGTATGGATTGTTGTTTGTTGTTTTGTTCATGCTGTTGAATGTTTCCTTTCTTCGAGTAGTGTTTTGTTTTCCTGAGTCATTTGTGGGATGTATGTATTAGTTTTTGATTTGAAGAGATTTATATCGATGATATTAAAATATTATATATGATTTTTATCGATGAATAAAAATTTATAGTTTTATGACATGGATGCAATGGTGGCATACTGTGGATAGAAGAGAGATAAAAACAGTGAACAAAACCCGAATGACAACTTCGGGTCACATATACTCGCAAACAACAAGCAAACAATATGTCAGTTCTAACAAAATAATCAACGATTTAATGTTTTTCCATTGCATTTCTCCCACTCAGCACTCACCTGTCTGACAGGCGAAATTTCTGAGCAATATATTTACTCCTGATATAATATAAACAACTCGAAACCAACAATATGTCCATAAGTACTTACGTTAAAGTAAAGACCGAAAAATAAATATAAAAACATAATTTGGAACGCTGTTGATCCTCACAAGTGACGCTCGAATTGAAACAGTTGGAATTCGAAGTTAAGGAGCAATAAAAACAAAATATTTAAAATAGAATGTGACAAATAATGCTAGAGCCATATATAACTTTATTGGGTAGAAAACCTAAGGGTTTCGAATAATTCTTAAGTATATTAGTTTACAGAAAAAAGACAACAGTGTGTAAAATTTATTTTGAAAAAATGATCAGTAATTTTCGGAAGATTAATAATTCGTGGACAAAATATAGATTATCATTATCTAGACCATTTCATAATTTTTAACTGTAATTATATATTTTTTCTAATTATTTATCGTCTTTTGTTACTTGTAATCACCTACTAGTTTCTTATCTGAAACGGTCCTTGATTTTTTTTACGACGTTGATTACTGAGGGAATTTTGTTAGTGTTATCCTTTTGTAATTCGGAAATCTAATCAGGACAGATAAGATTTGTTTACAGACGTTCAACACCACATATAGTATTTCATTGATAATGTGTTTGTAAGCTGAGTGTTAAGGTGTAATACCACCATTGTTTTTACCCGATAAGTCTTTGTTAAATTTGCACTTTTCAAAAAATTGTGCAGAATTTATCTTTGTTTCAAATAAAGAAATCCTTGGCATGAGTGAAGTTTTATCCTGTTCAGTACTACAGACAAAATTTCACATCATATTTCATTGCATATAAGATAATAACCGTCACTGGACGTTAACCAATTAAATTGTCACCCCAGTTTTCCTGTGTACAAGCTTAAGTAACCATGTAACCTGAAGTTTCCAAATTTTTTTATAGAAACACCAAATCAAATAAGAATGGTGCTTTGAAACACCCAAGATATTTGTTTATGACTCAGAATTTTTTTACTGCAATGAAATTTAGGATCAATTTCCCACAAATGTCAAATTCAAGGGAATTTTTTTATTCGACCCTTTTTCGTATGCAACCGGATGTGACGTACTATGATTTGGTGGTAATACACCTTAATAAGAAATATGTTGAAAGAATGTATTTGTTGAACAAAAGTTTAATTTTATTAAATGCAACACGTAGTTAAGATGCTTTGTCGTATATTCCCATGTTATTGGTGTTATCATGGTTTTTGTATGTCGAATATGAATATTCCCCTTCAACCACTGAAAAAGACTGATCATATACACCGTTACCATCATAGGATTGTCCTTTTCCGAAATCTGAGCTATCATATGTTAGGTCCTCCTCATTTCGCGGTGCACCATGACTGTGATACAAATTTTCTTGTACACTTATTCTTCGAGTTTGTATATCATGTAAATGATCATATTCTCCATACCCTGCATCAATGTATGTCTCGTTTATATTTCCCGATGTCTTTATTTTTTTTACCACTGCATATACTGCTGTACTGTTTCCAGCAAGTCCGTAAGTCTGGTTTGATGTTGGTGTTGTAATTCTTTTCTCTGTTGTACTATTTGAATCTTGGTATACTGTCTTTGAAAATTGCATCTGACTATTTTCTTGTTTATCATGTGTTGATGATTCTTTAAAAATTCCAATTGACCTGTAATCCAATATTACCATTACAAAAGGATATGTATAGAATATGAAAATCTATAAATACAAATACCTAACGGAATATCTATATCTTTCCTCCTTATAAAGTGTATCGAAATTTTGTTAATACTGCTTTTTTAAATTTCCGTATTGTTATATATGATGGGCGGAATTACAATTTATGTACTAACTTTTCTAATACAATTCTCTTCCGCGTGATACATGTGATATATTAATAAAGAACCATTATAAAAAGACGGATATATAGCTTTCCTGACTTTTGCCATTTTTAACTTATAATAGCGACCTAAGTTGTCTTTTATGAACTAAAGGACAATAAAAACGACATCTTTTTATATAACATCAGCGTGAGTAATGTATTTTCTTCTGAAACGATATTGATTACCTTAATTTGCATACAATCAGTGCAGCTAACAAAGCAATTACAGAACAAAATCCCAGTAGTCCACCAATAACTGTACCTATAGATTTTGTATAATTTATAGAATAGATATATGACAAGTGAACATGAATATCAAGCCAGTTAAAACAATTATTTCATACAAATACAAACCTGATAGCTAATGTAGTAGTTATGGGCAATAATAAATACGTGGTAAAAAGTTCAAGGAGTTCACCTGACCGTTGACGGAAATGTTAACAAACAAAGGATGAAATCAAAATAAAAAGTTTTCAATTTCATAACTATTTTTAGTTTTATAACCCAAATCCTATGAACAACCCTCAAGATGAGTGCTACAATCATTAACAGAATAGCTATTTTTTTACCAGAAAACGTTCATCAATAAAAAAAATATGCCAAGTTCAGTTCAAAAAAGCAGTTGGTTTTCAACGATAACCAATTTTATTCTGTTTTCATATAAATCATTTGTTTTTATTCTCCTATCCTTAAATTAATTATCATTGGACTTAATTTCTATTTATCATTAAACAAATGTCTTAACACTTGGTATGTTCGAAAATGATAAGGTACTTCTATTGTTAAGGATAACGTTATAACAAAATAAAATGATAACAAAACTGTCACAAAGATTGTCCATTTCTATTGCGTACTGTCGGGTTACGACAATAATTATTCATGTATCAAATTCAATTGTATTTTGTTTTCAGTTAAAAGTATTATCCTTTCTATAACGTTGAAAATAACCAATATTCTTTTTTGAGTTCAACAAGTTAAACATGACAGTGTTTCTTATACAATAAATGACCCAACAGAGCTCTGTAAAAGTTGGACAGAAATCGTTTTATAATCTCTATCACCAATTGGTTGACTAATGCCATAAGTTTGTGTCAAACTCACTAGCCTCGTTTTTTGCAGTCTTAAATCTCCAGATACCAGTAACGTTGTCCTTGTCTAAAATTTTGCTAATAGTGTACTATTTCCGATTGTGACATTTTGACTAACTCTAGATTCGCATGGCCAGTGATGCTTGCAAATAAGGAGACGCCTTTTCTCGCAATAACTCTTTTTGTGTTCTTTTTTTTTTCTTAATTTTTTACGTCTAATTGTATTTTTGAATACTTGAACATCAGTAAACAACTTTTGCCTCTATTGTTTCTTGATATCTGTACGTAGCAACATGTCAGAGGCATCTGCTTATAGGATGTTCACATGTCCTTGTTGATACAATTTTCAAAATTCTATGGTTTCTTACTAAAATTTTTCTCTTTATGGAGAATTTTTGCTATGAGAAAGTAAATGATCTTTGATATCTTAATGGCTTATATCGAAACTGAATAAATATTTTGGAATTTTACAAAAAAACCATTACCCAGTTGTTGGTACAAAATATGTGTCACAGATGCCCATTGACATCTTGTACTCCGCGTTTCTGCATCAGCGCTCATTTTCGTAATTAAGGGCATATTTAATGAAACTAACAGCAGATATGATATCAGGAAAAACGACATCTGCCACTCATAGAGCAAAAACTGATAACAACTAAAAAGCGCATGATATAAACCCTGTTTGTTTTGGTTTTTTTTTTTTTGGTTTTTTTTAATTCTTAGATTCTTTTGTTTCGTCTTGACTGTTGTAAGTATTTTTGTGTTAGATTATCATTGCCATTGTGTCCTTCGTAAACCTATGACATTGATGATTTTACAATTTTTGATAATACCAATGTTTTACACTGAACCTTATATTGTATATTATATAAGTTTATTTGGAATGGAAATATCAGGTTTTTAATAAAATAATGTTTCTTTCAAGTCTTTTCTCCTTTATATTGCTGCACTCACCGATAATTTTGGAGTTACCTCCCTGTTCGCTATGGCCTTTTTTAAGTTTTGTGTGTTTGCTGTCTTTAGTAAGTCCTGGTGGTGTAAAGGAATGCGTCACGTATGACATTCGTGCTATTATGTTAAAATAGAAAAAAACAAATATTATATTATACTATATTTCAATACCATGAAATATTGTATGTACTATATAAAATTAAGTAAATTTGGTATGATTGCCAATGAGACAACTATCCATGAAAGTTCAAATTAATGGATGTGAGCAATTATGCTTATGCTAGTTTTCTGCTTTCATTAGTATTTGTATATATTATAAATATGTTAACTTTATTTAGTGTGTCATCTTAGGACAACATTTTTTTTTAAATAGTGAAGTATAAAGTGCATTATGTGCAATCTTTATAATTACTTATTTGTAGCTGACCTTGAAAGATCACGTTTATCGTTTTCTTTGTTGTAATTTGTTTTAATAAAATTGAGAATGGAAATGGGGAATGTGTCATAAAGACAACAACCCGACCAAAGAGCAGAAAACAAACCAAGGTCACCAATTGGTCTTCAACACAGCGAGAAAATCCACCACCCGGAGGCGGACTTCAGCCGGCCCCTTAGCGAAAAATGTGTAGTAGTTCAGTGAAAATGGACGTCATAATAAAGCGTTAGTTTTTGTTGCAGTTCAGTGTTTCTGTTGTTTCGTTGTTTTCCTCTTATAGTTGATGTGTTGTCTTTGGTTTTGGTTTGTGACCAGGATTTGTTTTTGTTTAGGCCAGACTTGCGAGAGACACAAAAATGCGGCGGGGTTAAACATGTATTGTGAGATTTTAACCCTCCCCTTTTACCTCTAGCCAATGAAGAGTAAGCAAACACACAGCAATACGCACAGTAAAACTCACTTTAAAAAAGAGTCCGATGTTAGAATAGGTAACAGAGAACCTCAATGAAACTGATTGAAAGATTATGTCTTCATCATATGAAAATCAAGCACATTCCCTCCCGTTAATGGTTTAGTATCATACCATCATAAAATATATGAGAAAACACATAACCCGTATCATGCCAGCAATTGATTTTAGAATGAATGTGTTAATTTCCGATGCAAAGACTCTATGAGTGAATCAATATTATTTCAATAAAATGCCATCTTTAATGACCTGGCAACAGTATTGTAACTATATCCCTTCTGAATAAATCTGTTTTAAGGTTTGGTTAGCTTTTGAGGTGAATGGACATTTGTGTGCTTTGTGCAGAATATTACCACAAAAGATTGGATGTGAAATACCTGAACGTATAAGATGTCTGCATGTTGATTTATCTTCATGAATGATGTCATTGTACCGATGATATAATTTTGAAAATGTTTTGACTAGTTAGTGATATTGGAAACCCTGTTGTAAAATTTTTTCAGTAATATAGAGATCTCTTTCGTTTCGTTAAAGTAAATCAAATTGTTACATACACGAGCAAATCGAACAGTATTAGATTTAAACAACATAAGATGGTGACAAGGGAACGTCTCCATCTAAAAATCGATAATTAACAATAGGAAATGAAAAATCATCTCTTTTATCTTATATTTTGGTATTCAGCTTCCTGTTAAAAATATAAATATCAAGATCCAGGAAAAGGCAGTGGTCATTTTTAGTAATAACTTTATTTCAAGCCAGTTCAGCAGGATAAATCTCTTTAATGCGAATACTGAAGTCGTCATTATTGAGAGCAAATATATCATCCAGATATCTAAAAAGTAAAATAGCAAAAATACCGAACTCCGAGGAAAATTCAAAACGGAAAGTCCCTAATGAAATGGCAAAATCAAAACCTCAAACACATCAAACGAATGGATAACAACTGTCATTTTCCTGACTTGGTAAAGGCTTTTCTTATGTAGAAAATTGTGAATTAAACCTAGTTTTATAGCTAGCTAAACCTCTCACTTGTATGACAGTCGCACAAAACTCCAAAAGTGTTATTGAATTTTTGTATCAGATGTTGTTTCGATGGGTCTGTGCTGATTTTATTCATAAATGTAACTCACAACAATACAGAAACAGAACCGCAATAGGAGGTGCACAGTAAGTCCCAATTGGTATTCCGATAACTTGAAGATATAAGAAATCTCCATAGCGAACAAAATGTTATCTAGTAAAAATTCAAGTGCAGATATCGTATCAAAACAAGTCCAATTGACATACTTTTTTGTTTGTTGTTACTAAAAAAATAACCTAAAAGAGTTTGAACATATATGTTCGCATTCTGACTTTTTAAATGCACATTTGATTAGGTGTGTGAATTTTTCTTAATGAGATTATGAGGTAAACTGGTATATAGGGTAGACAAAATCAAAACTTTGAACAGATTAGAAATCACCAATATGAGCATGCAATTTTTCAAGTGTGTATGTATGATTACAAACGTTGACTTACATGTATGTCTCTTCCGATTTAGTACGCCTATGTTCATGTTTCTTTTATAGACGTGGTAAGTTTACTGAATTTGTATAACACACTTAGTTTGGTGCCGCTTTTCGAAAATACTTATAAGGTCACGTATATGTAAGATAGAATCTGTATATTTGGTAATGGCAAATTGGAGAACGTTTCTCCTTTACTGGTTTTTTCTATATATCCTGATGGTGTTGTTCTGCTGATTCCGTCGTAGATAAAGTATATATTTAGTAAGTTATTTAGTCGCATATCAGATAAAAAAACGTTGAGAACACAAGTACAATAAGGTACGCCAAATGTATTTTCCTTTCTATCACAAATATAGGAATTTATGAAGGAAATATTTCATAAGTGGAAGATACTACTTAGTGTATTTTACATATTCGTGTGAACTACAATCCCGTCCCCTTTTCCCCGAATGTGACCTACCGAATGAGATTCATCACTTTCACGAGGAACACGACGGTGCCACATGTAGAGCAGGATCTGCTTACCCTGCCGGAGCACCTGTGATCACTCGTAGTTGTGAGTAGGGTTCGTGTTGCTCAGACTTTAGTTTTCTATGTTATGTTGTGTGTACTGTTGTTTGTCTGTTTATCTGTTGGTGTTTTTCGTTTTTAGCCATTGTGTTGTCGGTTTTTTTTTCGACTTGTGAATTTGAATTTCCCTTTGGTATCTTTCGCCTCTCCTTTATGATTATAATATTCAAAATGAAAAGTACACTGTGGTTACATATGTTTTTAAATTGATTCCGTTGTTTTCAGCTGGGAATTTTAACTCGCAATAATGTCTTTTACTTATCCCAAATTCAGTATATTGCAAATTTGTAAACTCGTGAATACACAAATATAATCAGAAGTCAAATGACACAAATAAAAAGATTAAACACCTTGATAAATTGCTGAAATATCTTAACATATTGAAATAAAACCGAACTGACCAGTTTTACGAGTACTTCTATTTATATATTTTTGTGTTCGATTCAATGGACTTGGTGATGTGTTCATATCTGTATCTTTGACTTGTGTTACCGTAAACGGTGTTGTTTTACTGTTTGTTGTACTGGTACGGGTCGTTAAAACCAAAAAAAGAGAAGAACAGGATCAAAGGAATTAGAACAGAGAACATGGATACCATAATAAACTGCACCAATTTCTCTTAATTCAAATCGTGCAAGAAGGGAGAAAATAAAAAGGATAGGCGTATTTTGACGAAACATTTTACCGCGAGAGAGGAGATGGACAATCCACAAGTTGCTAAAGATGTTATACAAATGTATAGAAAAGATAGTATAATTTTTAACTTAAACAAGAGGAACATCCGTTTGAATTTTATTCCATTAATATTTAATATAACACCTAAGACCTATTTGAAGGAAGAAACGAGAGCAATCTTAAAATTTTCTGTATAAAGGCTAACAAATAATCACCTCTTTCCAATTCGATTCATCTGATTAAATGCATTATCACTTATTTTAAGTGTACCTAACCTTGTTCTATAGTATCCTTCGTGAGTTCGATGAAACGAGTAATTTTCTTCAATCATTCCATTGTTTTAAGAAATTTTATCTCCATAACCGAAAAGGCAATTTCAAACCAATATGAATTAAAAAACAAATTTCGGACAGTTCACCTTTTTAAGCTATTAACATTGAGTATGAATTACACTACTACATAGTGCCTACTAACTGGTTGATTCTCAATAAGGGAGAAGATCAATTCTCTATTATGTTCTTATTTTTATATTTTCCCTTTTTTATTTAAGATTTTTAACCGCATTACCTGCCCCGGTTGCTTTTACTGTAATGTTTAACATAGTAAAGACAAAAAATACATTATTTTATTATTAAAGTGACTTTTAGGCTAAACGAATTTAATTTAAAATCAAATGAAAGACTATCAAACAGCAAGTTGTGTTATTCTAAGGTATACCTAAAAAGTCAATGTTCATATAAAAAGTAAAATAACTAAATTACCGAGATCCTAGGAAAATTCAAAGCAGAAAGTCCCTTATAAAATGGCAAAATCAAAAGCTTAAACACATCAAACGTACGGAAAACAACTGTCATATTCCTGACTTGGTACGGGCATTTCCTTAAGTAGAAAATGGTCGACCAAACCTGGTTTTATAGCTACATGTGTGAGCAAAACAAACAGATATAATAGGTCAATATGTCAAACACTAGGGTACAGCAGTCTGTTTTATATTCTTGGTCACTATAAAAACAAGCAACTATGTCAACAAAGAAAAGCAAGAGAGCATATAGACGAAGCACATAAGCAAAACTTAAAGACAAAAATACAACAAATTACTAGAGCACAATAACACAATGGCGAGATGTATATAAAAACCGAGCCTCATCAAAAAGATATTACCAAACATGGACTAAACAGTAAAGGTTAAAAATATGCAAAGACATATAAAAAGAACACTATAACACGTAATTAAGATGATAAACAAGTCAGTACCTAGAATCTATATTTCAAGACCATCATGTATTTTTTGTAAAGTTGATATGGAATATTTATTAATAAGGGCTACTTTCGTGCAACAAATGTTTTTGGACCAATTGACGTTTGGTTGTGATAATCCAGACAATGTGCACGAAGCAATCAACTCACAAGTAAAGTAAAGTCATCGCTGACAACAATAACACATTACAACTGAGTATCATAATAATCCTTTCAGTTATTTAACCAGGAATAATGTTAGACAAAAATAAGGTACAAATTGGTAAATGTAATAACGGTTTATATACTCAATATTCTTGAAGGTTCTGACTTTTTCAACACACCAGGAATAAATATATTTCAAAATGAATACATATCAATGCGTCTAGTAAAGGCGAATCCATAGTCATCTATATGTTTTCCCATTTACACAAATTTTGATTGAAAGTGAGTGTTTTTAAAGATCCCTTGTTTGCTAAGAATGACATATGTAACACAAAAAAATGGAGCATTTAATCAGTCATCCAGGTCTAACGAACTCTTTTCTAATAATACAGGTTACATTTTTAAGCCTAGTTTTATCCATCCAATACGATACTGGTTAAATGTTAAAACCATAGTTAAAACAACATAAATATTTACAATTCTTATCAAACACTTGTATCTTTGACAACATTTATGAACGTTTCGGCAATAAAGTTGATCGACAGGTTGTAGGTAGTCCTTTAGGCACCGTTTGTGCCACTTTAATATCAGACTTGTTCCTTTATTGTTATAAATCATAGTTAATGGCCAACTCAGTAAATACACGTCTAAATTCCATTTTACTGATCAATTCAACAACACTTACCGCCATCTTGATGATATATTTTCGTTAAATAAATGCCGAAATTTACCCAAACTAACCTAATTAAGATAAATCTAATGTAAAAAACAATAACTGTCCTTTCCTAGATTTATGTATTTCAATCTCACTCGGGAAATTCTACACACAAAAAATCAATTTTCGTTCCTTTTTGACACCATCTTACGATGTTTATATATCCCAACTCGTTAGATATGCGCGTATTTGAAGTAATATTTGGGATTTCAATGAACACAATTTATGTATGACTGGTAAATTATTGGGGATTTCCCTACCGCCAATTGAAAAAAAAACCTTTCTAGATTCTTTCGAAAATACATAGATTTTGATTAAAAGTTTGGCTGTATATGTATAAAAACGAGATGGCATATCCAAATTTTTACGGTTATGTTGCATACCGAGCCGGTAAATTGAGATACGATCGGGTACACTTATGGATCCTTTCAATAAAATTATTCTGACAGATTACCAATTCAAAACTGTAATTATATCTTTGAATACTGTTTTTATCGGTACATATATATTGATTTTGTTATGAATAATTTGAAACCCAACTATATATTACTGTTATTTGCACATTCACGGTCCTAAAATTTGTCGATACTATATTTTGGCATTGCTTAAGGTTATGGTTTTCTCGGACAAATCATGTCGGTATCTCATTTGAAATAAAAGTACATCGTATTTATAATTATAATACAGAACAAATGACATGGATAGTAAAAACGAGACGGATGATACCAAAAGGCACATTAAAAACTCTTAAATCAAAGAGAAACTAACAAGCCATGTTAAAAATTTCAGGACTTAAAACTGAGCAACAGGATCAATACCAACTACCGGAGGTGATCTCGGATGTTCCGAAAGTTGAAAACTGATCCGACTACACACGTGTCACTCGTCAAGTTGTCCGTGGTTAATACAAATTCGGTGATGTCACAATCGCGTAAAAAGAACCGAGATTATGCTTTCTACAATTGTAATAAATCGGTCAAACAACTCGTGGTGGCGTCCGTAAACATTTGAAAGTGGTGGATTGCACGCTTAGTATATTCTTGTGTTTTTTTAAACCTGTGACGATTTAATTTTTCAGTTACACAAAGTGGAACCAATTTATATATCCCGAAGTTTCCTTTCAGTAAAACAGTTAAATGATGGACACTTTCTTAACCTCATTTCAAGATCACATTGTACAAAGTTTTGTACATGTGGAAAAATATACGATTTGCATTCGAATCGGTTTTTGGAAGCTTGTCAACACCGATTTTGTGAATTCGAACACTGCACGTGGCAGGTATGCTAGATTCCAAAGACAAAACTTACGAAAAACAAAATAGTAAATAGTGCTGAAAATTGCGATTAACACCAATAAATCATGCATTCCTGGAATTATTGTTTTTCAATACACCTGGCCGTACATTTTGTTTATTTCACATCTTCTCATGTTTTGGCCTTTCAAAGTGCATTGTTGAAGGCCATGATGTGATTTAAAGTTTTATCATCCACGTATTTGGATTCGAATGATAAATTGTCTCTTCAGAAATCACACCATATATCCTTTTCTTTTATACAAAAGAAATCGAAATGTGTGATTTTTCAATTCTGACACTTTAGATTATATCCAATATAATTTTGACCTAATACGTATCATGTCAATGCAACCTTATTGACAAAGATAGCCTATCATGAGATGAGGTTGTACCAGACGATTTTGGAAATGTCATCAAGGATTTGAATGGAACATACACAGCACTGGGCGTCGTCAAAGATCCAGTCTCAGCTGTAACGTGTCCAACATTTTAAATTATGCGTATAACTATACACAGTGTTATCATAGATATATTTTTTAAACAATGCGTATTATTATAATTAATTCCGTGGTATTGATGTGTTTAACGTGTTGGGGAAATCATTACCTTCCAAGATTTCTATTAAATGTATGACAAACAAAACGATCCTTTTTACCCGTTTGATAGAAAAAAATATTTGAATCACAGTACACCAGATGCACGTCTTATCTTATCTTATACGCAAGACTCTTCAGTGGCGCTCGGATTGAAAGAGCTGATGGACCAAACCAATAACATAGTTAAAGAGCATTGCTAAGTCTTGTAGAATTACTGACTACCACGTTGGTGTAAACCTCGGGAATGAAACGTCCATCAGCAGTGGGATCGATTCTGTAGTGGTTGATTACAGTATTTACATTTTCATAGATAATTAAGAGCTTTTTTAAACTTTTACCTGGCATGTAAACTCACCGAAATATCTAATTTGGATAAGAATTTGGCTAATCAGTTATATGATTTCACAGTTAAAGTACGAGATGAGCCCTAAGGTAAATTCAAAATGTGTTTTAGAATTTGTTTAACTCGTTTGATCTACACATGGGTTTTTTTTAAACATGTGTGTATTTGGTTAATGTTTTGTAATAAATCAGGCCGCTGGTTTTCTCGTTTATATAGTTTCACATTGTCTCATGTTTGGGCCTTTTAAAGCTGACTATATGGTATATGCTTTGATAACGTTTGAAGGCAACACAGTGATCCAAAATTGATTACATTCACATCATTTTGACTATATTGGATAGATGAATTATTTGCACTCACATCATACATCTTTACTTTCATACAGGAAGTTATACAAGTGTGTCATGGTCAAATAAACTTACTTACATTTTTTGAGACAGAACTTTAAATAGTATTTATATTTTCGTGAAAGTCTATTCCATTAGGCTATGTCTATTTCCTCAGCCAAACCATAACGAAGTATCAATTGTATTTTTTAACAATATCCATTTTTCGGTTTAATAATTTGACAATTAGTTTTCCAAAAATATCACAATTTTACAAAATTTCTCGATGCCAGTGAGTTAACCGACAAAAGATATCGTTGAGAAAGATGCTCTCTTATATTACAATTCCGACACTTCAAATACTAGCAAGTATCCTGTTAACATAGTATGCAATATTTCGTCAATGGAATCTAATTGATAACAATAACCTACCTGGTGATGAGGTTGTACCGGACGATTTTGGAAATGTCATCAAGGATTTGGATGTCAAATATACAGCACTTGGCGCCGTGGAAGATTGGGCTTCAGCTGTAACGGGTTCAACATTTAAGTTACACTTTTAAGCTTTTAAATGCAGAAAACATTTAACATTGTTATTATATAAATAGCTATAAAACAATCCATATCATTATGATTAAATATGTGGTTTTGTGGTGGTTTTGTGGTGGTTTAATGTGCAGGGAAATCATTTGCTTCCAAGATCTTTATCAAATGTATGACAAACAAACTTGTTTTTCTCGTTTGATACAATTATTTTTAAAATACGATACACAGACGCATATATCTGATGCGTGAGAATTAATATTGCAACGAAGTTCAGTTACAAGCTTCATAGAAATAAAGCAATAACTAAGTTAAAGAGAATCGATAATTCCTGTCAAAGAAGAATTGCTGACTTCTTAACTTCCATCATCAGAGGAATCGATCATGTAGGGGTTAATTACAGTATTCATAAATATCATATATAGTTAAGAAATATTTAAAAATTTTCCCTTGCATGATCTCATAAGGAAAATATTTAATTTTGGTCAACTAAGAAGTGGCCAAACTACCAAACTGATGAACATGCGTTTGTTGATTACAGTATTCACAACTACCACATACTTTGAAGAATCGTCTTCAATTTTACTTGGCATGTTTACTAAACAAAAATATTTAATTTGGGTCGAAATCAAATGGTATTCAATGTAATCAATTCATACAACACTGCTTTTGATTAAAACAACTTATGGCGCCATTAGTATACATCATAAGATACCGTTCTTTTGTAATGACTTCACAATCAAATAATAAGATGAGCCTTAAAGTATCACTATCCAAATAATTTCTGTTCCTGGTAAATTAAAAAGGCGTGCAGTTTTAAACGTAACATTTGAATATTTTTTCCAGTAATTTATCATTTCAGATTCCCACATTTTTACTTTTTATCAACTCAAAATATCAAGTATTATGTTTGGTATTTGATTTAAAATTTTCAATGACAAAATTAGTAAACAGGAAAACAATCTGGAATGTAGCTCACTTATTTTCTTGGAAGTGGAATGTATTTTATTAAAAGACAGTCAGTTATGATTGTAAATAACAAACGTTGACAATACACAAGTAACTTCCGGATGTAAGTTAATTTCTTCAAATGTGATATTTATATTGATTTTTCAAAAACGTTAGGACATGATACGATAATGGCACAGTTTGGGAATATCTAATATAATAATTTGTAATTTATGTTCAATTACTTATGTTTTGTATAAGCAGACATGCTGATATTAGACTGTTACTGTAACATTGCTGAATTTAAGAAGGGTTCTCACTAAATGATAAAGTGATTGTTTTTGTGTGCCTTCATGCTGACTCGATATTGTTTGCTATCGTGACACATAAACTTAACTTTTCTATTATTCACTTATAATTGTAAGTCCATATTATCAAGAATGAATCAAACGGGTTTGTTTTACTGGTCCATTTTAAATTAATATGACCTTGCAATGTTCGTGTAAGTTGCAGTTACTCTCTGTTTCTATAGCAAAACAAGACATGGCAATGAGATACGGAATGTAGTTATTAGCTACAACAGCATCCTATATAGACATAACATAAATATATATTTAATGGGGAACAATATTAATCAACAATAAAGTGTTCTTATTGAAAATGGATTTATATGTGTTCTTCATTCATTTTTATAAAACGAAAATCATTGTCTAAAACAATGTTTAAAATTTACCTTTCCTACACAAAAACCAATTTAAGCCAATACTGCAGTTCATTTCTGTTGTATTGAGGCTCAATGTACCATTAAAATCCATTAGTTGACCCGCTATACATCTAAGTGGAGTTTCGTTCCCACCTTCAACTAGAAAAGAAGATACACATAAATGACAACAATTTAAATGATAATATATATTCCTAGGTCGTACATACTTCGCCAGTAACCTTTAAATTGTGCTTACTAAAATCCGTGACAAGAGACTGAAACAAGTTGATGAGTTTTTTTAATAGGAGTTGTATTTACATTATGACCGTATTCAACAATATTCCAAAGAGACCAGAATCACAGAAATCATCGAAGATTGACAGATCATTTATTAAAAAGTGTTGCGGACGTAAAAATGCAAATGCTAATTCTTTTTTGAGAATGGTGTTCAAAGTATATAAATTGATAGTTATAACTTTCACTTGGAGTGTATTGGACTGCCAATATATCGCTTTAGAAACACGTAAACATTTTGTTGTGAAATATCATAATACTTGTAATACATGAGTTATACTCTTAAACGCAACAATAACGTTTATGTGCAGAATTGTTCCGGTTAAACGAGACACAAGAGACCAAGTGACACAGAAAATACCAGCTATAAGTAACCGTACGACCTTCAACAATGATTTAAACCGTATTATATAGTGAGCTGGTATAGGTCACCGTACGGCCTTCAACAATGAGTAAACCCATACCACATAGTCAGCTATTTAAATAAATCTAACAAAGACGCCAACAATACAATGAGCTGTAGTTCATAGTAATATTGACAATGACTCGGATAAAAAGTTTTTGTTTTTGATAGTGCATACCATGTATAGCACACACCTTATCGATAAGGTACAAAATTAGTAAAAGATAAATGCAAGGGTAAAACTAATGGAAACAGCAATGTGAAAAAATCTTTTGCGTCCGAATGGCTCCTCATGACCCACCTACCCAAAATCAAAAACCTGATATCTGGATACATGAATACTGAGTCACGTAAAAAGTCATACAACCAAAAGAAACACAATAGCACGACGAAGAAAAAAAAGGGCTGAAAGGCAAAGGAAAAGACACAACTTCAGCACCGAGAATCTATAACTATAAGACCATTTATTGTGTATTAGACATTGAATATTTATCTTGTAGGTCTTTTTAGTCTCCAGTGAACTTTTTGAGAAAAAAGATGAGACGTTCTTTAATAAAACCCTTCTCATCATTTTTTTGCTCAGACAAGTTGTTATTGATCTAATAGATATGTTAAAATGTGCGCTTGTTTGGACAGCTTTAAAACAGTATATAAAAAGCCAAAGTCTCCATTGAAAAAGACAAACAACCCAATGTGTATGGTGTTCTGTGATACAGATGTTCCTAAACGGTCAATCGTTAATCCTATTGGAACCAACTGTACTCCTCTTCTTCCCGATTTTTCTTTGAAGTATATAACACAGACTTCATACAAACGCTTCTTAACAAGTATGAAACAAAACTAATATTATCCTTTAACTTTACCTTTCACTATTAAGATGATCTCCTTTCATTAGATAATTAAAAGTTTGGTGACCATTTTGAACTCATCTATCATGTCTATCTCATAGAACTTAAAATGAAGGATATAACAGATTCAGTTTTGTCTGCATCATATCTTAACTTATATATATAAATTAACCATGTGTGTCGTCACGACATATAGAGATGATTTCAGCTTCCAAATTTTGAACTTTCCATTTCTAATGAAGTAACATTTCAGCAGAGCCTGTGTATTGAATACATATGTATATCCTAGCTGACACAATATTCCCGAGCTTATGTTCCTATCAAAATTTGTTAGACAGCCGATGTTTAAAATTAATCTATTAACACAAGAATTCCAAGTGCTATCGTTGTATTAAGGTCGATTCACTGTATACCGCCATCTTGGATTGTACAATAGCAGTACACAATCGGTCTAGTTCTTAGCCTACATCTTCAAACTTTGAGACAGATTTGCAATTTATGTTTAAGACTGCTTATTTGTTTAAAGAAAAATATGGGATTCCTTGCTTAATCCAAAATGTTTAAACAAAACCAAATATTTATGTTTTCAGAATCAATTTTTCAACTAGGCCACTTAATGAGTGATAACTTTTATAGTAAAAATTGTATACTGGAATGACAGTGAAATTTTCATTTTTTGCTTGTTACAAGAAAACAAGTTCGGTGACACCATTTTTTTCTTTTTATTTTCTTAAAGCATACTATAAAACCTATCTTCTCATATTTTATTTCAAAATTTTATCTAAAAGATTTCTTTTTATTTACAAAAATATGTTTTATCATGAACAATATATACAATTTTTTGCAATTTTGCACGACTTGTAGCATGAAAAATAGCACGGTGACCCATACTTTTTATTATATTTTTGAAAAAAAAATATTGAAAAATCTTCATTTTGGCAAAGTATAAAAACATTCTATCTGAGGAAATTTATATCGATGATCCACCTAAACACTTCATAGATTTAAAGGAAGCCATCGCGATTCGGTTGACCGTTATGTTATATCTGTTTCTCCAATTGTCGCAGTCATAATACCATCATATGGCCTCGAATGTAACATCAACGAGTTTTTAGTTTCAAGAGCAACACGGATGATGCCGTATATTAATCATGATGATGATGCTTACCCTTCTAAAATACCGTATATCACCCCGGTATTTTGCGGGTTTGTGTTGCTCCGTTTATAGTTTTTCTATGTTGCGCTTTGTAGACTGTTGTTTTTCTTCATGTCATGTTTTGTTTCTTTTGTCATGGTGTTGTCAGTTTATTTTTAAGTTAAAAGTTTTGAATATCCATTTAAAAAATTCTGATTCTTTTCTAAAAGTTATATCGTCCGTAAAACTTTCTAAGAGATAGCAGGAAGAAAAAAAAAGATGTGTCATTGATTTTTTTAAAGATTTCAATGTTATACTTTATCATTTTGATATAATCGCCCATAAGCTAATGAAACTTTTAACATAAGTATGCAGATTCCTCAAATAACAAGCACATCATGATATAACAAAAGACAAACATCGATTAAGTTTCCACTCAAAATGAAAGAAGTGTCCCTAACAAAATAAAATTGGATTGTTCTTTCATCATTAAACATCTGAAATTCTTTAACTATTGAAACAATGCATTTCCACAAAATTTTATTTTTAAGATTTTCCGAACAGTTTTCACGTTTAACGGTAGATTTGTACTTAGTGTCTTATAGGAACTTCATACAGGAACTTCTTGGGAAGAAAGATAAGAAGTTAGCAGTATCCTTTAACTTTACTTTCCGCTATAAAGATGATGTTCTTTCACTACCTAATTCAAAATTTGGTGATATCTGTCTCATCGAACTTAAGATACAACAGATACAGTTAAGTCAGCCTCATATCTTGCAGATATCACATCTAGAAATTGATAATAAGGGTCGGTTGAAAACAAAACTTTACGACAAATGAGATGATTTCAGCTTCCAAATTGTGACCTTTCCATTTCTCTGTAGCAACATTCCAGCAGCGCCTGTATACGAGGAGTATATATCTCTCAGTTGATACGATATTCCAGGGCTTGTATTTCCTATCATGATTTCCTTCATAGAGGATTGCTGCTCATAAGGAAGCTTTTAAACCAAGAGTTCCAAGTGGTGAAGTTGAAATCATCCCTCCGTATGTTTTACGGACGCCATCACGAGTTGGTTGACTGTTATGTAATATCAGTTTCACAGATGATAACAATAGCAACACGTCAAGTGAAACAGGTGGAGCTGGATCTGCTTACCCTTCCGGTGCACATAAGATCATCCCCGTTTTTGGTGGGGTTTGTGTTGCTCAGTCTTGAGTTTTCTTTGTTGTGTTTTGTAAACTTTTGTTTGTTTGTATTTTGTTTGTATTTTTATTTAGCCATGGCGTTGTCAGTTTATTCTCGACTTATGAGTTTGAATGTCCCTCTGGTATCTTTTGCCACTCTCTTATAATCATGACACATGTAGTTGAAGAAGTGGTATCGGTTGTAGTAGTTAACAGTTTTAATGATAGAGTTTTGAACATAAAAGTGTTATAACTTGTATTCTAATACGACAACCTGTATATCGCCAACCAGTATAATCACAGAATATCTACTTTTAGCGCAAACGCAGTAATACACAAAAATTGCTGTTCCGCGTTAGATCTACTTTATCTATACGGTTTCAGTTATAGTTTTATTTTTAAATTTCATTAAACGAAAATTCTATGAAATAATGTTGTCGTCTTTGGCAACTAAACAAGGTGACGTCATATGTATGCTTCAGGCGTCAAATGTTAACACCGACAGTTTTCCGGTTTCTTGTACGCCTCAGAATGTAATAAAATTGAATAAATAGAAAAAATTTAGGTGAGAAATGCGAGTTTTTCAATTTGTTATTGAATAAGATTAATTTTGTTAATGTTATGATACGTTCGGTTAAAACAGAACAGCCAAAACAGTGTCGTGTGTATAGGGATTTTACGGTTGACAACATTTCTGTATTTGTCCTACTAGAATCGATATAATTCATAGCAGCCGTAGATTTGTTTTATTTAAGCAGGAGTTGGGACAAGATACTCGAACATAAATGACAAACATATGGTTAAATTAAAACTAATGTACGACTGCCATGAATACTTTCTTAAATAGCTGATAGAGTAAAAACGTAGTATATGTAATGATTGTAAAATTGAAATTAGCTGTAGTAGTAGATGCATCAGTTTTAGAATATATGTTATTAGGAGAAGGTGTTGTACTTATTAAAAAGTAGTAATATTGATTCAGGTAGAACGCAATTGACATGAAAGTCAGTTTTGAAGTATAAGGAGCAGTATGGAGTTGGTGGTGTTGTTAGTAGCAGAAGAAGTTTCAAAAAAATAAATAGAAAAAAAAGATGGTGAAGGCCACACTTGCAGTTTTTTAGTAATGTAGAACTTGAAGTGATATTATTAGTTGCTGTTGTAGTAAAAATGGAAGTAAAAGTAACTATAGTACTGTAGCAGAAGTTAACAGTTTTCATAGGAATAAGTTTCTATTCCCCTATATTTGATTGTTTTTTTTGTTTTTTTTTTTTATATAAGATGATTTTCTAATCATTTTGCAGTAAACACCTATACTGGATGTGCGTAGAAAAAAAATGTATACCTTTAGTAAGTTCACTCTCATAGACTTTACGGAAAACATTTGTCCACGATAAAATTCCTTGATTTATATGTTTTTCTGTTTCGCAGTATGTTGAAGGTGGTAAAAGCAGCTGATATTTTAACCTGCACGAATTCAGGTTTTCTATAAACGTCTTCTCCCATGGGGGTGTACCTGTGTCTTCATTAACTGCAATAGTAATGATATTTGAATAATGTGTGTTCTTTTCTGATTATATTACTTAAAAGTCGGAATAGTTCAATCAAACATATAATATTAACACAATTTGAATCAAAGATACATAACTATTTTGACATTTGGAACTTAAATTAAAAAAAAATTCATCTAAAATTCAGTGAATTTTAATTATAACATGGATGATTCAACATGTTCAACCTATTATAACTGGTCAATAGCGAAAAGATATAAAAACAAATCGAAACAGAACATATTACACCATGAGCGTACAAAATATAAACGCAATATCATGATCCATATTATACAAAGCAATAGTTTTTGTTTAGACGTTAAACACTATATGGTTTTTTTTACCGAGATTTATTTGGTTGCCGGTTGACATTTGAAGTTCTCTGCGATAAGTATGATGATGCATGATCACCTGTACTTACGCCGTTTCTATTTTTTTACAACAGTAACAGAACAGAAGGCAATAATGGATTAGAAACTGCTGATCTCCAGCGCACCTGTGTTTGTATGTTGTGTTCGTGGTGCTTAGTCTTTAATGTTCTGTATAGTATTGTAAATAGTGGTACTGTCATGGTTTATTCCAGACTTTTCTTAAATTGTTCGTCAATAAAATAAGGCTTCAACTCCCTCAGGCAAAGTTGACCTTCGATGTATTTGGCTATTATTTTTAGGTCTTGTTTGATCTTATAACTCTTAATCATCCTTTGCTTTCAATTATTCGGTTTTGAGAGTCCTGATAAAGATAAACAGAACAGCGCTTCGGATGTTTATAAGTTTTGTGAATTGATTGTTATATAATGTATTCTTTTTTCTTTTCTTTTTCATACCCACCATTGTTTTGTATTGTTTTAATAATGTAAGTATTGTTTTCATCTTGTTACACGAATGTAATCTGTCTGAGTGATAAAATCAAAATTAAAGTTAAAAAAAACGGATACATATTTTTATAAAGTGTTGTTTTCATAATATTTTTGTATGTACTTAAGTCGATTTCATTTGGTCATTGATATGTTTATATTCAAAATAGTGGTATGTTGTCCTCTTTAAGAAGGTTTTCTTTTTAGTCTCTATAAAGTTACCACATCTTCCCGCTGCACGTGTGGTTAAACAGTTAGCGGCTTTAAGATTGTTTTGTCCTCCCATACAAATTAAAGTTGTACAGTGTTCTCCTTGTCCGGCTGATATATTTCCTTTGTACACTGTAAATATGTGTATTAAACTTTTAAAAATTATTAACAATAAAAAATGTGATACGAAACGGAAAATGAAATATTTTTATCATCGAAGGTAAATGGAGGATTTTTAATAGCATCGCCAAAGTGTCATATCATGCCATTTATTTTTTTAATATGCATCATGACGCTTTTTCCAAGCTACAGGTTGTGCTAAATTGACAGATTGTTTGAAAAGTGTATACATGGAGAAACTAATGTTGTGTTAATATAACGAAAATTAAATGAAAGAGTTTTAAAACAAAATATCAGACGACAGCTCTCAGACTTTGTAAAACGTCACCAGTGTTTGAGTAGAAATTGATGAACCAGGGGTATGCCAAAGAAGGTCTAGTCCTTTTTCTTAAAAAGTTCATCGGAAGGTACTAAGACCTTGTTGATAACTATTCCGGATCAACTTCACAAATAGTACACGATGGTCTTGATGTATAGATTCTGGGTACTGACGTTGTTTATCTAATATATAGTATTCTTTTATTCGTCTTCATGAAAATTACTTTTACTGTTTAGTATGTTTTTTTGTGATATCTATTTGACGTGGCTCTGTACTTATACATCCCGTCATTGTGTTATTGTTTTATGGTTAAAAAAAAATGTTTTCTTGTCTTTCATTTTTGCTAATGTGCTTTGTCTATATGTGTTTCTTTGTTACAAATGACGTGGCTCTGTATTTATACATGCCGTCATTGAGTTATTGTGCGATGGTAAATTTTTGTATTCTTGTCTTTCATTTTTTCAAATGTGCTTTGTCTATATGCCTTTTTGTGTTTCTTTGTTACATATTTGTTTTTTTTATAGTGATTGAGATTATTACACAATGTTGACTGCTGTACGCCTATTTTTGACATTTTTATCTATTATGTCTGTTTGTTTTGTTCACACATCGTTGTCAATAATAAGGAATTTTATGCAACTGTCATACAAGTGAGAGGTTTAGCTAGCTATAAAACTAGGTTTAATCCACCATTTTCTGCATGAAAAAATGCCTGTACCAAGTCAGGAATATGACAGTTGTAATCTATTCGTTTGATGTGTTTGACCTTTTGATTTTGCCATTTGATCACGGACTTTCCGTTTTGAATTTTCCTTGGAGTTCGGTATTTTTGCTATTTTACTTTTTTCTAAAAGAGTGCCTTCAGAAAATAAAAGAAAAATAAGGATAACACGTTTTCGTTTTCTAGCTACAAAAAATTGTTATTTTCTTTTACATTCCTTTATAAAATTTTAGTATCTGAGGTTATACCGGATATTAGTTTGTAAAAGCATGAAACTTTGCACAATAGTCGATATATATTTGATAGTCAATCTAAGCTATGGACCCACTTCGAAAAATCCGATATGGCGGCCATTTTCAAGATATCTGACAATCAGTCTAAATTTCACAACCATGTCTAATTAAAAGGAAATAATATTGAAACCAAATCTTTTAAAAACATATAAATGTAATCAAACGTTTCTAGTAAGTCATGACATTATATTAAACTTTATTTTTTTTTTTAAAAGGCGGAAAATTTCAAAATGGCCGCCAAAAAGTAAAAATGAACAAAACTAAGGCAAAGCTTTGCTTATATTCTATCGAATTGCATTTTGCAGTTCGTACAATATTCTAGGGCTTGTATTTCCATGATACATGGATGCTGCTTGCAAGATAATTCAATTAAAGATCCTATAAATGGAAACATTCGAACGTTTTCAGGACGCCATCAGGATTTGTTTGACCATTTAGGTACCATCTGAGTCAAAAATGATAATTTATATGTTTTACTTCTCCTTGTCACAATCGTTCCTTTTTCATCGATTGTGGTAACCTCAAGATGATCAATAAAAACTACTTATGACCAAAATTCTACTTGCAAACGGTAATCATTAAGAGTGCTGCCAGTTGGCCAGAAACTACACACCCTTCCGGAACACCTAGTTTTAATGAAAAGGGACTTGTGTTGTTTATGCTTTCAATGTTGTGTTATTTGCTTTTTATTTTTCAATGTCTGTGTTGTCAAACAACGAACGACTTGCTATCCACCACACAGGCATGGGAAACCTTTTTTCATTTCAAACGTCCACATTTGGTCAAGTTTTGTATAATTTACATGTACCAATTGTTTTATACATGTTTAATATTTTGTGATTCTAAAGGCTAGAAAAGAGACATTTATAAATCCACTATTATATGAAATACGCTTAATTACTGGAAATGATTCATTTATCTATTTACAAAGAGCGCCTAGGCAGGTGTCACTTGTTGAACAGGAACTGCTGACTCTTCTTGAGTACCGGAAATCATCCCCGGCTTTTAGTTGGGTTGGTGTTGCTCACGTTTAAGTGTTTTTTTTTAAGTGATTTCTGTTAGTCCTTTTTTGCGTTTTTATCCATTTTCTTATCTGGTTTTGTTTTACTAATGATTTAGTGCCTATGTATGTTTTGTATCATCTAAACAATAACATATTTTCAATGCAGTGTTCAAAATGTTCTTAAGGACAGCCCATTTAGTCTTTATACAACACAACTGTCCTCGCGCAACTTCATCTACCGTGACATTCATTTTAAATCTGTCAGCCACATTTTATTAGCTCATTACAAAATGCTGATAACTTTTTGATAAATGTCCATATGGCATATGCCACAGTCACTCGAAGTAGCACTTTGGGTAAAAGGGTGAAACATTCCCCGTCTTAAGCTTTCACATGCTTTGAGAATGCTGTGTGTTCGCTTTTAAAACGTTCCTGATGTAGAACATCATGTGGTTTACCTGATCACGTTAAATTATTCTAAAGGTGGATTGAAACTTGCTAATTACTATGGTCATTTATAGACAAAACACCATTAAATGCTGTAGTTGTGCTGCATGTATTGTCAATCTGATTTCCCCACCTTCTCCTTTTAAAAGTATGTAATTCTACGAATAGGCTTAATCTTCCTTTCCATTTTCAAATTACGTTTGCAACTGACATAATATAGCACAAGGGTACTGGAAGCCATAATTTGGAAGGAAAAAAGCAACAAATCAATGAATAAGTAGTATAAAGAAATCTTTATGCACCCAGATTGAGCATTCTCTTAATGATCTCACATCAACATCAGACCAGTTGTGGTTAAGTGGACTCCCAATTTTCCTCTTGTTACTCCATTCTTTGAATTTTACACAGTTCACATCAGGGTCTCGTTCATCAGTAAAACCTATGTCAGGATCTTTGCATATATATAAGAATGAGAAGTAAACCTACTGTAACTTCATGGAAATGTCTTGCTAATAATGCATGAAAGCATCTAAAACATAATCTGCTGTTTATGAAGTACTTTGTTTCCTTGATTGCACACTTGTTCAACCACTGTTT
The DNA here is from genome assembly GCF_021869535.1 of Mytilus californianus. NCBI lineage: Eukaryota > Metazoa > Mollusca > Bivalvia > Mytilida > Mytilidae > Mytilus > Mytilus californianus. The sequence goes on along the minus strand of NW_026262695.1, from coordinate 698,525 downwards.
TCGAACAAACCACATAAGATTCTCAACGATACAATTTCTATATGAAGACCTAAAACAAAAACATTTTTTTTGTTCTGCTAGAAATATGTTTACCGAGTTCCAATGTTTCGCTTTTGCAAAAAAAAAAAAAAAGGATTGATTACTAGTGGTAATTGATACATATCTCGGAAAAAAATAACACATTGTTGAATTGTATCCATGGAATGTCGAATCGTTGTGATAGAATTGATCTCTCATTGGTCAATGCGGACGAATATTTAAAGGCGGATAACCATTTGTTTTGGCTCTACATTCGTGGACTGATGTCCAGACATATTTAATGTTTTTATTATCATTTGCTTCAAGCAATCTGTGCTATCTTTTTGTTAACTTATTCTAACCATGTAAGGATAGAGTTCAATTCACTAATTGTACCAGGTTGACATACATGTTTTTCTGGATAAACAATTGACAGAGTTCATGTCCGTAAAACGATAATTATAAGAAGTAAGTATGAAACGCATGGTTATATTTGGTTAGTATTACGGATATGCATTGTATCTTATTCTATAGTAATATATATATATATATATAGGTTTGAACGTTGTTTTCAATTTAGACTTGTTTATATTTTTTCGTTTGGGCTTGTATTATATTTGCCTTCGGGTTTATATGATCCGTTCATCCTATTTTGACTCTTTCAAAATTCAAGAGTCTATCCTAAATTGAGGTAAATTATATGGCCTTCCAAATACCGTTTCGATTCCTTACATCACTGAAGAGACATTAATTGTCGAAATCCGGATATGGTGTACAAATTTTTGCACCTCATGTTTGCGGTATACCATCTTTTCCGCAAGTTTATTGTTTTCTGTTTAGTAATATTTTAATAATAAGATCTGTTTTGTTACATCTTGTGATCCGTTTATTTGGCAATCGCCAATGGCAGTCAGTACGGTTTAAGAACATCAGTTGTTCGACCTGCTAGTCAAATGCGTTTTGTTAAAATATACTTTTTCGCTCATTTGGTCTTTTGGAAAATGTTGTTTGTGCTGTATTTAGACCCCTCTACCAAGAAATTTGTTTTGCATGCACACGTATAAAAATTGCGGTTTTTATCCAACGCAATCATAGGTTTGAACGTTGTTTTCAATTAAGACTTGTTTATATTTTTTCGTTTGGGCTTGTATTATATTTGCCTTCGGGTTTATATGATCCGTTCATCCTATTTTGACTCTTTCAAAATTCAAGAGTCTATCCTAAATTGAGGTAAATTATATGGCCTTCAAAATACCGTGTCGATTCCTTACATCACTGAAGAGACATTAATTGTCGAAATCCGGATATGGTGTACAAATTTTTGCACCTCATGTTTGCGGTATACCATCTTTTCCGCAAGTTTATTGTTTTCTGTTTAGTAATAATTTAATAATAGGATCTGTTTTGTTACATCTTGTGATCCGTTTATTTGGCAATCGCCAAAGGCAGTCAGCAAGGTTTAAGAACATCAGTTCTTCGACCTGCTAGTCAAATGCGTTTTGTTAAAATATACTTTTTCGCTCATTTGGTCTTTTGGAAAATGTTGTTTGTGCTGTATTTAGACCCCTCTACCAAGAAATTTGTTTTGCATGCACACGTATAAAAATTGCGGTTTTTATCCAACGCAATCATAGGTTTAAACGTTGTTTTCAATTGAGACTTGTTTATATATATATATATATATATATATATATATATTATATGCTAGGTTAGAGCAATAATACGAACAGTTGTGCTGGTGTATAATATATAGGTGAAAGTACCAGAAATTATAAAGGAAATAAAATTGAGAATGGAAATGGGGAATGTGTCAAAGAGACATCAACCCGACAATAGAGCAGACAACAGCCGAAGGCCACCAATGGGTTTTAAATGCAGCGAGAAACTCCCGCACCCGGAGGCGTCCTTCAGCTGGCCCTTTAACAAATATGTATACTAGTTCAGTGATAATGGACGTCATACTAAACTCCAAATTATACACAAGAAACTAAAATTAAAAATGATACAAGACTAACAAAGGCCAGAGGCTCCTGACTTGGGACAGGCGCTAAAATGCGGCGGGGTTAAACATGTTTTTTGAGATCTCAACCCTCCCCCTATACCTCTAGCAAATGTAGAAAAAACAAACGTACACCAGTACGCACAGTAAAACTCAGCTTAAGAGAAGTCCGAGTCCGATGTCAGAATAGGAAACAAAAGAAAATAAACAAAATGACAATAATACATAAATAACAACAGACTACTAGCAGTTACTGACATGCCAGCCCCAAACCTCAATTAAACTGATTGAAAGATTATGTCTTCATCATATGAATATCAGGCACAATCCCTCCTGATAGGGGTTAAGTATTATACCATCATAAAATATATGAGAAGAACATAACCCGTGTCATGCCAACAACTGGTTTTAGAATAAATATGTTTAATTCCGATGCAAAGACCCTATAAGTGAATCAATATTAAAGCCAAAATATGCAATCTTTAATGACCTGACAACAGTATCGTAACTATATCCCTTCTTAATTAGTCTGTTTAAAGGTTTTGTTAGCTTTTGGGGTGAATACTGACATTTTGTGCTTTGTAAAGAATATTACCATAAAAGATTGGATGTGAAATACCCGAACGTATAAGATGTCTGCATGTTGAGTTATATTTACGAATGATGTCCTTATACCGATGATAAAATTTAGTAAATGTTTTGACTAGTTTATGATATCGAAAACCCTGGTGTAATAATTTTTCAGTAATACATAAATTTCTCTCGCTAAAATCTAATACGTTGCTACATACACGAGCGAATCGTACAAGTTGAGATATATAAACACCATAAGATGGTGACAAGGGAACGTCACCATCTAAAAATGGATAATTAACGATAGGAAATAAAAAATCATCTCTTTTATCATAAATTTTTGTATTAAGCTTCCCGTTAATGATATAGATATCAAGATCGAGGAAAGGACAGTGGTCATTGTTAGTATTAGCTTTATTTAAAGTAAGTTCAACAGGATAAATTTCTTTAGTATCCATACTGAAGTCGTCATTATTGAAAGCCAATATATCATCCAAGTATCCAAAAGTATTGTTAAATTTTTGTATCAGATGTTGTTTCGATGGGTCTTTGCTGATTTTAGTCATAAATTGTAACTCATAACAATACAAAAAACAGGTCCGCAATAAGTGGTGCACAGTTAGTTCCCATTGGAATTCCGATAACTTGACGATATACGGAATCTCCAAAGCGAACAAAATGTTATCAAGTAAAAATTCAAGGGCAGATATAGTAACAAAGCATGTCCAATTGACATAGCTCTTTTGTTTGTTGCTACTAAAAAAATGACCTAACAGATTTTGAACATATGTATTTGCATTCCGACTTTTTAAATGTCCATTTAAGTAGGTGTGTGAATTTTTTCTTAATAAGAATATGAGGCAAAGTGGTACATGTATATAGGGTAGAAAAATCAAAACTTTGAACAGATTCAAAATCACCAATATATGCATGCAATTTATCAAGTACTTCCAACGAGTTTTTGACACTCCAAAAGTAGTTAATTCCACTATTTTCAAAGGCCTTATTTGAACAATTTATTATCAGGTTTTTGATTGTACCAAGTGTACTAGTAAGTAGAATAGACAATTTAGTAGTGGAACAATGACTTGAAGACGAAATAAATCTATATTTGTAAGGTGATTTATGTAGCTTCGGAAGCCAATACATAGTTGGGACTTTCATTGTATTTGGTTCTGCTTGTAAAGAAGTAGCTAATAGTTTATGTTTGTTACAGATATCGTTTTCTGAAAATGAAGTCAGTTGGAATGTTGGTGAATTCGTGATTTCCTTTTGCAGAACCTCAATGTAAAATTTACGTCAAACTATAATGATATTATTAGCAGCTTTATCAGCCGGGACATTAACAAATTTCTTGGCTAGTTCTTTTAGTTTATGTTTGATACGATAGGTATTTAATAGGATTTTTATGGTTGTTGTTAAGAGTAAAATGTTCTTTAAAATGTTGTATACGTATATCAACTATCTTCATTACTGAATTAAAAAAATAGTCCAAAGATTTTTTGTCAGCTTTTTCCCGTTTTATCCATTTCAAACAGTAAGCACGAAGTGAGTCGTGAATGATATTACGACACTCATTCCAATTAATAATTGACGGGGGACGATATTTAGGTCCTTTACTGAGGAATGATTTTAACTCTCGGTCGCGAACGATGTTAAGGTCTCCTGTTATAACATGGGAAATGGGGCCATAAGTGTATTCGGAATTACTACAATTACATGACATTATGCATATATTTCAAAGCATAAGGTTATGACGTATTTGCCACGTTAGACTAAGAAGATGTTGAATGTAACGATTCTTTATCCGTAGTTGAGCTGTTGTTGTTGTCAGTTTTGTACACGGCTGCTGTTGTAAAACCACCACCAGGATTCGAGGGAGGAACCACATATTCAAATGTTGAATTTTCAAAGATGGAATTTTCTAGTAATCTAGATACATGGATAATTCGGTCATTTATAAACGACAAACGTAAACTGTACATTTTGGTCATTTAGTACCTCTTTTTCTAGTCCTAGCTTTCATAAGAATGCCTATATACATTAAGAGATGGGTTTAATTTAGTTGAATGTAATATTAAAGAAGAATACAGAAAAACAAACAGACGTAACTTTAAAATGGATAGCGTCGTAGTTGCCTCCATAGAATAACTCGACTGCATTTGAATATTTGGCCGAACGATTATCAACTAATGTTTTGATGACTGTGAAAAAAACATTTGCCTACATCATGTCTTTCTGAACTACTCGCATTTTCATCTTTTCTCAAATACCGTTGTCATACAAACAGATTGTTGCGGTTGCTTATTTAAATGCAACACCAACAAAATCATTAAACAGGAGAAGCAAGCACATGCCTTGTTAATGGCCTGGCAAGCCCGAGATTACTGCAATTTTCTCAGATCATTACTATGTCCTCTTCCAATTGATCATAAAGAAAACTGTTTCAATCGAGAAGAATACATTCTAGTTAAGTCTAGCTTAAATATTGTAATAACGCCCGTGTCTATACGTGATCCCTCGTTGTTGATAACTGTTCTGCAAGAATGGTACCGTAGTTACGATTTTCTATACCTTCCTAAAAATGTTTTGATGGATGCCTTTAGTATATAAATGTGGCATGCACTTGGTATTATAGGGCACTTAATGCATGTACGTAAAAAAAACACTTTGTAACCTTCTATAAGGGATGTTTGTTGATATGGTAAACTTATGGCGGCCATCTTGGAAAAAGCCGCCATATATATTCTTTTTTTTTTCTCCTAAAACAAAATTGTATTGACATTCTTACTACATGCGACAAACATCATTATTTATATAGCATCACACACTGACCTTTATGGAATAAGCATCTCATTTACAGAGATAAAATCATTTACAAAATGTAAGCAGATGGAAAATGCTATAAAAATATTTGATCTGATAAAGGGTTAGTGGATTACTTTCTGAATTTTGATAAATTAAGAAGTTATATAGTAGATATGTGTTGATATTTTTATGTAGCCATTGCAAATATGGTTTTGTTCATCTTCTTTTAGTGTACAATATTTAATGTGTGTACGGTTTCCTATATAAAATCATCATCAAAAGCTTTATTTCTGATGGTGCAAAAGACAATGTATGATATGTGCAGTATTTGACCCCTTTATTAGTAAATAAATTGAAAAACAATATACGGCAAAAAAATCGGCCTTGATAACATGTTAAAGTGTTGTATTTTGTATAAATACAATATTTTTTCAAGTTTATCCAGGAAATAAGTTATAAATGATGTTGGTGTCTATACGAAAAATCGGACTTTTCCTACTCTTCTATGATTTATGAGCACAAGTGAGAACATGTTAGATATTTTACATGTGGTACGTATGATGAAGTATTAAGATATATACATATTTCAAAGATGTTCTCAGCTGCCCATATATCAAGATATTTAAAAATTAATATGCACAGTCGTTGATTTTTACATGAGGTTTATTTTTGTCTGACAACTTCCGGTTAAATTTGCCAGTGAAGCTGGATATGATGAAAGACAACATGTGATACTGCTGGTGTTAATATCAAAACAGAATGGTAAATTTGATACTTATTCATCCAACAATTGAGATATCATAAATGCCATATGGGATTATGAATGGGTTCATAGTTACAAACCAAAGAAGTTAAAATTCACGAGAGCACTGTTTCTTTTCAGATGATGATGATGGATGGCTGCTTAACGCAAACATCAAAATATTTTGTACATTAAGAACGAGAACATGTTGATGTTATATGATTAAATGATTTAAGATATAAAAAGTAGACTAGAGAGTTCAATTTCACGTTAAAAAAACTTCCAAATCTTTTCATCCCTGATCAATTTTGTCATTGGACGCTTGGATACGAAATAGTGCGTATGGTAGTATGCTTATTATAGGAAACCGACTAGACTATGCATAGGGATATAATTTATTATTCGTTATGTAATTTACATAGGGTATCAGTGATATATCATATTTCATTTCTCGAAGACTAAACAAATTAGAAAAAAAATAGGTAGCAGTTTCTTTTACAGGAAATGTACACTAAAGAACAAAGCTACTACAAGAAATGTCAGCGTTATATATAAAATGTATATATGGCCTTACGGCAATAGTTGTCTTACAATTCAGTTGAAAAACAACCTATTTTTTTCGCAAAAGTTTTTAATGACTCCTACGTGCATGCATTGAAATATTTTCTATACTTTGTAAAATATGAAAAGACTTTCGATTAAAAGTAATTCAAATCCTGTGCCATCCCCCCAGAAGCCTTACATGATTCTATTCTAAGAACCATCAAACTTAAACAAATAATTGCGCTCTTGTAACCATTGCTTCACACGTTCAACCTTTATGTTTTATTCCCGCTGCCCCCCTTCCTGTACTTGTAATGATGCTTAATTAACAACAATATAAACTAGGAAAAACACATTTAACATTCATTATATTTATGGTGAAATATGTCAATTATGACATGATTGTGAATATAGGAATAATATGATATAATAATCATTATTGTCATAAGAGTTAAAGTATACTACTGATAATTCAGATAAAAGTAATGATTATGATGATAATAGCTTTAAAAATAACATTAATGATAATAATGAGAGTAATAAAATTGTTATTATTATATCATTATTATCAAAAAATACAAATATTCGAAAACGCTTAGGTCATTAGTTTATTATTATTGTTATAATCAAAGAAATAATACAAACATGTTATCAAATGACCTTCAATATATTGTAACGAACCTTGATAGATGAAATATGCACTTGAAGATGTCTTCATCGCACAGTCTTTGATGTCTCTTTTTACTAACGATATATTTTTAGCACACATACACTTATCTGTCGTCTCCTACAATTGAATGAACTTAGTATATAAATTTATTCTGAACGGTATCTTAACTCATAAAATCATAGGTTCTAAAATACCCATTTTTCAGTACAAAAAAAAACACATTATCAAAGATCTCAGGGTAACAATTCGTTAACTCGCGTTATTTGTTCAAGAGACTCTTATGAGGCTTTACCTAAAATACTGAACGATTCATGGTCACGGGAATGAAGTTTAACCGTTCATGACTAATTTCTTAGATACATCTTAATGTAAATACTTTTTTCTAATATCACTATAAGATTTTAGACTTAGCAGCACGAACCCCACCAAAAACCTTGGTGGTTTCAGTTGCTCTGGAGATTTAACAGATCATAATTCACCTATTACAGCTGTCGTGTTGCTTATGTAAGTATTAACCCAGTGATTAAGTCTTATTCTCACATTCCGCTTGGAAGTCTTTTTAAGTAGCTTCCTTGTAACCAGCAACTTGATAAGTGTAAATCTGGATAAGCCGAACTTCTACAATGTATAGGAAGTTGGGTTTTTTTCCAACAAAATAAATGTATTGCCATAAATTTGATTAGTGTGAAACCTCACAATACCAAATAAAGAAATGTTAGAAAAAAAACACAACGATTGAAAACGATCCTACCAAAACTTATTAAAGAAGACCAGACTGGATATGTAAAGAATAGATTTAATGGTTTTAATCTTAGACAGATATAAAATATTATTGATTTCACTGATTTATTCAACATTGAAGGGCTATAGTCTTTTCTCTCGTTTGACTCTTTAGAAGGAATTTTATGTTTTCAGTTTTATACCATTTGGGATTTAATGATTCTTTTATAAGATAGGTTAAGACTTTGTATAGCGATATTCAAACATGTGTTATGAATAATGGTTAGATATCTGATGTCTTTAAAAACACCAGGGGTATACGTCAAGGATGTACTTTATCTGCTTTACTATTTTTTATATCGGTGGAAATTATGGCGTCAAGATTAAGAAGCAATACCGATTTTGAAGGTATCAAAATCAAATTGGATGGCAAAACTCAAAGTATAAAAATTTCGCAACTAGCACCGATACTACTTTATTTTGTTGTTCTAAATACGACGTTCAATTAGCCATGAATGAAATTGAAATCTCTGGTTCTTATTCAGGATTGAAATTAAACAGAGGGGTTATGGGCAGGAAAGCTAAAATCATGTAAAGACAAAATTGAGGGAATCAACTGGAGCAATGGACCAGTTTAAACTCTTAGTATATATTTTGGGCATTGTAGAAAGGAATGTGAAAAAATCAATAGGGAAAATAAAATTGAAAAGATGAATAAATTATTTTGTTCTTGACAGAAAAGATATCCTACTATTTTGGGAAAAATTTTGATAATTAAAACACTAATTGTGCCTATGTTCACTTTTGTGGGAACTGCCTGTATAGTTCCAGAGAAATATTTGAAAGAAATAGAAAAAAGTTGTTTTAAATTTGTTTGGGATAATAAACCAGATAAAGTGAAAAGAAATTCGATCATTGGTCCATATGAAAAGGGGGGATTAGATATGATAGATATAAGAAGTTATTTCATTGCTTTAAAAGCTATGTGGGTTAAAAGACTAGTAAGTGATTGTGAAGGAGATTGGAAAATTATACCTCAGCACTATTTTTATAATTTCTGGTCAAACTGGTTAGTGTTTCAAAAAAACACTGGGAATAAGCCAGAAGAAAGCCTTGAAAAAATCCCAGATTTTTATAAACATATCCATTAATGTTGGAAATTAACTGGTGGAGGTTTAACGATAAAACCTGAAACATTTACAGATATAAGAAAGCAAGTATTATGGAACAATAAATTTATTAAATTTGAAAATAAAGCTATAGTTTTAAAAAAATGGATTAACAGCGATCTTATTTATGTAAATGATATCATAGATGAAAATGGCTGCATTTCACAAGATATTATTTCTAATAAACTAAAAAATAAATTAAACTAGATAGCTGAAATTAATTTGATAAAGAAATCAATACCAAAAGACCGGGCAGCAATCTTAAAGTCGGAAAATTCTATAAAAAGCACTGTTAATATAAAAAGAAACCGATTTATATGGAAAGGTTTACCTATAAAATTAGAATTACTCTCAAACAAACTTTTATATAAGTCTCTGATAATTAAATAATTTGAAACTGCTATTGGACCAAAATAATGGCTGCGTAGACTTGATATAGATGATGTGTTATATCAAAACAATTTATATGAATTTTTATTCAGATATTTAAAAGAAAATAAACTTAAAATTTTCAGATGGTAATTACTACAACATATCTATATTCTACCTACAAAGAAACTTTTATTCAGGTGGAAAATTGTAAACAGTAGTTTTTGTAATTTTTGTACACAAGAAGAAGATTATGATCACTTCTTTATACTGTGTCCGTATTTAGAACATTTTTGGAATAAAATAAATGAAGTTTTGAAGAAGAGTAAAATAACTTTTAAGATAAAATTAAGACATTTGGTATTTGGATATAAAATTTCAGACGAAGAATATTTTGACTTAAACTATTTTTTAACAATTGTTAGTTTTTCAATTTACAAAGCCTATTACTCAATTTTTCTTAATGAATTCAATAGAAGAGTATGATTGACAATTCAAAATAAGTATTAAGCAACCATTAGAAAACATTTGAACAATCATTATGAGTGATATTATTGAATATATATTTGATTTAATATTAATTTTACAACTAATTACTGCCCTGACTGATTAGTGGAATGTAACAGGGAACATCGGGTGAAGCTTGGACTCCTGAAGGATATTGTAACAAGCCAATAATTGAAATACATATTTAATTGTGTTGTTTAAAAAAAAAGAACAATTTTTAATCCTTTGTTGTATGTTGCTTTATCAACAAATATGACTCTTCATCTTAGTGTTAAGGGTAAAACGTTGGATGTCATCAGCAGAATTATTGACTCTTCCGGAGATCCTATGTTCATCCCTGTTTTGGGTTGACTCGTATTGACCAATCTTTTGTTTTCTAAAGACTTATCTTTGTATCTTTTAATTTAACTGTGAGTTACAATGTTATCAGATTTTGTTTGACATATGAAGCGCGGTTGTCTTCTTCGTATTATCTTTCTTTCCGATTTTGGTCACTATGTTATTCAATTTACTTACATATATTGTTTTGCAGTGCAACTGTTGAGATTTATGCTTTGGTAGTTATTATTTAAAGTTTGTGGATTTGACTTTCCAGCTTGGTTCTTTATTTAACATAAGAAATGTGACATCTCGCACATGACTCAACTCAAGTCACTCCTAAGCACTATCTTAAACATGCAGTGATATTAAAGGTATCGTTTCTTGTTGAACGCCTGTATGTGACTTTAAGATAAAAGCGTTGTTCTTTTGTTTTTTTCAAAGTCTGTGAAAGTATGTTCAGTCATGAATTGATACAAACAATCCTCTCCTTTTCATTACATGTCAAAAGAGTTGAACTTTTTTTCATATGTTCAAAATACAAATAGACTTCAATATAGAAATCAGAAACAAATGCATTGAAAATTTAAAAGCAATTGTCTCATCTATACATTTTATTTTATAAAAAAAAATATTCTGAAAACCAAATATTATGAAATCGGTTAGTAACGATTTGCATAAGGCTTAAGGGTAGACATTTTGGTGTGCTGTGTTCTTTTGTAAATTTTTAAGTGTATTGACAAATTGATCCTTGAAGTACGAAAAGTGCAAATGGTGGAAAATAAAACACTTAAATCCTGCCAGGAAACTCCAGATCATTAAATAAGATTGAAAAACTCCATGATATTTTCCCTAGCAATCAAAAATAACATCAAGATTTATTTAAATCTAAAGAGGGATTCTTTTTTTGCAAAAGAATGAGAAGTACACCTACTGTGACTTCATGGAAATGTCTTGTTTGTGATGCATGAGAGCCTCTCAAAAGACGCTGATATTCAATAAGTACTTTGTTTCCTTGATCGAACACTTGTTCAACCACTGTTTCTAATCGGTCACATCAGGTTCTGAAAGATGCCTTTATATATAAGAACCTAAGCTATTTTTTCTGCTCGAAATATGTTTGGCCAGTTCCACTGTTACAATTTTGCAAAAGCAAAAAATCAATTGATAACAAGTGATAATTCATACATGTCTCGGAAAGAATTAACACCTTGCTGGATTATATTCATGGATTGTCGAATCTTTGTGACAAGTTTGATCTCTTCTTGTAACATTGGTCAATGCTGTCTGATTAATAAAGGCTGATGACCATTTGTTGGCTCAACATGCTTGGAATGCTGTCCAGGCATAATTAATGTTTTCATTATAATCGTCTTAAAGCCATTTGTGCTATCATTTGTTCACTTATTTATACCATGCAAGGATAGTCTTGCACAATTGAGTAATTATACCAGGTTGACATGCATGTATTTCTGGTAAGACAATTGACAGAGTGAATGTCCAGAAAACGGTCATTATTAGATGTAAGTATGAAACGCATGCATATATTTCAAAGCAAAAGGTTATGACGAATCGCCAAGTTCGACTAAGAAAATGCTGAAATATTGAAATTGTACTATGAAACGATTCGTTAGCCGTAGTTAAACTCTTGTTGTTGTCAATAGTGTCCACGGCTGATGTTGTAAAACCACAATGTTTCGCAGGACGAACCATATATTTAATGTTGAATGTGTCATAAATGAAATGTTCTAGTACTGTAGATAAATGGATAGTTAGATCATTCATAAACAACAAACGTAGACTGTACATTTTGTGATTTAGTACCCCCTCCTTTCTATGTCCTAGCATTCAGCAGAAGGCCTACATACATAATTAGATGGTTTTAAATCAGTTTAATGTAATGTTAAAGAATAATATATAAATAAAACAGAAGTAACTTTGAAATGGATAATGTCATATTTGCCATAATGGAATATCTCCACTGCATCTGAATATTTGGCCATTATTAACTAATTTTTCTAGTGAATGTTGAAAGGAATTTGGCCTACATTCTGTCTTCCTGAACTACCTGGATGTGCAGCGTTTTTAAGTATCAACGTTATACAAACAAACTGTTGTGGTTGCTTGTTGAATTGCAAAACAGAAATATTCACTACACAGAAGACGCAAGCACCTGCCTTGTTTATGGCCTGTTAAGCCTGATATAACTGCATGTTTTAGATCCGTAACTAATTACGATGTCCTCTACCACTTGATAACATATAAAACTGTTCGACTCGAGAAGTATATATTCTAGTTAAGTTTAACCTAAATACTAGAATTACACCAGTGCATATACGTGATCACTCTTTCTGCAAGAACGGTACCGTAGTTACGATTTGTGTTTACTTTCCTCACAAATCGTTTTATGTCTGGCTTTAGTAAATAAATATGGCATGTACTTTGTGTTATAAAGCACTTAGCTTTACTCAATGTACGTCAGAACAAAACACTTTGTAACCTTGTAATGGAATTTTGTCGATTTTGATATCTTATGGCGGCCATCTTGGAAAAATCCGCCATATTGAAATTTCAAGTTGGGTCCATAGCTTATACTGTTCGAAGCACCCAGTAACTACTAACATGACACATTTGAACTAATATAAGTGATATTTGTTGATTTTGATATTTCGTGGCGGCCATCTTGGAAAAATCCGCCATAGCTAATATTTTTCGAAACAACTAGCACTACTGCCATGTCAATTTTGACCATAAATTTGACCTTGTATAAGTGATATATATGTTGATTTTGATATTTTATGGCGGCCAACTTGGAAAAGGTCGCCATTTTGAAATTTCAGGTGGGTTCATAAATTATATTATTTGAAACACCAAGAACTACTACCATGCCAAATTTGGTGCTTTTATCATCAAACCCACAATTTCATCACCGATCTACAGGACTACAACGGAAAAGACTTTGGTTAAGTTAAAATATCCCAAGTAATGATTAGATCATCAATGAAGTAATTTCAAAAATTAGACGTCAAGGTCAAAACTCATAGTAAAGAAGATATGAATCGTCTTGAAGCAAAAATGTCATCTCGTGTATCAGAAGTTTTGTTTGTGTTGCTAAAAACTTTCAGGAATGGCGGGTCCGCAGAGAAATTTCTATTTGAGGGTTCGATGTTTGTATTATTTGAATAAAAATATTACCTTTGTAGAAAAATTGCTGTCATTACGAAATGATTCAAACTCGTTATGTTTATTTTATTGTGTAGTTTTTGGCTTTGTGATAAGAAATGAACGAAAGACCTTTTGTTTTTTTTTTTTTAATTTTACGCACCGACCAGACCAAAAGAAGGGGCATTGATTTATTTCTAGGGAAATCATTTTTTAACTTAGATAAAAAATTATAAAATTCTTAAAAAAAAATGTTTTTCAACAATTGATAAGAACAAGGATTTTTTAAAACGATATTGTTTCATATTATCTCGAAAAATATTTTATATATCGATGATTTTTTTCCCGGGGTCTTCATATTTCAAAGTTGCGGAAGAGCTCTGAAAGAAAAATTATGTAATGAAATGTCCATCTACCCAGTGCAGAAAGAACCATATCAAATTGGATAAAATTGAAAATTGTCGATACAATATTTTGTTCCTTTCCATATTCAAAACAATTCCCATTATATTAGCCTTTTGGTTTTGTGAGGTAAACCAGAGATAAATTTAAGGAAACATTTTATTGAAGTTAACATTTCCTTTTCGGGGTAAAAAAAACCTGTCAGTTGCTGCTGGAATAAGGTCCACTGTTATAAATTGACACGTATAACACATTCAAAAGTAATTTCGGCAGTGTATTCGAAAAATCGTCATTCGCTGTTGTCCAATAATTCAACCCTATAGTGGTTTACAGTTCAATTGCATTCCGTGAAACTTTTGTCAACAGAATAAAGGCACAGAGAGGTAGAATATTCCCGTAAACAGTAGTAATTCTGAACAGAAAAGAGGGTCAAAAGTATTTCCAATATTTCAAATTGTTTGAAATCGGTAAACGGCATTGTCGACTACTTAAAAATAATATAAATCGAGATTTTATATTTTCTTCAAGAACTTTAATGTATATTTATTTAACAATATGTTTATTGTAGAAAACACACAAATGAAATAAATAATTTGTCAGATATAATAATTGTCTTTAAAACAGTTGTTTTTTTTTTCATGTTATATTTTTGGTATTGCAAATAAACCATCAACAACTAGTTTTAGGGAGGCGGAATCTCTAAAACGTCTCCTGCATGATACTAAGAATACTTAATTGAAGTCAGGAGCCTATATTTCAGTGGTTGTCGTTTGTTGCTGTATATTTTATATCTTTTCGTTTTTGTTTTTTGCATTATTCAGGCTCTTGTCTTCTGGTTTGAATTGCTTTATATTTTGTTATGTGGAATGGGTTTTGAATACTGGTCAAGGCCGTACTGTGACCAATCGTTGCTATAGCGTTTAATTCATTTGGTCCCTGATAAAAAGTTGTCTCGTTGGCAATCATACCACATCTACTTATCTAATATTGTGCTGATACCAAATCATAACATTGTTCTTTAACATTCCATCATGCAGGTCACAGAATTGATATTAACTTGTATACAAAAAACATTTTAAAATAAGATGCTTAGACCTTGATCAACTTTTTTATTGATTTATCGAATCATCTCCTTTCAGTGATTGTAAATATTTTTTCTTGTTATTGGATGCATTATATCACTCTTCGAATATCACTGTGTATCATCGCCACCGGAAACTGGGTACCAAAGAAGCGGAAAGAAAGGAAAAGATCAATAAAAAAGGTAAGAATTCCTTTTAATTTTAGCCATTTCTACCGTTTTGATGAGGTTACCTCTTTTGAAACGATTTTCTAATATATAAGGCTTTTGATTTTTTTATGACAGTAATTAGCAAACAAAGACAAGATTTTTGTGTTTTACTAAAAAAAACTGTGCACTTGGTATAAGACAATTTCGAGGTCTATCGCCCTCTGTCGCTTCGTTGGACAGATATTCAACTGTTTTTCATTCTTTTTTTCCAGACAATTTTTTAGATTATGATAGTGTGACTTCATATTTACTGAAAAGTAAAATCACAAAAACACTGAACTCCGAGGGAAATTCAAAAAGAAAAGTCCCTCATCAAATGGCAAAATCAACTGCTCAAACACATCAAACGAATATATAACAACTGTCATACTCCTGACTTGGTACAGTCATTTTCTTATGTAGAAAATGGTGGATTAAACCTGATTTTAAAGCTAACTTAACCTCTCACTTGTATGACAGTTGCATCAAATTCCATTATATTGACAACGATATGTGAACAAAACAATTTCGGTATCAAAAAGACGTTTTCTAAAGAATATTACCAAAACAGTTGTTTGTTTATTGTACGGCGAATTGAATGACGTTGTACGGCAAATTGCAAAATACCAATTTTTTTCCTGTACGGCGTCTTACAATAAACTAGTAGTACTGTAATATCAACACGATATTTATCACTATATAGTTAATAACAAGGGATGATACATGTATGGTGTACATATCAATGCGTTACCAGCTTACAAATATACGAAATCAACTATATAGCAAAAGAAATTCCGTTAATCTTATTCAGATGTCATCAGAAAATGGTTTCTGCGACCTAATTATCCTAAATATATTCATATGTCGTTATATATAACTAACAACTGTTGTTTTATTTGTTATACGGGAAAATGAACAAAAATTCCATAGTTCAATACAACACCTACCATTTATTTTTTTGTGGGCTGCTTTTTTTTTAATACATTGTTTGATTTTAAATTTCTTGAATAAATAAGTCAATTAATTCCCTGTTAAGAAGGTAAGTGAACATAATATTTTGTTTCCTTTAAAAATTAGGGGGCAAATAAATAAAATATGCGTTTCGAACTAAATTTCTCGTTACTGTGTGTTATTGAACAATAACTTTTTTATTTTGTAGGACGTTAAACATTCAAACTACTATTAAGGCAGGCTATAAATGCGTTGTAACCAAAGTCATATAATCACAGCTCGCGGGCTTGAGGTGTATGCTCTTATGGTGTTTTTTTTTATTTTTGAGATAACTTCTCTTATGTGTGCTACATTATTATCTCACTTTTAGGCCAGTTTGTGTACTAAAATTTTAAAAAGACGCACACCACCTTTTTTGACCTGATTGATTTCTATGTTTAATTTTTCAATTTCAAGCATTTATTGGGGTAGGGGTCAATATGCCGTTATTTACATATCAGAGCGTACTGATTACCGGAACAGGTACTTCTTCCCTCAAAAACAGGCAATACCCAATATATGCCCTCCTTTTTAAATTTCATTCATTTTTTTTTATTATTCAAAATTATCAGTCAATAGGTGTTCTACAAGTATCAGCGACCCGTGGTTGTCTCATTGTTTAATGTGACTGTCGCGATAATTTTTGACAAAGAATGATTGATTTCTTTGCCTGATTTATTTTATAGATATAACTCCATGGCTTCTTCAATTTTCTTCAATTCAGTTGTGGCGTGCGTGATCTTCAATTTGCATGTAATTCCGATCAAACCGGTGCTAGAGGCCGTCTTAAACGTGCAGTGAGGTGAGAGTTTTTGTTCTGTGAGATAATTAGGTATATTTGAACTATTTCTTGAAAAGGACATATGAATATTAAAAAACTAGCAAGTTGCCATATAGTTCGAAAACAAGTTGTCGTACTGTAAATATGTTAACAGGAGCAAGTTGCCGTACTCTAGGCTGGATTCGTTTTTACTGATATTCTTTAAAATAAATCTTTTTTGATAGCGAATTTCAGTAAATATGAAGTCACACTGTCATAATCTAAAACTTTGTCTGGAAAAAGAATGAAAACCAGTTGAATATCTGGCCAATGGGATGAGGGAGGGCGATCAACCTCGAAAATTTCTGGTACCAAGTGCACAGTTTTGGAGAATAACACAAAATCTTGTCTTTAGTTGCTACTTGTTGGCTTAAAAAGATAAAGCTTTATATATCAGAAAATTGTTTCAAAAGCGGTAACCTCATCAAAACGGTAGAAATGGTTAACATTAAAGGAATTCTTACTTTGTTTATTTATTTTTTTTCCTTTCTCTCCGCTTCGTTGGAACCCAATATCCGGTGGCGATGATACACAGTGAATATTTCTATACAAACATCTCATATGTGTTTGCCAAAAAAAATCTTGATAATTTTAGAGTGCAAAATACATTAATTAGTATATGTAGCATATGCAAGGAGAAGCTGTTCGAAAATACAATCTCCCATTAACGTTCTGTGCACACGACAAAAAGTTGTATAAAACGTGTTCTCTACATGACAGTTCACAGTTAATAGGATGTCAATCAATGTATAAAGACAAGACAAACGGTCGTAAGTATCAGATGAATGGTATACTGTGCAAAGTATTGAAGAACGGTCTTGTTCGAACGCTTTGAATGACATTGTCATAAATCAATGACAATGTTGTATAAATAACAAAAGGGGTTACTACATAATCATGGCTGTGTAATCCCAATTCAAAATAAAGTTGATTTCAACAAGTTGTTTTACAACCAAGAAAACGATATCTAATTAAAATAAGAGAAACAGGACTCTAATTATGTATCAAATGGTTTTCGTTAACTAAACCAGGATGTTAAGTATTTTCGTTTATCATGTATCTTGATCTTTCTTGAATTTAGTCAGCGGAAACATAATCAAATCAAAACCATGTATCTGTAGAAGTATTCAGTATTGAATACACTTTGAGTCAATCATTAAGGACTACTTTATGCACAATAGCATCTTTAACGTAGGACAGGACAGACAATTTGATATAATTATAGTTTTAATACTATTTTATAATCCGAAGACGCTATTGGTTTCTGTTTTCCAGCACCTTTACTTGAGTGTGAAGAAATAACCGATCATCAACATGACTATTGGTATTGATTCTGTTTACTACATATTGGAACAGTAACAGCAGTTATTTCTGTCTAATCAAATCACAGGACTTGTAACAAAGTGATGACTGGAAACCTGTTTGACCACTTCGTTACTATATTCATGATATTGGAGACCTTATAAAGAATTAATGGTTACCAAACTAAGAAGCAATCCTAGCTTTTATGCATGCAGTACACACTCAAATAGATAAACATAACCGGATATCTGCTTAAATTCGTGATTAAAATTTCAGTAACTTTAAGCGTGACCTTACTTAGCTCAACCATTATCATATTTATCTTCAAACATAATTTATGAATAAAGTACATGTTTAATACTTACGTTGTACCCAAAATATATAGGTGCATTTTTTGGTAATATAGGCAAGCGTAATTTACAATTAATTTGGCATTCGCCGAGGGATGTAATCTTTGTCAGTTCTGTCATTCTTGATGCGTCTGGCACTGTATAACAACCTATATGATATAAAAACAACCGATTGACAGAAAATTAGCACACTTTTTATTTACCACTAGTTGATAAATTTTGCATATATATATATATATATATATATATATATATATATATATATATATATATATAAACGCCTAAAAAGTGTACACAACAACACCAATAACAAAAAAGGAACTATAAATGTAATTATTTATAAATATTTCGGATAACAGATATCCTTCATCAGTAAATATGATTGTGATGTTGAATGAATCATATATCAGTCTACTTAAATTAAACTATAACAATCTTGAAATTTATACAATAAAAAAGTCAAACCGAACATCAGGTAAGACGCTTGCACAATTCTAAATATGTGTTAAACACGACATATATGACTAATTACAGCAGAGAGTTCAAATATATGCTTTAAATAAAAATAATAATGTGCGATATGAAATAGCACAATTATAAAGCTTTAACGGTGGCGACAGTTATGATGTTACAAGAACGATTGCGTCAATAAGAATTCCAAATAAACAGCACTGAACGATCTAAATTTGTAAATATTTCAAATTTGACAACAGTAGAGTAGTTACAAAAGAGTCTGCGTATTTAAACATCGCAAACAAACGGCCGTTAAAATATGATAATAAATTTTGACTAAGGTTAACTAGTTGAACGTGGCTTGGCACTTTTACATCCCTCAACAAATTAAGCAATTTAAATTGGTATATTCAACAGATTTTAGAGATGAGTAAAGTAAAGAAATAGAAACAGACTGTAACAATAAGTAATATAACCCAAATGTGAAGCACTGCATGGAGTCGAACTACATCTTTTCATTTATCCCATTTGGTGCCAAAGTTGTTAATTTTCTTATCCAAAATCTTTCCCGAGTGAGTCTATCCTCCCTAGACCAAGCAGAGTTGTGGTCAATGATTGTAATGGTCAGTCGATTGAGATCTGCCTTAGTGTGGCCAGGGGATCTCAAATGTCGACTGAGAGGGAGGTCTGGCTTGCATTGGTAGTCGCTACGATGACCGTTCATTCGTTTGTGAAACGGCTGTTCTGACTCGCCAACATACTGTTTACCACATTTACACTGTAGGAGATACACAACATTTGTAGTCTTGCAATTAACATTGCAAAATATGGTGTATTCTGTACCAGTGGAGTGACTGTTAAAAGTCTGGGTAACCAGTATTTGTTTGCAAGTCAGACATCGTTTGTTCCCGCAACCCTTGCAAGAGCCCACAGACGAAGAGCCTGCTTGAGAGGATAAATCAGCTCTCACCAGCAAATCTTTAAGGCTTTTGGGCCTACGGAAAGCCAGTACAGGTGGCTCGGGAAAGATCTTGGATAGTTTAGGATGTTTTTCGATTTCTTTCCAATTTTCGCGGATTAGGTGAGATAAGTTGTCAAATTTTGGATGGTAAGTCAACACAAAAGGCATCCTCCTGTTGACCTTTTTGACTTTATATTGTAAAAGTTCATCTCGGCTGATGTTGTTAGCACGAGAAAACCCTTTATCAATGTCTTTTCTTTTGTAGCCCCGATGTTTTAGGTGACCGCGAAGTTATAAATTTGTTCATTCAACATGCCAACGATGCCCATCCCTCAATAAAATTCACATATGAAATCTCTGACTCTAAGATTACATTTCTTGACACTACAACGCAAGTGAGGGATGGAAACATATTTACAGATCTGTATTGCAAGCCAACAGACAAACATCAATATCTATCTCCTTTGAGTTGTCATCCTAAACATTGCACCAAGAGCATTCCCTACAGCCAGGCCATACGAATAAAAAGGATTTGCTCCACCAACGATATTGCAAAAAAACGACTACAAGAACTTTGCGGTCACCTAAAACATCGGGGCTACAAAAGAAAAGACATTGATAAAGGTTTTTTCTCGTGCTAACAACATCAGCCGAGATGAACTTTTACAATATAAAGTCAAAAAGGTCAACAGGAGGGTGCCTTTTGTGTTGACTTACCATCCAAAATTTGACAACTTATCTCACCTAATCCGCGAAAATTGGAAAGAAATCGAAAAACATCCTAAACTATCCAAGACCTTTCCGAGCCACCTGTACTGGCTTTCCGTAGGCCCAAAAGCCTTAAAGACTTGCTGGTGAGAGCTGATTTATCCTCTCAAGCAGGCTCTTCGTCTGTGGGCTCTTGCAAGGGTTGCGGGAACAAACGATGTCTGACTTGCAAACAAATACTGGTTACCCAGACTTTTAACAGTCACTCCACTGGTACAGAATACACCATATTTTGCAATGTTAATTGCAAGACTACAAATGTTGTGTATCTCCTACAGTGTAAATGTGGTAAACAGTATGTTGGCGAGTCAGAACGGCCGTTTCACAAACGAATGAACGGTCATCGTAGCGGCTTCCAATGCAAGCCAGACCTCCCTCTCAGTCGACATTTGAGATCCCCTGGCCACACTAAGGCAGATCTCAATCGACTGACCATTACAATCATTGACCACAACTCTGCTTGGTCTAGGGAGGATAGACTCACTCGGGAAAGATTTTGGATATGAAAATTAACAACTTTGGCACCAAATGGGATAGATGAAAAGATGTAGTTCGACTCCATGCAGTACTTCACATTTGGGTTTTTTACTTATTATTACAGTCTGTTTCTATTTCTTTACTTTACTCATCTCTAAAATCTGTTGAATATACCAATTTAAATTGCTTAATTTTTTGAGGGATGTAAAAGTGCCAAGCCACGTTCAACTAGTTAACCTAAGTCAAAATTTATTATCATATTTTAACGGCCGTTTGTTTGCGATGTTTAAATACGCAGACTCTGTTGTAACTACTCTACCGTTGTCAAATTTGAAATATTTACAAATTTAGATCGTTCAGTGCTGTTTATTTGGAATTCTTATTGACGCTATCGTTTTTGTAACATCATAACTGTCGCCACCGTTAAAGCTTTAGAATTGTGCTATTTCATATCGCACATTATTATTTTTATTTAAAGCATATATTTGAACTCTCTGCTGTAATTAGTCATATAACTTATGTCGTGTTTAACACATATTTAGAATTGTGCAAGTGTCTTACCTGATGTTCGGTTTGACTTTTTTATTGTATAAATTTCAAGATTGTTATAGTTTAATTTAAGTAGACTGATATATGATTCATTCAACATCACAATCATATTTACTGATGAAGGATATCTGTTATCCGAAATATTTATAAATAATTACATTTATAGTTCCTTTTTTGTTATTGGTGTTGTCGTGTACACTTTTTAGGCGTTTATATAATTTATTTATTGTGTACATGTATCGTTACTCGTAACGATCCAGCGCCCTCGTGGGAAAAATCGTTGACTATTATTCAGACGTTTTATATATATATATATATATATATATATATATATATATATATATATATATATATATATATATATATCTGCAATCATTTCAATCTTCATGCCTAATATACCATGTACTGTGTTACAACCCTAGATTCTACTGACGAGGAAAGGTAACACTAGGCCTCCGAACGCTGAATTATTGTGCAGTCTAGGGACTGAGTTGTCTAGAGCGATGGACACATTGCAGGTGGTGTTGTCTCGATATCCCAGTAGCATGAGTTCGAATCCCAGCAAGAGAAGAAAAAAATTTGCTTCCGCAAATTTGCAGATTTAACATTGTTGTGCTAATATTTAGAGTAGTTATTTGTGTATATATATATATAATAAGTACGTCTGGACCAGTTACAACTCTACGACAAATTTTATCCATCGGATCACCAGTAATGGTGATAAAAGGCTGAAAACACATTCTGTATACATAATTAGTCTAAATAACAGCCCAACGATGTTAGATCTGTAAATTTGCGGAAGCAAATTTTGTGTTCTTCCCTGGCCGGGATTCCAAATCATGCTACTGGGATATCGTGGCACCAAATCGCCTTGCACTCTGCCCGACGCGCTAGACCACTCGACCATCTAAGCTCGACAAATATCAAGCTTTCGGTGGCCGGTTGTTACCTTTCCTCGTCAGTTTTTATCTAGCGTCGCGTCGTAACAAAGGACTGCATCCTACATTAATTTGTAAGATCCTCTACAATAGATAATTCAGCTGAACTGTAATATTCCATCTTCATGCCTTATATATCATGTACTGTTTTACGACGCTAGATACAAACAGATACTTATAGTATAATTATTTCTGTGACTGCATCCTACATTAAATTGTAAGATCATCTACGATAGATCATTCAGCTGATCTGTAATATTCCATCTTCATGCCTTATGTCTCATGTACTGGGTTACGACGCTAGATAAAAACTGTCGAGGAAAGGTAACACCCGGCCTACAAAAATGTTTTTTTTTTTTGGTCGAGCCTAGGTGGTCGAGTGGTCTAGCGCGTCGGGCTTAGTGCAAGGCGATTTGGTGCCACGATATCTCAATAGCATGAGTTTGAATCCCGGCCAGGGAAGAAAATAAATTTACAGATCAAACATTGTTAGGCTGTTATTTAGACGAATTGTATATATATATATATATATTTATAGAAGTCTATAAAAAGGACCAACCAGCAAATTTACTATGTACCGGATCGTCTAGAATAGACGATACTGTGCAGATAAGGAAAAAAATTATATAAG
The DNA here is from genome assembly GCF_021869535.1 of Mytilus californianus. NCBI lineage: Eukaryota > Metazoa > Mollusca > Bivalvia > Mytilida > Mytilidae > Mytilus > Mytilus californianus. The sequence continues at coordinate 675,016 of NW_026262695.1, read as the reverse complement.
TCTAGAGATTTGCACAACGATACTAATATAAGATGGTATTATACGAAGATGTTGTATCGTATATCAGTATTGTTAAAATAATTGACACCGAAGAAGGCTATTTGTTAAGCCGAAATATTTGTCAACACGATTTATTAACAACATCTTCGTATAATACCATCTTATATTAGTATCGTTGTGCAAATCTCTAGACTTATATATATATTTATATATATACAAGTCTAAATTGAAAACAACGTTCAAACCTATGGTTGCGTTGGATAAAAACCGCAATTTTTATACGTGTGCATGCAAAACAAATTTCTTGGTAGAGTGGTCTAAATACAGCACAAACAACATTTTCCAAAAGACTAAAAAAGTGAAAAAGTTTTTTTAACAAAACGCATTTGACTAGCAGGTCGAACAACGGATGTTCTTAAACCCTGCTGACTGCCATGGCGATTGCCAAATAAACAGATCACCAGATGTAAAAATGGATCTTAATTTATTAATAATATATCAAACAGAAAACAATGAACTTGCGGAAAAGATGGTATACCGCAAACATAAGGTGCAAAAATTTGTACACCATATCCGGATTTCGACAATAAATGTCTCTTCAGTGATGTTAGGAATCGAAACGGTATTTGGAAGGCCATATAATTTACCTCAATTTGGGATTGACTCTTGAATTTTGAAGAGTCAAAATAGGATGAACGGATCATATCAACCCGAAGGCAAATATAATACAAGCCCAAACAAAAAAATATAAACAAGTATAAATTGAAAACAACGTTCAAACCTATGATTGCGTTGGATAAAAACCGCAATTTTTATACGTGTGCATGCAAAACAAATTTCTTGGTAGAGTGATCTAAATACAGCACAAACAACATTTTCCAAAAGACCAAAAAAGTGAAAAAGTATATTTTAACAAAACGCATTTGACTAGCAGGTCGAACAACGGATGTTCTTAAACCCTGCTGACTGCCATGGCGATTGCCAAATAAACAGATCACCAGATGTAACAATGGATCTTAATTTATTAATAATATACCAAACAGAAAACAATAAATTTGCGGAAAAGATGGTATACCGCAAACATAAGGTGCAAAAATTTGTACACCGTATCCGGATTTCGACAATAAATGTCTCTTCAGTGATGTTAGGAATTGAAACGGTATTTGGAAGGCCATATAATTTTCCTCAATTTAGGATTGACTCCTGAACGTTGAAGAGTCAAAATAGGTTGAACGGATCATATAAACCCGAAGGCAAATATAATACAAGCCCAAACAAAAAAATATAAACAAGTCTACATTGAAAACAACGTTCAAACCTATGATTGCGTTGGATAAAAACCGCAATTTTTATACGTGTGCATGCAAAACAAATTTCTTGGTAGAGTGGTCTAAATACAGCATAAACAACATTTTCCGAAAGACCAAAAAAGTGAAAAAGTATATTTTAACAAAATGCATTTGACTAGCAGGTCGAACAACGGATGTTCTTAAACCCTGCTGACTGCCATGGCGATTGCCAAATAAACAGATCACCAGATGTAAAAATGGATCTTAATTTATTAATAATATACCAAACAGAAAACAATAAACTTGCGGAAAAGATGGTATACCGCAAACATAAGGTGCAAAAATGTGTACACCATATCCGGATTTGGACAATAAATGTCTCTTCAGTGATGTTAGGAATCGAAACGGTATTTGGAAGGCCATATAATTCACCTCAATTTGGGATTGACTCTTGAATTTTGAAGAGTCAAAATAGGATGAACGGATCATATAAACCCGAAGGCAAATATAATACAAGCCCAAACAAAAAAATATAAACAAGTCTAAATTGAAAACAACGTTCAAACCTATGATTGCGTTGGATAAAAACCGCATTTTTTTTACGTGTGCATGCAAAACAAATTTCTTGGTAGAGTGGTCTAAATACAGCACAAACAACATTTTCCAAAAGACCAAAAAAGTGAAAAAGTATATTTTAACAAAACGCATTTGACTAGCAGGTCGAACAACGGATGTTCTTAAACCCTGCTGACTGCCATGGCGATTGCCAAATAAACAGATCATCAGATGTAAAAATGGATCTTAATTTATTAATAATATACCAAACAGAAAACAATAAACTTGCGGAAAAGATGGTATACCGCAAACATAAGGTGCAAAAATTTGTACACCATATCCGGATTTCGACAATAAATGTCTCTTCAGTGATGTTAGGAATCGAAACGGTATTTGGAAGGCCATATAATTCACCTCAATTTGGGATTGACTCTTGAATTTTGAAGAGTCAAAATAGGATGAACGGATCATGTAAACCCGAAGGCAAATATAATACAAGCCCAAACAAAAAAATATAAACAAGTCTACATTGAAAACAACGTTCAAACCTATGATTGCGTTGGATAAAAACCGCAGTTTTTTTACGTGTGCATGCAAAACAAATTTCTTGGTAGAGTGGTCTAAATACAGCACAAACAACATTTTCCAAAAGACCAAAAAAGTGAAAAAGTATATTTTAACAAAACGCATTTGACTAGCAGGTCGAACAACGGATGTTCTTAAACCCTGCTGACTGCCATGGCGATTGCCAAATAAACAGATCACCGGATGTAAAAATGGATCTTAATTTATTAATAATATACCAAACAGAAAACAATAAACTTGCGGAAAAGATGGTATACCGCAAACATAAGGTGCAAAAATTTGTACACCATATCCGGATTTCGACAATAAATGTCTCTTCAGTGATGTTAGGAATCGAAACGGTATTTGGAAGGCCATATAATTTACCTCAATTTGGGATTGACTCTTGAATTTTGAAGAGTCAAAATAGGATGAACGGATCATATAAACCCGAAGGCAAATATAATACAAGCCCAAACAAAAAAATATAAACAAGTCTAAATTGAAAACAACGTTCAAACCTATGGTTGCGTTGGATAGATATATACATAAAGAGGGAAAAAAGATGTATCAGAAATGTAGAATGCAAATTAATAACTGATTTTAAGACATACATAAAACATATTGTGACTTTGATGGAGAATTGTATCATTGGCACTCATGCCACATCTTCTTATATCTATAAAAACCCACGTTACTTAAAAGACAATTCGTCGATCGGTTTAGATAGCCATGCATGTCTATAATATTTCTTCCTTTAATCCTAGGCCTGAATGACGCTCGGAGAAAAAGATTAAAAAGAGCATTTCTCACACAACGCATATAGACTTTCTATGTTGTGATGTTACACTATTGTTTCAGATAAAGATGAAGGTTTGGTACCATTAAAACGTTTAAACCCGCTACAATTGATTGCACCTGTCCTAAGTCAGGAATCTGATGTTCATTAGTTGTCGTTTGTTGATGTGGTTCATAAGTGTTTCTCGTTTCTCGTTTTCTATATAGATAAGACCGTTGGTTTTCCCGTTTGAATGGTTTTACCATTGTAATTTTTCGGGCCCTTTATAGCTTGCTATGCGGTGTGAGCCAAGGCTCCGTGTTGAAGACCATACTTTGACCTATAATGGTTTATTTTTATAAATGGTACCTCGGCCATTTCGTACTCTAAATTACCATTTTGTGCCCCACATTTTCCATTTCGTACCCACTATAAAAAACCATTTTGTACCCTATGGGCCAAATTCATCTACCATTTCGTACCTCATGGACTATATAAATGTTTAGCATTTCGTATCATATCTTTGTAGAAGTTCTATTTTTTTTTAAGATGTAAAACATTTTGAGATGATTTTTTTAAAATATAACATAAATAAATTGCACATAGCCGTAGAGTTTTATAAAGACCGATGATTGGTTTGATTAAACAGCACAGCTTTAATTACACTTTGTTTGTTTGCAGGATTTATCTTATCCTTAATTGATTTTTCAACTCTAAAAAAATGAGGTTAATTAACCAACAAAGTCATAAATATCAGCAACTGTTTTAAAGTTATTAACAGTTGTTTTTTGTCAGGAAATGCAGTGAAAAGGGACACAATCTGATATTCAAACAAGAAGACGGCCATGATTAAAACTGTTTGGATAAGAATTTACACCTTATGTGACCAATCAAAGAACTTGCTATTGCTTTTTTAATTCAAACAATGTTTGGCGAATGTCGTTTTTTTAGAGAGTTTTGCATATTTTCCAAAAGTATTGGATTCAAATATGATATATACATTTAAGTCGAGTGACCTTAACGACATAATTTCATTTTTAATGCACCCACCTAACATACGGCTTAATCATATACCATTCAAAAGCATATCATCTGTACTATCTTTTTTGCCCGGTCGTCAAATATTCGAACGGTGCAATTTTTGGTAAATCGCGATGAAAGGTCAAGGACGGACAATTTTTTATTTGACAAGAGGTCAGCATTTTTGCATATTCTGTCTTTGAAATTATAAAATTCTGTATAGACATCTAAAATCTTTAGGAACAGAAACTATTTGTCAATTATCAAACACACTTTAATATACTAATGACGTATTTTTAATAAATAGCGCCTTTTTCCAGAAATTACAGTGAAAATCATAAAAATGATTGAAAACCAAAATATTTGTCTGTGATTCAATTATTAATCACCATAAAACTAAATAACATATTTCATTTAGTGCTAAGAAAGTTTGTGGCACCATCATATTACTGCATTAACGCTTCTTGTTAATTACACAACCAATCATAACAACCTATACAGTTGCCCAAGAAAGCAACCATCTGCAAAATGATCGCTTTTTAGCTGTTTTACGTGAAAACAATTATGTAATCAATTTAAGGTTGAAGAAACACATTTAAAAAATGCAAAAATAAATGTTTGAAGGCAATAATACAAGCGGGATTCATGCTTTTAATGGGAATTTAGGGAGCTAAATGTTGATATTTCAATATGTAGTTGAGTTGCCAGCCTCTTAAAAACTCATTTGTCATTTCTTGTTATTTTGGTTGTTATTTAATGATTATCATTAAAAGAAATAAAGAACTTTATATATAAATAGATACTTACATAGTTAGAAAATAAATTAATGAAATGTTGAATTTCAAATATTTCTCTTAAACAAATCAGAAAAATTGTTATCTTGGTTGCGTCAACTGCATCATGCATTGACGGAAAAAGTAATAAGTAAAAACTATTATATTCTAGACACTGAACATATACATTGTGTCTGTTCGTAGTAGGAAACTCTATTAAACTTCGCAATGTTCTTATAAAAAATCGACATGTTGCAGTTACATGCAGTTGCATTTGAAATTGGCAAAACCTTTCGGAATTTCGAATCCCCAATGCTCTTCAGATTCGTCCTTTATTTGTTTTTTTAACTTTTTTGTTTCGAGCGTCACTTATGTGTCTTATGGAGACAAAACTTGCGTCTGGCGTACAAAATTTAAGTCTGGTATCTATGAGTCTATTTACAACAACTGGGTCGATGACACTGCTGGTGGGGGTTTCCTACCCGAGGGTATCACCAGCCCGGTAGTCAGCGTTGACATGAATTATCACTGATATGGTCATAATTATAAATTAACTGTTTACAAAAAATTGCATTTTTACAAATACTACGTTTTTTTCAATCCCCGGCAGTAGATAACCTTAGCTGTATTTGACAAAAACTTTGGAAATGTTGGGTACTCAATGCTCTTCAACTTTGTGCTTTGTTTGGTCTTTCAAACTTTTTTTGAATCAATTGTGAATGATGTAGTATTTTGTAGACGAAACGTGCGTCTGGCGTACAATGTTTTAAGCCTGGTATCTATGAGGATATTATATACATTGACTTACAATCTATTTCTTTTGATTTGAAAAATTCTAGCAATTCGCAATAATTATAGTTATAATTAGACTTCCTAAATAGTTAAATTATTACATATAGAATAAATAAGGAAAACAAATGTGTCACACCAAAAATTCAACCAATCATCACCAAGATGTTTTGTAAAAGTAGGCAACCTCTGACAAAACATAGCACTTTTCATATTGCTGTTGTTGACCTGGCAGCGATTTTTTGGTGATTTTCATACTTTATTTTCGAACTAAAGGAGAACAAGGTTAATTCTATTGCGTTATTTATTCCATCACAAAAGTCACGTTAATAAATGAGGGGGGTAATAGATAAATAAAAGTTAAATTTATTTTGCATATCAAAAAGATAAAATCTTTTTTAGATTATGATGGGCGTTTTTTCCCCCGTTCCTGCAGAAAAATAAACTAAGTTGGGATATAACTTTGAGATGCTCCCTCTCAGGTAACATCTAATTTGTATTGTATTGATTGTCCTTGATTGGCATGGACAATAGATACATTGTATCTACACATCTATGGGTGAGTTAAAGGTAGTAACTGAGTGGACAGTATCAAATGCAATTCAGGTGTTGTTGTTTTTTACACCTTCTGCAGGAAGGGAAAAAAATGCCCATCATATTAAAAAAAAGATTTTATCTTTCTGAAATGCAAAAAAAATTTAACTTTTATATATGTAGTGGATGCCAGGCCTTAAAACTTTCCAAACTGCACAGGTAAGTCTGTACACAGAGTAGTTTTTTATGTGAAAATACGGCCATATTTGTCCATTTGTTATGATGAACCTTAAAGCATACAAAACATAAATTATATCTGAATAGAATATAGCTATATTTGCTACACATTTTAATTGTCCTCCCACTTCTTCTTATAACCCCTTGCATAAAATCAAAACATGCTAGGGTGTCAAGAATAGGTCCCATTTCTTCATGTTCATCTGCAACATCGGAGTCGGAATCATATTCTGAAACCTGATCAAACTGATCATTTTAATCAACTGAATTTGATGCAACTACTTCTCGCATTGCAACATCAGTCTGTTGAAATGCAACACTGGTTGTGTTTTTGGTCGAAAATTGTTTAATATTTAGTGGTAGCGTTCCAGTGTTGTACATGGTTGTCTGTTGTCTGATAGACCTTTGTCGCACGCATTTGCAAAAATCCATAGCCCACTCACGCATTTCATTATCCTTGACTTTTGTTAGTGTTAGCAATGGCTTTAAGTGAGACATGACTTGCAATGCAGAAAGTGGCATATCATATTGTGGGATCGGGTAATATGAGGAAGGATGAGTGAAATAATAGGCTGCCCAAACCACACTTCTTTTCAGTCCCTCATATACTGTGTTGCTCAAATTACGAGCATGCTCCAACATTGTTGGTATTTGGTACTTAAAATGTCCAAGAGCGTGCAAGTTTTCAACGCAAAATGTAAGGCATGATAGCATGTTGATGGATACTGCTGGATTAATATTCTGTATGATTTCATCCAGGACACCTAGTTCGCAATGCATATGTCTACAGATTTTAATGTCTTTGCGGATAGTGTTCCTTCTGGCCCATTCAATTGTCGTTCAGTGCCTAGATATAACTGCACGCTCCTTACAGTCTGATGGAGATATACTGCTAAGTTGCCTACCATTTCTTTTGCTTCTTTAAGAGATTTTTTTGAACATTTTGGTGTTTCATATGTACCGAAAACGCGTGATATAACAATTTCAAATGATTAAGAAAAGTAACTGTACCATTCATGTCTGAGATCATCTGAACACACCCAGTTTGAGCATCGCATACGAAAATGTTTCTCATTTCAGTACAGATAGAAATAAGTTGTGAAAAGGAAGCCATTTCACAAAGTCCGTCGTTGTTACCAATTTGCCCGGAGCCCGCAATAACCCTTACCGAAGAATCAACAATCTCTTTTACTTGGTTGGACCCTGAATCAATGAAAACGACATTTTTATCATAAAAAGCAACACTGGAACATGAATCACATTCTTGTGTGTTATTAGAAAGTTAAATAATTGTTGAACCAGTTTCCATGTTAATTTTCAATAAACCTCCTGGGTTTCCTTTGTACACTACATATACTTGATTCCCTAATAATGCGATGGCAATTATTTCTCTAACATATTCGGGATAACTTATAATACAATTCACCGTCCAATGTAGAATTACGCCATATGAGTTAAGTGTCACGGTACTTAACTGTCTATTCATGTCAGAACCTACAATAAGCATTTCGGCAGTTGATGTACATACACATGACGGAGGAAAATTCGGGATATCAATTGTGTCGAGCTCTATACGTCTTTGCTTATACTTCTTTTCGAGATCTTGAAGATGCTTTGTAATTCTGTTTTGTAAAATTGCAACAGTTCTGTCAATTGGAAGATTGCGCTTTCTTGCCTCCAAGATCAATTCATCTTTCCTAAGTTTTTCATGTTCAATTTGCCAGTATTTTTCGGGAAGACACTAATTCGTTTTTATGTTCACATATGTAGACCGTACCTCCAGCACATGCTAAATTCCTAGCATCGTTGTATTTGCCAACTACTTTAACTTCAGCTGGAACATGCTATCGAATCTCAAGTAATCTTGATGAGGATTTTGTCGGATTGTAATCAATTACATACAGCTTGCCAAGATCTGTAGAAGCGATTGAAATCGGATGTGGATACAGCCCTACCTTGTCATTTGTGCTTATTTTGTACTTATCTGGAATAATTGTATGAACTATAGCATGCATTGATTCTAGAAATGTGAGAACAAAGGCTTTGTTAAATGTAATATGCAATTAATATCCATTCGATCTTTGTTGGTGACAGAATCTCTTGGTAATATTCGCTTTAATTGACAGGCATGATCGTTTCTTGTTTAAAAGAATAGGTCAATTTGCAAAGCTTGCTTTTAAACTTTTTCCAACGTGAACTGCATCTGATAGTACAACAAATGAGAACAGTGAATCCAATATACCAGCATTTCTGTCCGAGATAAGCATTTCGAAAGCCGTTTTGTTACCCTTTTCATAGTCCGCTGTTATGACTAAGACAATAACCCTCTTGCATTTGATTCCCTTTTCAATGCAATGAGAACATGCACGTAATGCAGGTATGTGACTCAAGTGGTTGTTTTCGATACAGGTATTACATAATTTGTCATGTTTTATGCATTCGGTGCATTTGCTGGTGCAATGTGATGCACTTTCTTTACTAAGGATATGCCGATTACCGCTGTCTTCTTTGACACACCCAAGACACATCTGAACTATGGAGACCTCGTCTAGAAATTGGGTCTTTATATCTTGTCCTGTTTTACCTGACTTTGTTTTATATGTTACTGCAACTGGGAGACTGACTTTATTGTCTATTGTAGAAACGAAAGTAACATCGGCGTCAGTTACAACACTTTGACGTAGAAAATCTGCACTTGGGTTCGGGTGGGTTCTAACAAAATCCATTGTGACAGTTTTGTCAAGACCTACATTAACCTTCTGACGGTCATCGTAAATTATATTGGGCTTCAAAGCCGTCCCATCATTTGCCATTGTAAATCCGATTACTTTAACATTGGAGCCTTCCAAAAATGGAACTATTTCAACATCATCGGTTGCCAATTGCAACATTGAGGTTAACCAAGGTTTAATGACACCACTTTCGGTTGTGTAACCAGATGATTTTTTCAAACGAGCATTAGCTGAAGGTCCACCCAAGTTAAGCTTGGCATCATCAGGATTTTTCGTACCACCGGTGCCTGTTTCGTGCCACATTGGCCCCCTTACAAAATTGACGGTTCTTTCTTCGCCAAGATATTTGATCGTGTTGAAAAATTCTATAACTTCTAAATCATACTGATGATTTGGGTCAATCAAAATGTTTGTAACACCATTCAAGTATTTGTATAAAATTTTGTTCTCAGGAGTTTGCCATCTTTTATTAACGTGTTTAGTTTGACACACATTTCATTTGCAGGTTCCAGTGATACAGGAAAAACAATATAGTTGGGATCAAATTCAGTGTCACTTTCATATGTGCTGGTATCGGAGGACTGTGTAGTTTCTGCTTCATTGTCACTGTTGTCTTTGTAAATGTCAAATGCATTGACTTCTAAATCACTGTCAAACTCAAAGTTGTCATTCATGATTACGCTTTGTCTGTAAAGTAAAGTAATTAAATGAAAAATTCAAGAAAACCAAAAAACATCATGACCATCAAAAATTAGCAAACCACCCTACAGAATCAATTGGGCGTTTTCTTATCCAATGTCTATACATTTGGGTATGTTTATTAAGAAAAAGATGTTCTTCAGCTTTTGATTTTGCCATTTGATGAGGGAATTTCCGTTTTGAAGGGTTCATGGCAATTGCGTTCATTTTTCAAAATCCAAGCTTTCATTTGCGCCGCATTTAACGGAAAAGTTTAAAATATTCATTGCTTCATCACAATCAGATTTTTTTAAAGTATTCTACCTGATACTCATTTCTAATATTAAACTGAGCGTCATTTAGGTTAAGAATTATATAGTGTTCACATTTTTGAGGTGTCTGAATGGACATTGTCAATTCTGAAACAAACAGGCCGTTAGTTTTTTCTCAGTTGGATTGTATCATATTTTTCATGTCGGGGCCTTTCATTTTAGACGACTCGACTCTATTGTAAAGGTTTTCTCATTTTCAATATTATTTGTGGCGTAAATTTAAGATTATTTTGGCGCAAATGAAATTCCAATTGGTGCAAAAGCAAAGCTCTGTTTATGAAATTTTCTCGCAGTTCGGTATTTTTGTTATTTACTTTTTACCACTACGATACAAAATTGAATGTCATTTATAAAAGGACCTACAAAGATAAACCACAATCAACCAAGCATAAACTGTAGGTCGCATTTACTACAATAATTTTGACATGTGTCATACTTTGTATACTACAGGCGATCTTGACTTCACTACCAGTTTTTAGCGGCGCGTTTGTTTCCCACCTTCAGTCTTAAGTGTTAGTTCGTGTTTATTGTTGTGTTCTGTTTTCTGTCTTTTCTTTTCTTTTTTTTATTTTTTGGCCTCCTGTTTACTTTTTATGCATTGATTTAAGATTTTGAACTTCGATGAAATGTGAGCTGTTACACTGTTGTTGAAGGCCACATTTTGACTACTAGATTAAGAATGGCAATAAAAAGCAACTCCCGCAGTTCATTCCTTACTTTTATAGCGGTTTAGTGCCATTAACAATTTTCAGTCTAATGATAAGGCCTAAATATTAAAATTAACCAAACCGGTCCCGACAGCTATAGGCAGATAACCCCATTTATTGTTCTCGTGGGGCATACACAAAATTGTATAATTTGAATGAAAATATCAGTTACATGTAGTTTAATTATGTTTAATAATATAGATATTCATTGACCATTCATTGACAATGCAAACTATGTTTTTTGATAAATCTAATTATTGATTTATATAGAAAAATAAACTCATGCAATTTCCAACTGTCTTAAGATATATTTAATCTATTGAAATCAAGTGTTTTCTCTTGAATGTCAAAACTATATTGCGACTCACTCCAATTCAGTATCATATGGTGTGTTATCAGTATTGTCAATGTCTTTGTCGTTTCCTCCTGATAACTGTTCTTCAGTACTGTTATTTGCGGCGGCTTTTGGTTTTAACCATTGCTGCATCACATTTCTCAAATCCTTTATATCATTTTCTCATTTTGTTTTGTTATCCTTTTTTGCCTTTACTTGTCCACAGAATAGGTTGTTATGTTCTGAAAATCAATTTATTTTGAGTAATTAATTACAAAATGTAGGAATATAAACCGCAATTAGGTACGTAATGCAACATGATTGTTTTCTAGTCTTTGTGTCAGAATATATGTTGTTATAGCACAGTAAAGCTTAAAACATCAGTATAAAACTATTGTATGTCTGCAGGCTTTTTATTTTTACTGCAACTGCATATAATATCACAAGATCTAGGGGTCGTCATGAGCTTACAATACTGTGTGAGTTTATTACCTGCCTTTGAATGCTTCTTTGGGATTTCGAAGGATATTCATGGAGTCATTTTGAGAACAAGTAACTTGGGGACAGGTCAATATTATACCCCGCCCCCTTTCAACATTTTTATGAAGTCTGGTATATTCCAATTACATTACAATGACTTTTTTTTACACATGTGTTGCCCAATATCACCGTATGAATATACTGTAGTATAAACTTTGACGAAAATTTAACGCATCTTCTAAGCACCGCTTCTGGGCTATTTCGTGGATGCCAGTTTTTATTGGTGGAGGAAACCGGAGTGCCCGGAGAAAACCACAGACCTTTGATAGAAGAACTGACAATTCTAGTCAATTAAGATTGGAGTCGAGTGCACCCGCACAAGCGGGGTTCGAACTCACAACCTCAGTGTTGCCTAGCTAGTGATTATAGTAGTAATTACTTAGACCACTCGGCCACCGAGGACCCTAAATATATTAGATTAAAAGTCGCTGATTATGTAATTGAATTTACTTAACTTGAAGTATTCCACTCGTTTTTCTGGCCTTCTGTCATATGGCACACTAAGAAGGTTCATACAACGACCACATTTAACCGTATACTCATTTATCACCATGCAGCCATCCAACTCTATAAGCGCTGTTAAAAAAAAATCATATTGTTTGTTTATTTCAACTCACGGATAGAATTTTAAATGGTCTTATAATGTTTTTTTGTTTTACAAATTCAATGAATTTGTGACTTGGATTGAGAGTTGTCTCATTGACACTCATACCACATCTTCTTATATCTATTAACATCGGGAAACATAACAGTTACTATATTTGCCTGTAATTAGGATGTTGATAAAACCTCCATAAGTAGAGAAGTCAGATAGTGGTATTAACGCCCCAATAATAGTTCTGACTATTTTCATTTTTTAACACAAAAATACATATCAACTGCTAATCTCAAGGATAAGTTGCACGAATTTTACAATATCAAAATCATAATTAAAATGAAATTGTATTGAAAATAGTAGCTTGTCACGTTTAAACCTTCAATCAGTTATTCTTATTTTCGATGATTTTTTTCTTTGAAAAGTTACTGTACACACGTTTATTTTCATTAAAACTATTACCGTTTCATAACTTTAAAAAAAAAAAACAACATCTATGTAGATTAATTTAACAAAAATTAAATACCGTGTTCCATTTTTCGAAGGTCGTCCTTTTGTCTCTCATTTCTGTCCACATTTTCTGCGTTTTTCAATCTCTTGTAAAGTTGAATATCCTGTTCTTTTTCTAATGATCGTTTTCTGCCTTTCTTCTGCTTTTTACTGTTTACAAATGAATCTGATTGGCTATCAGCAGCCACCACTTTGATAATTGGACAACCCTTTGCAAATACAATTTGTTTCTTAAGAACAAAAACTGAAAAAGAAGAAACAAATATAAATATATATATGAGGTTAATTTACATGAACGAAAAAAAAAATGTATGTTTCTTATTAAGAAACAGCGACACCGATCTTGACTCACTGCCCTTATTGGCTTACACCAAATATGTTTCTCCTTCCAGTCTAATCTTCCATGTTATAACACACAAAAAACTTTATCTATTAAATTTTAAAGTTAAATGTAGCGCATCGTTTCTTTAACTTTGTCGTATGGACTCGAGAAATATGTTTTCTTAGTTACGGAAATTTGAAAAAAATAGGAGCCATAGGAGACGTGTAAATATCTGATCAAAGAATTAAAGGCATCTTTTATTAATTTAATAATGTTAAAAGTCATCATAGTACTGTAATTTTAGAGGATAGTTAATTGATTGAATGTGTTTTTGTGACCGTTCAGTGGCAAATACTTCATGCATATTTTATGACGAATATGCAATTTAGAGATTAATTTTCAAACAAGAAATACGAACTTGCACGCATTGTGGTTAAAACAAAGAGAGAAATATTTCCAAAAAGGCAACATATGATAAGTCCAATAAAAACAAACAATAATACAGTGACAGCCAAAAATTTACTAACGATACATAATAGTGTTGGATAGTCCGTTACACATCATAGTGTTGGATAGTCAGTTGATATCAGTTTGATTAATCTTTACTACTGTTTTACATGAAAATAAGGATTTTTTTTTATTCAATTTCGCTGTTACAAAATGTTAAAAAATAATTCAAATAAAGGAATGCATCTCCCTCATGCAAAGCTCCGATTCCTTGCCCAGATTTTGCTATACTTTTAGTGCATTTTTGGATTATAACTCTTCATCTTTTTCATAAGCTTTGGATTTTCAAATATGTTGGTCTCGAGCATCACTGAAGAGACATTTATTGTCGAAACGCGCATCTGATGCAAAAAATTGGTACCGTTAATATTATTACACAATTATATAATTGAAATGGTCACATGGTGACTTCTTATGTAGTATAATTTACAATGTATGACATACATGTTGTTGTTCCTAGTTCTGTAATAATTTCCAAAAATGTTAACTCGGCATACCATACTTGATAGAAATGCGGACGTGAAAGAAAGCACTCTTCATAACATCGACAACGGAGATCACTACTGTACTGAGGAGGTTACATTTCGACGATTTCATCATTTATAAAACAAGCGTTTCTTAAAGATGTACTAGAATTTAATATGACACCAATATGAACTTGTATGATATAGAATTTACATTCAAAAGTGGTTTTTTGTTTACAATAGCTATACATCATTCCACTGAGATCACATTCTAAACAAATCTCTGAAGCCAGTGTTTATATTACAAACAATATTTATGTTCATTTCAGTTAGACTCTCGTTTTGACATGTCCACGAATACCGTTTGAAGCACAGTGTTATAATTATTGAAATTTAGTCAGACAAGAACTATTTCAGGTTTTATGTATGAACTTTGGTTCCATTATTCCCAAAATTTCTCTGAAGGTTGTCACAGTTCCTTCTGATTTTGTGTCAAAACTCGACAATGTCTGATAAAATCTGACTTTAAATTCATGCAATTAAGAATAGATCAGAAAAGGCCACGAGAATACTTTCTCGTAAATGTAAAATTTAGTCATAAAGAAAAGTTCTACAACTTAGTCATTACAGAAATAACAGATCATTACAGATCAAAACACAACCAATAAGTATAAGGGAAAAGGTCACATTTTTACATACAAGGCAATATATACACGAAGAGGTTAACATAGAGAACATGAAAACGGGTTGGGTAACAAAGTCTCAGCAACACCCCTATTATTAATAAATTATTAAAAAAAAAACTCCCCCTTTTTAATTGAGTCCAACCGATTAAGTGTTTATCCTTATCTTATACCTTGTAAATTAGAACCTTGCACAATTTTTGGTAATTCTATTTCCCATGTTTCTTGGGTTGTTATAGAAAAAGTTTTGACACCATCTTTGGATTTTTCTATTCGGCTTATTTTCAGATCAATGTCCTTCCCGATTCCTCTTTGTATGGCCTCATCAGAAAGTCACAGTCCTGCCTGGTCTTTTAGTACCTTACAGAATGTGCTAAACACTTTTATTTCATTAGGTGATAACTGTACCCGTTTCCTCTCCTTTCCTCCAATAAACCTGTTGTCATCTATGCCTACACTAGATGGGTCTACATAAAAAATGACAACCTCTAAAATATGGTTCATGGAGGCTGCCATGATGAATCATTGATAACATACCCGTATGACCTTGTTGGACTTTTTGATCTGGTTATTCTGTAGAATCCTGCCAGGAACCAACTTACTTCAAAATTCGCGCTACTTAAACTTTTAGCGACTGGTTTCCGTAAATTGCTTTTGATAATAGTCATGATAGTACCAGACAATTATAGAATTTTAAAAGAAAGACAACTCTAAACGATAAATTCGGGTGATTTTTCTTTTAATACCAATAAATCGGTTCACGAAAAACGACGATTTAACACCTTCATCACGGAGAACGAATATAAGATTGAGTTGAAAACGAGTCACGAAAAATGCTTTAATCACGAATCACGGATTGTAAATCAATGGAAAAACGAATCACGGAAAGCAAAAATCTTCGATCACGGAGAACGAAAATAACCCATCAGCCCCCTCATAAATTGGTTGTCAAAATTAGTTGATTTGAAATATTCTCTTTTCCAAAGCTGTCTAATGAAGAAAACCCCTAAAATGTTTTCCAATCAATAACATGAATAAGTAAAATCGTTTTTTTTTTTTTTTTTTTTACATTCCAATGCTTTGAATGTTATAATCTGTTCGTTTGGTTTACTAATGGTGCGAATACCTCATAACTGCAATTATAAGTGTCTGTTAGAATTTGACCTAACAAAAATCCATACAAAATGTTATGTTTAAATGTTAGATAAACATGATAAAGAAGCGTTAAAATGAGATCACTTACAGCCAGGACTTTAATTGTTAATTTGAATTTCTTGCTATTTAACTCTTTTTGAATGTGTTTATCATGAATACAATACCTTCCTGTACAATGTGCAAATGTGCACTTTAAAACTTTGAACTTCACTAAAATTTACCAAGCGATGTAAGAGGAGTATTACTCGTTACAACGTTTTTTAGACTAATGGATGGACATATGAATGGTAAGAAAAACACAAATGGGCGTCAGAACAAGATGATTCTAAGATTTCCGATAAGTACACGTATAGCACCATGAATAAAGCGAAAAAATTAGGACTAACAAACAACAGTTCTCAAAACAACAAAACGTACGAACACTTCCTTAAACCAGTGGTGATTGAAGTTTGTCAGGAAGGGTAATCAATCTTCCACAATACAAATTTTCAGTCATATTTGATAAAACAAATAATATACTAAATTAGTATGTAATAATGGGCTTTCATAAATAAAAGCCGGATATGTGATGTAAAGGGTGTGGTGCAAACAGTATTTATTCGAATACTGAATGAGAACAAACTTCTTAATATGTCTTCCACTTTTGACATTAAAAAAAAACAACATTTTCATTATATATATCTTGTATATTCTTTACCTACTTTTCTAACCCCTTTTTTCAAATTTCTCAAATATGGTAAATTATTTTCTCCTGGTACTGACAACAATTTATGTGTTATCGAAATAATGTATAAAACAAAATGATCCATATATGCAGATGGTGGTTTTAAGGGCAAATGTAAAAGCTTCTTTAGAAGGATGATTCCTGACCAATGCTACGTTAATTGCAGTTAAAAATGAATTAAAAAAATCCTTCGCCTATAAAAGATAAATTAATTTCATTTTGGACATATAAATAGTTATACAGAAAGAAATATTTTGCTTTTAGCACAATTTTATTATTTCTGAAGGTTTTTTTTTTTAAATTGCAATTTTCTGTAACTTTTGCGCAATTAACATTTTAATGTGCACCTGATTTAGGATTATGGTATTCTGTTCTCTTCTGTTCATATGATTTTTAGAAAAAAAAATATCATACAAGAACCAGCAAAGACCATTTTGTTTAATTATTGCGAAATTTAGGAATGTTCATTATTGACCTTTCACCTTGATTTAACAAAAAATGCACCATAAGAATTATTGACGACCGGGCAGAACAGAAAGTACAGATAATAAGCTTTCGAATGATATATAATATAGCCGTATGTTAGTTGGGTGCATTAAAGTCGTTAATTAAGCGACTTTTTGACAAATGACACTCGCAGAAATGTGAACTGTTAAACAAGTTTGTGTCTGTGAGACAGTTTTTACCAAGTAATCAAAAATATATAAATCTTCCATGAGGTACGAAATGGCATACATATAAATCTTCCATTAGGTACGAAATGGCATACATATAAATCTTCCATGAAGTACGAAATGGCATCCATATAAATCTTCCATGAGGTACGAAATGGCATACATATAAATCTTCCATGAGGTACGAAATGCCATACATATAAATCTTCCATGATGTACGAAATGCCATACATACAAATTTTTCATGAGGTACGAAATGGTCAAGGTACGAAATGGTCAGGGTACGAAATGGTTTTTGCCAGGGTACGAAATGGGGGGTACGAAATGGTTAGGGTACGAAATGAATATAATTCTTATAAGTTGTGAATTGGATGGAGAGTTGTCTCATTGGCACTCATACCACATCTTCTGATATCTATTCTCGCCGACAACAAAAAATTCAGATTTTTTAATTTATTTTTCATAAATAAAAAGACTACAGGATTCAGTAATAGTTATACACTGAGGGATAGGTGTGCCTGGATAAGAAACCCCGACGGCCGGAGACCGGAGTGGTTTCTTATCCAGACATGACGTATCCCGAAGTGTATAACTAACTTACACCCGATGTTAAACCCTATATTTGTTTACATTGAATATTAAATGAAAAAGAACAGATAACATTCTTATTGACAATATCAAACCATGATTAGTCAGAAAACAAATTATTTTCTTAGATGAAACCCCACTTGTAACCTTACTTTGACGATCTTCATTCAAACTTTGACAAGTGAGTAGATTTAACAAAATTCAAAGTTGTCGTTTTGCATATTCCCGTTAAATCCATGTGCTAATATGGATCAACAGGTCAAGGTTGACCGTATCGTGCATTCTTATTACAACAAAAATACATCATGCTCATTGTATGCAGTTGTCAATTAGACGGGTATAAGACGGACGACATTTTGAGTCAGGCGTTGAATTTGGTAGAAAAGACTAAAGATAAAGGCAATATTTATAACCCAAAGTACTTACATGTTTTAGTTTAATGAAGGTAATCATAAATGTATTTTATATGTTACGGTTTTATAAGAAAAAGCCCTCCCTCTCTAATCAACATTAAACAAACATTCATATTCGAACATACTGATGGATAGGAGTGTCTGAATTAGAAACCCGACGACCGGACAGGCTTAACATACAAAAATAAAGATTGCATATTTAGGAACTCCCCTTTTTTGGGGGCCATCCAGGGGGGTTCCGGGTGTTGGAACCCCACCCCCTTTTTTTACGATCACTGCTTTAGAATAAAGACATATGACTGGAACTCCCCTTTTATCCTGGGTTGGCACCCCCTTTTAAAAATGGCTGGTTCCGCCCCTGGGTGCTATCATTAGTATTCAACAATCCCCACATTTATATTTATTTTATGATTAAGACTTAGTCCAAATGAAAACTATATGTTTTTAATGTATAATTCAAATAAAAGTTCTTTACATGTATGTTCTTAAAGACATTGCGATATGGGATCAAATTTTTTAGCTGCAAGTAAACGAGTATTTAAATGATTTTTTTTTCAAAATAGATGCTTAATATTTTTTCCGCTATTGGAATTTCCTGAAATATGTTTTCCTTTTAATATGTGTTGAAACAACTTGTAGTGAACACTACTAGTAATCTCTCATGTTCATGCTATTAAATAAAACAATTTCTATTGTTATGAATAACAATGGACTGTGTTTTCGGGGTGTAAAAGCAGGGGTTTCCAGAAAGCAGGGGTTTCCAGTAACCCCGCTCGTCACATCCTGTGGTCAAAATCCATTGTAATTCGTAACAATAGATCTATTCAATTTACGCTTGTTCCAGAAATAGAAACTTTATATATAACAATAGAACTGGGGTGTTAAGACCAATTCATTACTGCTCGGCTTTTGTTTAAACATAATCGAAGCGGTGTCGATAATTACTAGAGCACTTCTAAACAAGGACCTAATTAAAAACATTTTAAACACTTTTGTTCACAAGACTGCAGTTTTTTTTTTTAAATTCAAACTTGTAGGCATTTATCTCTTGACCTTTGATCTTGGTATCTTTGCTATGCAGTATGGAATTGCTGATTGTTCTCGACGTCTTAACATTTTCAAAAAAAACTCATCAAAGATTCCATATATGTAGTATGTCACTGATCATTGTTGAATGCCGTACAATGATCTATTGTTGCTTACTATTTAGTCATTTAGTACCTGGTGGAGATTTGTCTCATTGGGAATCATACCAAATTTTCTATGTTCATATGATCAAAGTTTGGCACAACGTTTTTCCATTGGTAGTGTTAAATGCTATTCAACCTCGTTATTGGTTTGCCCTTCAAACTGTTCAGATTCAAGCGTTTCTGGTCTTTCATTTCTAAACGAAATGCGCACAAAAGATTCACCATTATATGCCTGATATCGTTAAAAGTGTTAACAACAATTGCCTTCAAGTCACTGCTGGTGGTCGTTTCGTACCACAATGATTTCACCACACCGGTAATTTTGATCTGATCTAGCCATATATTGCTTTTTGAAACTTTAATTATTCAATGTACTTCATATTACTTGGCTTTTGTAGACGAATTGCAAGTTTAGCTTATACAGTTATAAGCTTTGTATCTTCCTTCTCTGGTTTGATGCCACAACGGCCGAACATTTTGTACCCGAATATATCTCAAGCCATGTACGATGATGTAAGTAGCACTTTTGTGCTAACACAAGAGGGACAAAAGATACCAGAGGGGCAGTCAAACTCATAGATCGAAAACAAACTGACAACGCCATGGCCAAAA